>NC_067237.1:25674257-26024257 GCF_019924925.1 Ctenopharyngodon idella | reverse complement strand
TTGTATATTAAAATACTTTATTTATTATTATATGTTTATTTTATTTACTATATATTTATTTTATTAATATATTTATTATATATTATAACCATCACGGCACATTACAGACATTAGAATGAGTTTATTCCCTTTCCCTCCTCCAGGTTCCTCTCAATCTGTTAACTTTATATTAATGTCGTATTTGGTATTTACCAGTGACGATCAAGAGTGGGTCATATTCATCTAAATTATTCTAATTTGTGATTTTTTTTAAATTGTGCAAGCCCCTGCTGGAAATTTGCATGTGTTTGGATGCTAAAGGTTCATGGCGTGTTCACATGGCATTAGCATGTGGTGCTTCATTAAATATTCTCTCATCAAGGGGAGCGTGTTTTTGTTTTTTTCTCTCTTTTTTTAATTCAGTTTCTTTTTCGCTGAGCTACAAATCGCTTGTAATCAGCCATGGTGACATTTTGCGGCAATTATGCCCTTGCTGTTGACACTTTCCTGAGGAGTTTTTCAGATAAATTATGTCATTTTTACACTTTTGCAGTGGTGATGGTGATAGTGGCAGCCATTTCAAATCAAAGGTTTTACCATTAATCAGAGCTTTATTCTCCTTGCTCAGTCACCTGTACCGATTGCACATTATTCAGGTGTGCGTTTGCATTTTAATGTGCGCCTGGGCGTAATTATTTGTGTGTGCAAGCCTCTTTTTAGGAGCTGTATTACTGGAATAGGCCCGTGATGAACACTTTTGTTGAATCACATTCACACTTGGAGATAAAAAGCCTCTTCTATATACACCATATGTGAATTTTGAGGAAGATGGATTTATCCCAGATGATGGGCTAAATCTCTCATCCCCTCAAGCTCCATCCATCCTGTCTCACTGCTTCGCTATCGCTCGCTCCCTTTCTCCGGGCATTTGTTTACTCGGTCTCCTAAGCAGATTGAGCATTTTCAGCATGTGTGCTCTTCTCCGGAGGAATAGTTCTTGCACTTAGAGACTCAGCCTGGAATAGACCGCAGACGGCAGGCCCACTTTAGTACTCAGTGTGGGGTCTTGGCTCCACTCTCCGTAGCTCCTATCTGCTGCTGGAGGACTGTCAGAGAAGAGTAGGCTTCTCTCTGACCCTTTTATCTGTGGAAGCTCTGCTGTTTTTTTGCCAAATACTCCTAAAGGCTTTCCCCACTGATCTTCGGGAGAGATGGAGACTCTTTTCCCGAGCCACCTAAAGGGATTTAAACTGTTTAATTCAGGTCGTAACTTGGATTATTTAAGTAGTGTTATTTAAGCGTTTAAAAGCCTGTTCTGCATATTTATAGTCGTAATTATGAACCTAATTATTAGTTTTGCACAAGTTATGGTTATGTCCACTAGCATTTCCAAGCCCACGCATTTGGGAGGCACAGTTGTAAAACCTCTCGTGCAGTTTAATGGAGTAAAAAAATTATGCGCACATATCCAGCACTCTCTCTTCTGCTATTTAAATAACAAACTTTTATCTGTGGCCTCTAAATGTCACATATTGGTGTTCTTATGATGACTTACTAACATTTTTAATAATCAGATGCTTCCCTATATGTGATGTGCTATAATTTTATAAGTCAGAGGTTATGAGTTTTGAATTTTGAATGTTTGAGTTTCAGCTTTTCAAATTTACTATGAAATTCAAACAAAAATGTCAATGGTCAGAACATGTTATTTGACTTTACACTTACCTCGGGAAAGTCAGTCAGGAATGTCCATAGTTTGTAAGTTAGTTTGAACTCTTGAGGTTTGAATATTGCTAAAATTATGAATATTAAATATATGCACAACATTTATGCATTACTTATTTTTGTACTAAACTGTCTTGCCTTGTCAAAAATTAAACTTTTTGAAGTTTTACAAGAAAATGCTATTTCAGTCTTTCTACTTCAGTTTTTTTTGTTTGTTTGTTTAATTCAATGTGTTACTTGCCATTTCATTATTGTAATTATTTCACTCTTCTCTGGGAGTTTGATTGACAGGCGATCTGACCAATCATGATGCTGAATTTGCCATTTTGTCCGACAAACAAACCAGACAGGTTAATTAATTAATAAACAGAGTTAATAAATTAATGTGGTGGACTTGAATGTAAAAAAAATGGTGTGTATTGATGTCTTTCTACCAACATATTCTCCAACCAATACGACCATATAGGTCGTTTGTCACTTCCCTGAAATACGACCCATAGGAGCGTTTACTAAAGTTGTGCCCCTATCGACAACAGGACACTTTCATTTTAATTCATGAAATACGACCCATAGGAGCGTTTGCTAAAGTTGCGCCCCTATCGACAACAGGACATTTTCATTTTAATGCATTGTTCCCTTTTATCTGCATCATATTTCGGGTTTTGCGTAACAATATGCAATCATGAGATCATGCGATCGTGGGTTCGATCCCAAGGAACGCATGTGCTCATAAAGAGTATATGCACTATAAATCACTAAGGTTAGGTTTAGGGATGGGGTGGGTGTAGTCGTTAATAAAAAAATGAGTTTTGCTAAATGGAAATAGAAATGATGTAAAAAGTCCACACATTGCATTTAAATGAACACGCATTTTGATTGGTAACGACAGTCATACATAATTTCATGACGACAGACGTAACACGACACTGTCATTATTTTTACGCCAGCTAGAGGGCGCATGACTTTAAAACGTAAATATAGGTCGTAATAAGGTGCTTGAAAAACGACCTATAGGGTCGGTTTTTTTTTTTTTTTGGAGGACAGTCTCCTTTCTACAGTTGAAACAATATACCTTCTAATGTTAATGCATGTTTATTACTAGTAGGAAGAGATGATCAGTTCACATGCTGCTTGAACTGAGGTGCTACAGCGAACAATCACGACACATTAAAGAGCCACAAAACGGTATTTACTGTTTGAATTTCTCAAAAAGTGATCAAATTTGAAAGCTGAGACTGTTACATATCAAAAGTAACCCACTCTGTCTTGTCTATTGTCGCGTTGCCAGTGTCCTCTTTGCTCCGCAATGTATTTTTCACCCTGTGTGTGTATGTGTGTGTGGGTTCGGCACAAGAACATTGTGCAGTTTTGGAATGACATGAGGCTGAGTAAATTATAACAGAATTTTCAATTTCAGGTGAACAAAGAAAGGTTTGAAAATTGTCTAAAATAGGTCCTTTTCTCAAAAACAAGTTTTATGATAGCCACCAGTGAAATGACAGAAACATAAGACTTTACTTTTTCATACAGTACATTAAACTTCTAGGTGAAAACAACTCAAAAATGGAGCCAGTCACATACAGTATTTAAGAGATTCCAGGCAGCTGCATGAGTCCGTGGCATGGGGCGCTTGCTTACCACCTCCCTTCGAGAGCGAGTGTCTTTAGCGGTGCATGGTCACACACACTTGGCCAGGTGAACAGACATACAGATACCGCATGAAAGCTAATGCGGCAAAGCCCGGCCTGTCTACTGCACAGCACAGTGTATAAATCTGCACTAAGCTCCCTCCCTCCCGCACACACATACACACGTCCATTGCTGTCCACAGAGATTGAAGCTGCAACCTGCTGACACGTTGCCATGGAAATGATCCCAGGAGCCTAGAAAAACAAAGGAAGAAACTAAATAAGCAAACACGCTAACAACAGATACCATCACGCATGAAAAAGCATTGCTTTCCACATCAAAGCATAGCCCTAGTTGTGCCAATGATGTGCCCGGAGACTTTTACAAGTTGGGTCTGTGTGGCAGCCCCAGCAGGGCATGTTACACATGTGCATTTTTCAGGCATGGGGGATTCTCTCTCTAGGTTCAGTAAGCTGCAGGCCTTACTGGATACTGAGGGATTGAGATAGTTCTTTCCCATAGTTGACAGTACTTTTGTCATAGAGGAGATGTGTAGTCGCATGCGATCAATAGCGTAGCTGCAGAAAGAGGAATCCCACGGCATTCCCATACACACAAAGAGAGAAGAACATGCCAGGGGTTTCAAAGATGAGTGTGTGTCCTTTGTGCTATGGGGGTTGACAGTATCCTGCTGCAAGTTTTGAATCAAAGATGAAACGCATGATCTGAATTGCATATAGTATACTGTAACTATGATGTCAATAGGAAGGGTAGGTTAAGACCATGATTTATTGTGTGTGCACGCTTGTAGTTCGGTTCGCTTGGTTCGTTTGGTCTGAAAAAAAAAAAAAAATTAAGTCCCGGTCCACTTAGCATTCCCATTGCCATTTTTAACACTGAACCTAAAGGCATAGGGATGTGTTCACAGTCTAATTGGTCAGATTTTATGGCATATATTTTGTGACAGAACTTACTGAACATCCAAAACAATGCTGTTTGCTGGGCTAAATGCGATCGTTGTATGTGTGTAGCCTACATATGATGTTATTTTGACCAGCTGAGAACTCGTAAAGAGCTTGTAAAATGTGTAAAGGAGTCAAAATAGCACCAGAAATCCCTCTGTCTCACACAAAAAAGAATATCTGCTGCGAGGATACTCAGTTCTGAGGCCTGTACCGAACTGTAATGAACAGCATTGTGACTCTGGAGAGAAAAAATAGGTATGCTTGAGCATTCTGTCCTTTTTAGGGTTGCATCTTATGACATCATATCCTGTTTTTGGTTTGCTTACATGTCTTTGCTCCGTGTTGCGTTCATATTTCATTCGAACCACACCAGAGTTTGTTTGGAAGCGGACCAAGACCCATCTTTTCAGTGGTCTCAGTCCGCTTGTTTGGTGCGCACCAGGGTTCGGATGGCAGCATTCACACTTATTCAAATGCACCGCACTAACAGAGCAATCGCACCAGGGTTCATTTTAATCAAACCACCCTTACATTAATGAAACCTTATTCAAAAACATTTTGAAAAATAATATGAAATATATATTTTACATATCTTTCAAAAATAAGATAAAATAAGAAGTTTACCTCTGGGGGCTTCTTCCTCTATGTAGGGGGTCATCATGTAGATGCATGACCACATTTCATGAATTTCAATTGTCTGTTCTAACAGTTAATGTAGCAAATGTTTCCATTTATTTCCCTTAATAATAAATTGTAAGATGAATGATCCAATGTGACTGTTGTGAGTTTAGTTTGAAGCTCTTAGTAGCATGTTAACAATATATCCATATGCAGAACTGTATATATGAATGTTTTATAAATTATATCTCTGAAATAATCAGAACTGATTACTTTTGGGTGGAGTTAAATTTTGCTTACACTTCCTGATTGGTGAAGTCCTAGTTAATGTCACATTGAGCGAAGAGCAAGTACCGTCATATATTCTGAAATGACAGAACGCAAAGCATCTAGGCTTGATCTCAGTCTCAGTGGAAACCAGCGAAACCAGCTTTGGTAAGCAGATTAATCTGTCTCAATCAGTGGGATAGAAAGAATTCGTGCCCCCCTGGTCCCTTAGAGACCTCCCCGGCCCCTGTCGGCAATGTAACTGCTCCCCGGTGGTGGCAGTCTGCCTTTGATCTGTGCTAATCTAATTAACGGTTAAACAGCAACACCTGTGCTCTTCAGCATAAGTGCTGCTGCCACTTCCCAGATGGGCTTTGATGGCCATGATGAAACACCTCCCTCCCTTCCCTTCTTCTTCCTCCTCCTCATCTTCTACCCCCCTTCATCTTTTCACCGGGTCTGGGTGTAATAGGGACTATTTCCTCCCCATTACTGGAATGTAATTGACAGCGATTAGTTTGTGGTTGGACGATGCGCTTGATTAGATTAGCCAGGCTCCTTTTTTCTGCTCTGTTTCATCAAACCCCGAAACCCCAACCTTGACCCCAATTAGCCCCACACACGTCAAGAGATGCTGCATCTCTCCTGCTTATCATCAGCTCATTAATTTGGTTGATGAGTTTCTGTAAATACAGCCAGAGTTAGGTGTTTGTGCTATGAGTCTTTCATGTATTGCAAGGTGTCCTGAAAAACTTTATCATTGGCATAAGCACAGGATTGAACACTTTGAACACTTGTGGTTTAGCGGTGCGTGCGCTTTGTTGAGTCTGGCTTACATCCTCTTCTCCCTACCATTTCCTGACTTTTCTCTACTTTTTAATCTATAAAAGTGGTATAGTTTTTATCATGCAGTAATATGAATTATTACTCTGCACTTTTCATCAAAGTCTCTATGAATCTTTTTTGTAGTGCAAGATGTTCTGAAAAAGTTCAGCGGCATCATATTCACTGGGGCATTAAATCTTGACTGCAGTCAGAGCTATGGCTCACTAGTTAGTGCATGTGCTTATTGGGCTGAGGTTTTCCCCTCTTCTTCCCTTTATGTCATATCCTCTCTTTATTTAACATCTATAAATGTGTCTGAAAGACCAAAATACGTCTTAAAAAGTCAATATTGTTTTTATAACCTGTTTAAAAGACTGCTTGCTTCACACTCTTCTTCAAAGTCTGCATAAGAACGTTGAAGGGATAGTGCACTTCAAACTTCTGTCATCATTTATTCACCCCTCTTCTTGTTCCATATTGGCTTTTGGCCCAGTTTAGACCTGTATTAAGATGCGTTTTGTTCGATTGGATCACAAGTAGACGAGGAAGACACATACCCATTTACCCCTGATGTTTTCATCTGTCTCTTTTGTCCACTTCTGTCCTGATTTCGTCGAGGGGAGGGTCTATTTGTGGGTAAATGTATGGGCTTTTTTCAGGTCTTTC
This sequence comes from Ctenopharyngodon idella, assembly GCF_019924925.1. NCBI lineage: Eukaryota > Metazoa > Chordata > Actinopteri > Cypriniformes > Xenocyprididae > Ctenopharyngodon > Ctenopharyngodon idella. The sequence goes on along the minus strand of NC_067237.1, from coordinate 26,017,583 downwards.
GATTAAATGGACAAAATAAGCTCACTTAAATTACATATGAACGTGAAAGGAGACGACGTAAAAACACACAGAGAGCAGCAGCTTTCGTTTCTGTTCTGATATTCACGAGACCTCGTCGAATGGAGTGCATGTTAGAAATCAGTAATGGTGAGAGAACATTATGCTTAGTATGTTTTTCGTCTTCAGCCGACAAAGTTTAAATCCATTGCACTTAATGTTTACGTGTTAGGTCAGTAGGCGGAGAATAGAAGATCTTTTGTGGTTGTTCGAATGCATTCGACCACATGAGCCTCTATGCTACAAAAGCAATCCGTTCAAATGCGTTTTCAAACACCTCTAGAAGTGGTCGTAAGTGGACAAGCTCAAAATGTTTTAGACTCCATTACACTTGTATTTAGTGTCATCCACTCGTGATTGGATTGACGAAAATGCTTCTTAATATCAGGTGTAAACAGGGCCTTCTTTCTTTTGTGGAACATAAAAGAAGATATTTTGAGAAATGTTGGGAACTGTTTTTGACCATATAATGAAAGTCAGTGAGGTCTGAAACAACATTAGACCCCACTGACTTTCATTGTATGGACAATTTTTTTTCTTTAGTGTTCCACACAAAAAAGTAAGTCATACAGGTTTGGAATGACATGATAGTGAGTGAATGATGACAGAATGAGTTATTGTTTTGGGTCATGCTTATGGGAAATGCAAGTTCATGTCTGACTGATATCAATAGCTGCTTTTCCACTGCCAGACCAGTGCGAGCCAGAGCTTTCAGCGGGCCAGGCTAGGCTAATAGCCCCGGACCTGTAGCACCGAGCCCAAAATCACACTGCATTTCCACCGTCGGACCAGAAGCTCCGCAGCGCTTCACTAAAACCTGCCCGTAACACGCCTCTCTGGAACGACGTCACACAAACCCGTCATTTCACAAACAAATGGAAGTTTTATCAGAAAAATAATCAGAAAGAAATCACTGGAAACTAGCGAGATGAACATGATAAAAGCAGGTGCTTGTTGGCATTTTGTTGTTTATTTAAAGATTTAAAAACCCAAGCATCAATGTTTTACCAAACAAATTGATCATAATGAATTAATTTGTGTCAAGATTAAACATTAGTCACAGAAATAAAGTGGTATTTAGTCCCAACAGTTATATTTTCAGTCTGAGAAACAGAGGAATCCCAAAAAACTGGAGTTGCTTTATTTTATGAAATATGAGGAGCTAAATATGGATATCAGACAGTCCGTTAAGAGATGAGATGTGCTGACAGATAAAATAAATACATGATTGTGAGAGCCTGCGTATATGATTTGTCTGATTTCTTCAAGCCGTCGTATTTACCATGTTTACTATGGTAATAGCGCGCATAGTCTTGGTGATCAGAATCCACATCGGATCACAAACAGAAGTTATTTCAAACACTTGCTGCTGTCTGAAAGTGAGTTTTGAGCTAAAATGTTTTTAAAAGTCTTTAATGCTGATGTTAGCTGGTAACCTACATGTAATCATCCATGGTGCCTCCGTCTCCACACACAGATAAACTCCGCCTTTGTTCATAACCACTCCCTCAAGCCCACTTTGGACCAAGGTATTCGCCGGCCCGAAAAACCCTGGCCGTCGGCCCCAAGGAAGCCCCGACAAGGCACGATCAAGCCCCGGAAGTGACAGTGGAAACGTGACTGGCCCTGGCATGCACTAGCACGCCCGCTTTAGGCCCGACAGTGGAAACGCGGCTATTGTATCATGTTATTTATGTATACTCTCTGATTTTAGGGGCTTTCGCACTGAATAGTTCTAGGAACTCAGTTATAGGAACTACCCACTAGGATAACTAATTTCTGTTACTGATTGCATTCGCACTGGGAATAATAACTCTGAAGCGGCTGACAGCGGAGTCTTTAAGTGCGGCATTTACAAACGCTAAAAACTGGTGGATGGAAGATGCTGTGATCGGAGCTGCGTTTGTTGTGTGCCGTGGGTTTCGTGATAACGGAGATGGAATCTGTACGCCTAATTTACATGACTGAAAGAGCAAAAAGTGGGGCTAAGAGACGAAATTTCCTATGACAACTTTCAGTATTACATATTATCGAGGCAGAGAAAAGAACACAACCCTGCAAACAACAGGTAAATGCCGTTATCACTGTTTTCCATGTTCTTGAAGTAAATATGTTTACATAGCTTTTTGAAAATGCCGGGTGCCAGTGTTTGACATGCGCTTGACCAATCAACATACACTTACTTTACTGATAGTTCCTATAGTGCTGGTTTAGGCCCTACTCTGAAGTAGGAGCTAATTTAGTTCCCTCAAAAGGAGCTCCTAGAAATAAAATCATTCCTAGTTCCTGCGGTGCGAAAACGGCAAAATCCGGGTACTTCAGCCAATAGTTCTAGGAACTATGAAAAGGTTCCTTTATAAAAGCCCCTAAAAAGTGTTCTGTATTTTAAAATCCACAGTGTTTTGATCATCTGGGAAAATTACTGATTGCTATGCACAACCATTCAAAGTCTTCAATTCGTGCTTTTAACCACATCTGTTATGGAAATACCTGTCTTAGTTCACAGCAACAGCAGTGTGTGTGATATTAGGTGATTGCAACCGGGTTCTTTAGTTGACATCATCCCCTCTGTGTCTCTCCGGATGCCAGGATGTTGACTCAAGAGAGCCACGGGGCAGAACTTCTGTTTGAAATGTCAGAGGCAGGAAAGCGCCAGAGATCAATCCTTGCCCGTGTCACATGTGCACACAAAAACACACTCTAAATCTAGACAAAAGGACAACAGATGAGGGGAAAAAAAATAAATGAGGCTCCCCTCTGGCTCTTTCACTAGAGGCAGAACTTGCTTTTTGCGTGGACCCTGCGCGCCACCAGTAGCCCTTCTATTAAAAGTTTTTTGGGGGGGGGGGGCATATTCATTCAGCCACAGTTGGTTGTTTCACACACTCACCTTTTCAACTGTATTATCATGGGGCAGCACATAATACTAGCGCTGCAGTGACAAGTATTTCCATACTGAGGACCGTTCAATGACTTCTCTATTAATATTCAAGCACAGCCTCAGACTATAATAAATTGGGTTATGTCATTAGCGGAAAACGATATCTTGGTGCGTATTTGCCAAAGGGAGAGGAGTTTTAGGAGCAAGCGGCATCCTTCTGTGAGCCAGTGTGTGGCGAAATCTGAATAGCTTTCCAAATTGACATGCAACGCTCGGATGATCGTTAATCATAATTGGACACATATTTGCATATTGCAGTGTCAGTGGCTTCGTCATTGGGATTGTTCATGCATTAGTGTTCATTTTTTAATGGCAATTAGTCTCCATCTCATGATTCATTTATAAAATAAGGCTAGATTTTTGAGCTCCATTAGTGGACGTCCAATGAATCAAGCGACCAAGCGCAAAGAGATTCATCAGATATGACGGCTGTTTGCTGCTTTTAAGTCATCAGTGAATACGGGGATGAGAGACATGCTGAAGGAGGCAACACATAAAGAGTTTTGCAGGAACTTCAAACACACTATGAAGCTGCACACGTGGCTTTGTGAGGAAAATGGTAAAAAGGCGAAGCCCATTCAGCAGTGTTCATTCAAGCGTAGTGTGCAGTAAGCAAATTGGTCTGAATCTAGGAGTTGTTCAATTAAAACTCTGCAGGATTTGTGAAGTTTTTAAACAACTTTTGTAGGAGGAAATGTCTTTATTACGTGTAGCAAATTGCCAAATATAAGATTAGCCTTTGTAAATTATAATATAATATAATATAATATAATATAATATAATATTATAATATAATATAATATAATATAATATAATATAATATTTGTATTAAAGGGGTCATATAATGCCACTTTTACAAGATGTAATATAAGTCTCTGATATCCCCAGAGTGTGTATGTGAAGTTTTAGCTCAAAATACCCCACAGATAATTTTTTATAGCATGTTAAATTTGTCACTTTTTGAGGGAGAGCAAAACGCTCTGTTTTTGTGTGTGTCCTTTAAATGCAAATGAGCTGCTGCTCTCAAGAAAAGGGCGGAGTTTCAAGAGCTTGTGTTAGCAGCGCCAATTACCTCACGCAGACTCAATGAAAATGTTAGAAACCGTTCAGCCTTTTATGTTCAAAATGGAGTCGGACAATGATGGAGAGACTCAAAGAAGAAGTGACAACATGTAGAATGCAACAGGATGTTTCTGAATGGTTAGTTGATTAATTTATGTAGCTGATGTGGAGATAACTATCTTAAAGACATTGATATATAGCATATTCTGTCATGATAATCTTTAAATCGCTTATTTGGGAACTGTTGTAAGATGCCTAGAGAGCCAGAGAATAAATGCTGTATTAAGATAGAACAGGTATAGTTTAGTTTAATTAGTTATAACTTATGTTGTCATCTTGCTTTTATGACATGCTATTCCATGTTATTGTATTGCAATAACATGGCCTCAACCCTTTGTTGCATGTTCTCGGGGGCAGGGTTTATGTAAATTTTAGGGTTAATGATGTCACCAGCCCGGGAAGAAGCTTGTTGTAGTCCCTACCAGCTGTTTGTTGTAGTCCTTAAACAGAGAATTCTTTAAAAGAAAATATCTCGCTTTGCATTGAACTTTCAGCGTTGTAACTTTGCAGATGTTGTTTATGCTCTAACAGCAACATTACACACTAACTAAATTTAAAAAGTGAAATCATAATCAACCACCCTTTTAAAATGTGTGTGTGTGTGTGTGTGTGTGTGTGTATATATATATATATATATATATATATATATACATACACACACACACATTTTAATACAAATGTTATATTATTCTATTATATTATATTATATATGGGGGGTGTGTGTGTGTGTGTGCAATATGTTCATTTTGCACCCTAACAATGATACGTTACACAAAGGTGAGTCAAAAGTAGGTTTAGGAGTCCCAGATACAGCCTCTAGCTGTCTTAGGTCTTGGCAGAATCATTTATCAAGTCTGGTGTGACCCACAACCCTGTTGCTTCTTGAATTTAAGTTTACTCATTGAATTCTGTTTACTCAGATTGTTCGTGTGTGTATTTGCAGTCAGGAATTGACTACAAGGATCATCGCTGCAGGTGACGTTTAAGGGTCAGGAGATTTTCTCGACTAACTTCACTGATGTTGGCTCAATTTCCATCTCGCCACCTGACTGTCACATATCCAACGCATCTGCAGCCACATTCTTCACAAAGCATCCTCATTTTATTTGCATCAGCACCCAGCCGTCATCACATTTAGACAACCGTTACCGAGCGCCACGCACAGGGTGTTAGCTGGGGATTTCCAGGGGAGCAAATTTGTGATGTGTTCCTAGATGTGCAGTGTTCAGGCTGACTGGCGTTGTGACTCCCCTCTGAGCTCAGAGGGATACAGAGCCAAAGGCAATGTGCCATGATCCAGCAAGCTGCTCTGCCAGTCGGCTACTAATGTCTGTCTCACTTGGCCCAGGCTGTAATGCAAATATTTTGCCGAGATGAACATGGAAATCATGTGTGAATGTGAATTATTTGGTTGTTAGATATCATCAGGATGAGAACTAATGTAATATCTATTATCCTAAATGTAAAATAATAACTTAAAACCATTAAAAAATATTTTATCATTCCCATAAAAGACAATAAAAAATGCTAAATGAGATTTTGAAATATGCAAATGTGAATTATCTGGTTGTTAGATACCATCAGGATGAGAACTAATGTAATATCTGGCACTCATCACACACACACACACACACACACACACACACACACAAAATACTCTTTTTGGCTTTTACAATTCTGTAATCCAATACCTTACCACTATTAAAAATATATTAACATTCCCATAAAAGACAATATAAAATGCTAAATGAGATCTTGAAATGTCTTTACAATGCATTTACATGTAAAATGCAAGAAAATGAAGGACCGAAGTGTTAATATAGACTTAATGAGTTGATTTAAATGATTTTATACCATCATATGTGCTTTACTAAAAACATTATGCACAAAAAACAAAACAAAAAAAAAAACACTGAATGACAAAATTCAAAATGGCTGCATAAAGTGAGAGAAAAGAGGGGGGAAATGGCAGATTTATTCAAGGTGTGGATGACAATGATAAAAAGTAATAAGAAAAATCGAAAAAAAGGAAATGAGGATAACATTCCAGGGATTGAGTGGAAACGCGGAATCTTATAACCATCCAGATTGCAATCATGTAGAAGTATTAAAACCGCCTGTGAGACATACAGGAGACATTAGCATATCTACAACTTACACCAACTTAGTTAAAGCTATGTGAAAAAGCACTTCACATAGTGAAAGGTGTGAGAGAACCAGCTGGAATAAAAATGAAATACTGTAAGGAAGACGAAGACATGGCCAGCAGAAAGATAGAGAGATTCCTTTATTAGACAGCTTTATTCATCATTTCAGCTGCTTCTTCTGTGGCTTTTGTATGGACCATTATGTTCTTTGGAAAGAAAGGTAGACCGGTGAATAGGCTGAGAGGTTAGGAAAGGCAGATAGTTTCTTTCAAAGCGCTTGAGAGAACAAAAAGCGGCTACATAAGCATAATTATGACATCACATCCATTGAAGCAGACAAGGTGGTATCTCGTTCAGCGGGTCAGAGCCAGTTCCGTGCATATATATCCACCTTCCAAAGGCTATATTATTTAATTCTTTAGACACTCTGGCCATGGGAAAAGCCTTGATCTATTATACAAGATGCTCTTGATTGAATTTAGACTGATTCATAATGAGCGATACTGGACGGCCAACATGAAATTTATCTGTCGTAGAGAGAACCTCAAAAGACATGCAAACTGAATCCGGCATGTTGAAATGATTGACATAACTGGGGCACAATACAAATTGTTATGCAATGTGAAGTTAATGTATTGTGTCTCGTTTCACATTCAGATGCAGACCTGGGATGTTTCAACACTCTTCCAGATTGTTTTAGCAGGTTTTGTAGTTTTTTTTGACCTTCAAAAGCACACAGGGAGGTCACAGGTGCATCACTGCGAAAGATTTGAGCGGGTGAACGCGAGAGATGGGAGACTCATTAAGATGTTGTCACGCTACGCGAAAGCTTTGCGCGAGACTTTGACGGCACCAAGATTTAATCTGCGCTCACCTCCCTCTTATCCAGATGGGTTTCTCTTCTTTTTTTCAAGTCACAGGTCTGTGAAGTACCATCTGTTTATCAGCAGTAAATAAGTTCTGAGTCGTTCGTCAGTGACAGCCATCCTAGCAGATCTCAGCCACCGGAAGCACTGCGCTTCATGGTGGTTTTAAAAAAATAAAAAATAGATTTCAGCATGATATGTCTGATGAGGTGTAAAGCTAGACTGTTAGAGATATTAAACAAAGGACAATGGTAACTTCGTTCTGCATTTATTAGCATTTCTTATTCCACTTCCTGTGAATTACAAGCAATTTGAGTTGATTTAAGTGTTGAATCACATCAACAATGTAGTTCCTATGTGCCATGCCTCTTCAAATGTTTTCAGATGTTTGAGATTTTTAATCGCAGCTTTACTTGCAAGCAATTCTCAGAAGAAAAAAAAAAACGTCTACATTTGGTCAGTTTAGTCAATTGGCTATTTACACAGATCATTGCTTTAAATATGAAAATTCGGCTACCACATACCCTTTAATATCATTCTAATACCTTTTAATATCATTCTAAATTATATTATATTATATTATATTATATTATATTATATTATATTATATTATATTATATTATATTATATATTAGGTCAGTGTCTCTGAACGAGATGGTCAGAATGTTAAAGGATTAGTTAACTTTAAAATGAAAATTACCCCAAGATTTCCTTAACCTCAAGCAATAGGTGTATTTGACTTTTTTCTTTCTGATGAACACAATCGGAGTTATATTAATAAAATTCTGACGCTTCCAAGCTTTATAAAGACAGTGAATGGGACCAATAAAGCTCAAGAAAGTGCATCCATCCATTATAAACGTACTCCACAAGGCTTCAGAAGGTTAATAAAGGCCTTCTGAAGCGATGTGTTTGTGTAAGAAAAATATCCATATTTAACAAGTTATAAAATATCTAGCTTCCACCAGACCGCCTTTCATATTCAACTTACGAAAAAAGTGTAACTGACGTTGCGTCAGTTACGCTTTTTTCATAAGTTGCATACGGAAGGTGTAGGACGTAGTGTAAGCATTTTGAACTGCGAGAGGCATTACACTTTCTTCGTAAGTTGAAAACGGAAGGCGGTTTATTAATATTTATTAATATAACTCCAGTTGTGTTCATCAGAAAGAAGAAAGTCAAATACACCTAGGATGGCTTGAAGGTAAGTAAATCTTGGGGTAATTTTCATTTTAAAGTGAACTAATCCTTTAATATTTCACAGTTGTTATCCTATTTGAATTAAAATTAAATAAGTCTGGAGGAGTTTTCCACATTTATTAGATCATTGGGTTTCTTAAATGTTATGCCTCAGTTAAAAAGTTTTTAAAAAAATATACGTCACTATTTTTTATCTGCAATATACTGTGATTTTAAACTTTATTAATTGCAGCTTTGTTAGAATGACATACTTCTGAGCCACTATTTGAAGCCTGAGATAGCAAGAGTAATTTATACAAAGAGGCAATGCACCATGGGTAAATGACTGCAGCACAGGCCTCCTGGGCATTATGTGAAACAGATGGATGAGTTTTATTAAGCATGTGGTACTTAACACTGCGCTGAGTGGGATTTCAATAAAGGAAATAAATGTTAGCATTAACAGCACCTCCCTGTGTAATGTGCCATCATGGCTTTCCAGTAGGGTTGACTTATTTTAACAAATGCTTGTTGTCTTGGATTTATGAATATTGGGCTTTTGGTCTAGAGAAGGTTTATTTCCCATATGATGAGTAGGTGGTGTTTGATAGAGATGAAGCAGTTTCAGCCACTCCGAAAATTTGTTTTGATGCATTTATACCTTTTTGTTTGCTTCAGAGAAACCATATGTCTATACAGTATTAAGATTTTGTGCCCATTTCTTTAGCTTATGTATTATTCATGCAGTGATTGCAGGATATTTCACCTGAAATATCTCTGAAATAACCTTGGCTTCTCTCAAAACTTAATTTCAGGAATATGTTTCTGTCTGCTGTCTTTCACAATCTCTAAAGAAAACTATGTAATATAAGTAAACTTTATAAGAAAGGCACATCTTGAATAAAAATGCTGACAATGTAGGTGTTTCTGGTATCTCTCTTTCACCCGAGAACTTGTTTCTAAAACTGTGAGAACTTTTAGCTCATAGTTGAAGAAAATAAACTCTTTTCTTTTGACAGTCATATATTTATTTAATTTGAGGTTGATCAAAATATTTTAATAACTTGACATAATTACAGCTTAGTCGGAAATGACACAAAATAGAAATATTCTACTCACAAGTGATATTTAGTTTTGATCATTGATCATATTTTTGTATTGATTGAAAAAATGTGTATACAGTACATACTGTATATATATAAGTCTGGGTCTGGGACAATTTAAATGTAACCGCATCGGTTTTAATGTGACCTTAAAGAAAAACGTATGTTAGTTTTAATATAAATCCACCATTGGGACAAAAAAAAGAGCCTTAAGCCCACAAAGTTTAAGCCCACACATTTTTTTTTTTTTTTTTTCTCGTTTTCTCTCTTGACATTCCAGTTAAGAACGTGGCCTTGAAGGAAAGGTGATGTGGGCGTTAATTGACATTTAGATGTTTTCTTTCAGTATTACCTTTGAAAAGAGACTGAAACTTGACATTTATTTAGACTAGCACCTGTCAGGGAACGTCAGTGCTCTTGCATGAAGCCTTTATCATTGTTTCGTGACCATCCCTGAAGAAGGCCTTACACAAGAGTAAATGTAAATAAACAAAAGGATATTTTGGTCTCATAGATCACCGGTCAATCATGAGCAATAATTAACTTTTTGTACCGATTGACTTTAGCGTTTGAAATGTCAGTGATGAACTACGGGACCCTTTTTAGCTGAACCCATGATTCAATACAATGATTGGTTAATTAGATCCTAATTGCTCCACTTTTCCAGTTAATTTACAATGTAAGCACTCATTAAAAGTATGTGATGCTTTTCAGTGCATATTGACAGAGTCTAAGCAGCACTAAAGCAGCTGTGAAACAATGACTTGTTCTCCATTTAAGCCACTTAAGTTGTTATCACAACTGTACTCCCTCTATCTAACTGTTCACAACTATGTGTCCGCAGACTCTTCCAACCACGCAGTATGAGCTGGAGATTGTGGCGAAGGACATGGCAGGAAGTGAAGTGGGACTGACAGGAACAGCAACAGCCACCATCACCATCACAGACAGGAACGACCACGCACCTGAGTTTACACACTCACTGGTAGGAGGAACCTATTTTTCATCTCTCTTCTCATTTTTTCTTCCCTTCTTAGTGATGTTATTTATTGACAGTATGTAACCTTCTCCATAATTTTCGGTCTTTGGGACCCAGAAAGACTGAACACAGCTTTCTAGTAATACGAGTGTTATATTTCTACTCCAAACTGTAAATAATCATTTTAATGGCTGTTGTAAAATCGTTTTTTAGAAAGTGGCCTCTAAAGATTCCAATTGATTTTCAGACTTAGTCAGAATTATGAGATTTATTAAAAAAAAAAAAAGAAGTCTCTTATGCTCACCAAGGCTGCATTTATCTGATCAAAAATACAGTAAAAACAGTAATTGTGATCATAATTGCAACATCGTTAAAATAGTCAACGTTACTACAGTGGTTCAACGTTAATTTTATGAAGCGACGAGAATAAATACTATTTCTTCGCAAAAACAAAAATAACGACTTTATTCAACAATTTCTTCTCTCCCATGTCAGTCTCCTACGCAGTTGACGCAGTGAACCCAGTGCAGTGCTTCCGTGTTTACATCAGAATGGTGGCTCATTATTGGCCGGCTCCTGCATCAGCATCACACACATGCGTCGTGCTGCTCACGTGTACAGCGTCAGTCAATACTGAGCCGAAGAAATTGTTGAATAAAGTCATTATTTTTATTTTGTTTTTGCGCACAAAAAGTATTCTTCTCGCTTCATAAAATTAAGGTTGAACCACATTTTGTAACTGAATATTGCACCCTCTGAACAGCTGACTATTGTACTGCATTCACTTTCTTTTGAAATGATTCATAGCAGTTTGATGCAGCTTAACACCTGCAGTCATCTACCATGAGGAAAAACACAGTCATCTACCATGAGGAAAAACACTCAAGCTTCTCAGTCCAGAAGGCCTTCACCAATCATTTCCAATTGTCAATCACTCAAGTCACACATATACAAACAGAAGCCCTCAATGCTCGGCCAGGGCCTCAGCTATTCACTCAGATACACTGACCTTGTGAGAAAAAGCCCCCCCTGCATCAATCACTTTAATCTCAGGTGCACTGCAGTGACAGCTGTGCTTCACAAATACTCACACACAAAGGTGATGGACTGGGTCCTTCTCAGTCGCTTATCCTCTGCGACCTCCTGTTTGCAGTCTGAAATGATTGTGTTATAGTACTCAGTGTCTGCCCTAGCAATAATGGTCTGTCCATGGATGGAATGTATTGTTTGTACGTGTATTGTTGTTGTAATCATTGGTATTTCAGGATTTTTTAGCTACACATTTTAGCTATAGGCTATAAAATACACATTAGTCTTTTGCTAAACAGTCACAAATAGAGGCCACCTCTGCCATTCAGCAATATAAAACCCAGAGGGCAAGAAAACTGCACTTATGCTATGTGCAAACTTAAGCTGCATGTCCATTTGAGCCCACCTGTGATAAATTTGTCAGAAAATGCTACACTTGCACTTTGCTAGCCAGCGGAGGGAAAACAACTATGCAAGGCTGATGCAGAGACACTTATTTTGAGCTGTATGGTTATTTTAGAGGAAGTGCCCTGGGCTGTTGTCAGATTCCCAGAGACATTACTTCTACCCTCTCTTGGCCCATTCCCAAGATGCACTGCTGTGCCAGGGAGAAGGGCTTTCTGACTGGTTGATGTGGACACTCATTTAGGTTACCAAGTGTCTTTGACAATTGCTGCTGCGTTATGTTGTTTACTGTAAATACTAACACCATGAATAGGCTATATGCAAAGAATTTGCATAAAAAATAATTACATTAAAATTATTATTAAAATTAGTAATGTGGGGACTGATTTCTGAGAATCATTGTTGAACACTGTTGATATTTGAAATCAACCCAAACAAACACACCCCTTCCTTCATTGTTTCGCCCCTAAAATGCATGAACACAGAATGCAAGAGTGTCTCTTTATCACAACAGAAGTGAAGCAAAATAATGCTTTGTGAAAAAAAGAAAAAAAAAAAAAAGTGAAGATGACGAACGAACAATAAGGAAGAACAAAAATGAACACACATTACACAAGAGTATATACAAGCAAGAGTTCGTTGTAAGTTGCCAGCAGCACACTAGCTCCAAACAAACAGTGGCATTCAAAACCAATATCACTCACGTATGGATCAGAAACAGCGCAAACTCTGTGTCCATTTTCAGGCCTTCCTGTTTAGGTCTCTCCAGTGCTGGAAAGCTTTTCTAATATTAATGAGTGTCCTAAAGCTCTTTCCTGATCATAACTCTTCTTTTCCCAGTGATATTCCTCTGACAATTTTCTCTTTTTGTAATGTCTCTCAGCCAACTCTTTTTCAAAAGTATTTCTTCAAATTACCCTCTTGCTCATTCTCTCTCCTCCCCCATCAAGAGTTTATATGCCCCCTGCTGCTGATTGGCTAGTTTGTTATGGTGCTCAGTCCGATCCATGTTCAACAGAGTTTCTCAGAAATCGCTTATGCACCTTTAATGTGAGTATTTAGAAGTGGGTTATTTTGAGGTTATGTCAGAAATGTTATCAGATAAAACTAGAATATAAAATATAAAAACTACATCTGTTTTTTTGCAAATTGCATCTGCATAAAGAAAATTGATTTTAAATGAGCGGAGTGTACTAGGTTCACCAGCATGAACACTGATCATCATAATGGTGACTAGAAGATAAAAATGTAATCAACATTAATTAGAACTAGTACTTTAGATAGTGACATCTATGTGAGCATTTTTATTAGTATCTTTATTCTCATGTCACTTTACCCCGCTCCTTAACAAGAAGCGTGTTTGTGTTAGTGTGTTTTTAACAAGCACTTTCCATGATAATTTTTCTCCATTTACCAGTCTGACAGGGTCTGAGCTGACTACAGCACCTCCTCTTTGCACACGCTTGAAAACACTCTTGAATATGCTGTGAAATCCAGCAGTAGCAAAGCATGCTGTCTACTCACAGGTGCTTTTTGAGTGCATGTCTTTGTTTTTGGCACAAGTCCACCCCACGAGACTAGAGAGTTGTGGTTGTGGATCAGCAGAATATCCCCTCTTCCTCTCACAGACCACTGTATCTGACAGACCTCAGTAAATATTCATGAAAAATGACTTTGAAAGTGGTACATTTTAAAATTTCAGTCCTTCTGAAAAATGCCTAAGCTGGTTTGCTGGTTTTAGCCAGCTGACCTCCTGGCTGAAACACCAAAGCACTAGCTTGACCAGGCTGGGAGACATATTGAACTAATGTAGCTAAGAGCAGCAAACCAGCATGAGCTGTTTCTTTGGGAGAAAACCTGAGGATTTAAATGGATAGTTCAGCCAAAAGTCCAGTCGATGGCCACCAAAACTGTTTGGTTACCAAAATTCAAAAAGTATTCTTTTGTGTTCTGCAGAAGAAAAAAAGTGATACAGGTTTGGTACGACGTGAGGGTGAATAAATGACAACAGAATTTAAATTTCTTCTGCTTTACCATTTATCTTTCTGCGATAAAGCCCAGATTGTTACTTGCCCCAGAAGTGAGATAATTTACTTCCTTATCTCCCCCAAATTTTGCAAAAGAGCAAAAAGCTTAATCTCAAAATCACCCAAAACTCTTGACTTTTAAATAGAATTTTTAGAAGAAACAAGCAAAGAAAAACATGACAACTTCACACATTTCCTAATTTTTTTCTTAAATAACAAATGTTTAACTTTAGGGATTTACAATCATAGCATAGTCTTCATCAGAAAGATTTTAAGTATACTGTATGATCATAGCCACAGTTTATCATTTCCAGTCATTTATTGTCATTGGTCCAATCTGATCTAGCATCAAAAAACAGGATGGCTTATAGAAAACTGCTTCTATCTCTACTCCAATGTGAATCCACCCTTTAGCTCACTGTATTGTAAAACCAATACAACTCTTAATAAAAACTAACAGGCCTACACAATGAAGCTGTATTATTTATTTGCATCAGCAGCACAGCTTCACAAAGATCTTTTATTCAGTATCTGGTTCTTTATGTTGTAAATTGCTCATCACAGTGACAATCAATTGGAATTTAAACTACCCCACTGAGATCATATCCTCAAATGAACCTGAAAAAGATCAGGGAACTATCTGCACCTCTTGTAGCACATCGACAAACCGCCTGGCCTCCACTAAGCAGCAGAGCTTTTGGTTTTCCTTTGACCTCAATTCATTTCATGTATTTAGCATCCGAGCCACCATTGAACATTTGTCTTTTAAAATAAATGTCTGCAGTGTGTGACAAGAGAATTATTGCCTGCCCAAAGATAATTCTAGACCTCGGTCAATGTATGGGGTCACGTAACAGTGTCCCGCAGCGGGAGTATTATTAGGATAATAGCAGACCTATCCATGCTCCCTCTATTTTCTCTGTGTCCCCGGGTCCCTCTGACTCCTGCTTCCTGATTCGGGATCTTGGAGCTGTGGAGGGAGATGCCAGAGGCTGTGGTAGTTGCTGCAGGTGGTATGTACATGCCCGCCCACCCACTGGCACTTTGTGATAACTGGCATCTATTTCCGATGAACCCCTTCCAAGTGCTGCAGCAGCCACTGATCCGGCTTATCATGCCTGTCACTCAAAGGGAAGTGACAGCTTATCTGAGCTGCCTCTCTCCCCTGCAGTGACAGTACGGCGCTGCCTCCGTCAAAATGCTAATGACATCAACTATGATGGCTACAAGTCCGCAACATGATTGTAACAAAAGTCGGGTGCGCTTTGGGGGTCAACTCTGATCGGATGGATGTTCTTATTTGTTCAATGGCCAATTGACTTTGCATTTACAGGGCTCCAGACTAACATTTAAGAGCAGTGGCACTGGTGGATGCAAATTCATTTTCATGAACAAAAACAGTAATATCTGTAAGAAAATGAACAATCTCGTTTTTATAGGGTAACATTTAAATATATGCTGTCAGAGTTAGGAATCTACTCTTATTAAAATTAACCATTGGTCTTCCGTAGTATCATATATTTGTAGATCACGATAACCACAGGTAAAACCACACATGGCACATTGATATACAAGGTCTCTCTCACATCTCACAGATGTTCTCAGGGTGATTTTAAACATAGAAAAGGAATACTGCTACTCGGTGTGACTGGCTTTGTTCCAAAGTCTAGTGAACTGCCTAGGCTGCCAATCTCAGAATAATTATACTGCCTTCTGAGATATCTTGTTTTGGCCAAATTTTAGGGCAGAATTGCATGTATCCTTTTCAGAGAAGGCAATCCCAGAGTGCATTGTAAAAAGCTCAGAGAAAAAATAAAAAGAAGAAATGAAGAGGGTGAAGAGGTCTTAGAATAAATAAAGGATTAAAGGGAATAAAGAAAAAGAAGAACACACACACACACACACACAATCTTATATATATAGTTCAGCTTTAGATGCTGTGTAGAATGGAGCTGCCTATGTAGGCACTAGACAGTAAGGCATCTTATCTGGTTTTAGAACAGAGCCAAGGGATCTGGACCATATGCAGTAATTGGGCTTTAGTCATTTTGACTATGATGGTTCTTGAACTAGGAAAGAGGAAAATAAGGAAGGGCAGTCAAGATGTTCCCTATCACTCCTCCCAACTTGGCTTTTAAATTTTGTCCATTGTGTGCAAATAGAGCCATAGTTCACTCAATATTTTTATGGATTGAATCATTTTGACTCCCACTTGATTTTCTCAGTAAATGAATGACCTTTTGGTTCTGCAAATATTCTTTCTTCATTATTAATCTTAGCAACCTTTCCCACTCTCCTGTTCTGTTTTTTCCCCTCCAATAAGAGGACAGATAACATGTCCAGATGTCAATTCTCTTGTGAGATGAAAACAATTTGGTTACCAACAGGAGTAAAGTCAGTTTTAGCCTTAATATTATCGATGATGTGAAATGATGTCCCATTTACTGCCCCAGAACCCAATTTCAGGAACCCCATTTCTGATGTAGCTCAATTCCTACAGCTACACCAGCAATTATTTATGGTCATGGAATTATTATTATTATTATTTTAAAGAATGTTTTTGAAAGAAGTCACTTATGCTCACCGAAGCTGGTTTTATTTGTTTATAAATGCTGTAAAAGAATGCAAAAATGCTAAAATCAACAATTATTTCAAACATTTGACCAAATGTGTATGTATAGTGTGCATTGCAATAGCACGTCTTAAATGAAACATATTTCTTTGTCCTTGACAAAGGCACTTCTATTGAAAAGTCAAATAAAGATAATTACCCATGACAATTCTGGTCCCAAAAATAGGTGACTGTGTTTGCTGCCTGATGCTAAGTAATCATGAAAGGCACTTTCAGATCCACAGTAGCACTACTAATAATGACAATACTTCAAAAACACTGATTTTCAGAGCAATGTTCTGCCATTTAGTGTCTATGAGGACTCTGAGAGACTCTCTAAAATATCTTCAGGCCTGAAAAACACATGCAGATTTGTAGAATAAACTACAGTGGCTCATGGTTCACAAATGTCATGATTAGAGCAAGAGGTTTCTTGGAATTTAAAGTACATACTGTACATAGATAACAATTTATAAAAACCTTTCTTAAGATACATTGTTATTCAATACTAACAGTATGATTAACAGTAATGATTAACAGTTCAGTTACTAGTTTTACATATAGAATGTACAGTATATCCATGTAAATTCATGTTTGAACTGCTGATCTGTTAAGCACCAAATACATTTCTATGAAGTTTTATCTATGTATGTTTTAGATATTTATTTAATATTAATATCAAAGCACCATTATACATTATTTTCCACGAAAATTAATAGGATATCCTTTCAGTTAGAGCTTAAATTAATTTACTCAGAATATGCTAACATGGCATGTCGAAAAAAGGAAACCAGCTTCTAACACTGTGTAATCCTTTATCAAATCTGCGAAGTCATTTCAGCATATTTAGCATGCATTAATATAAATTAATGTTTCTCATCAGTGTGTATGACAGGACTGAGCAGTCTTTCCGTTTGTATAATGAAAACACCAGACCACATTATAGTTGTTTAGCATATTTCATATTATGCAAATCTTTTCTTTGGAATCTTTAATTTGCATTTCTGCGTTTTAAATTGTTTACAAAACAACATGTTCTTCTCACAATGTACCAGATCGCTTTGCCAGCTTGTTAGTTGTTTTGGCATGTTTATGCATTTATGATTTTACTCATCATGAGCTACAGTTATACTACATCTGTTGCCATATATATGTCATTTTCATATCCATCAAGAACAGACGTATTCAGTCAAGGGATGATGACTTGATCTTGCCCTCATTTGTCACTCAGTATGAGCTTGAGTAGCTAGAATACATCAGTTTAGTAAGAAAGTTAAGATCAAGTGTTGAACATTGTTCTTCTACTATATACAGACAGATTTAATTGGTATTTTTAAGGTGGAGAAACACGTGATTCTATTGACCTAGGTGAGACATTCAGGATTATTCAGGCACAATTTAAGCATTGTATACAGAGTAGAAATGACACCCACCCTTTATAGTACAACACATTTAATATCCACTACTGAGAGAGTAAGAGAGTGAAAGATTTATTAACTATAATTTTCAATTAGTGGATATTAGCATGTTTACAGCTCTGTTGTGGAGGCAAAGTCAAAGCTCGTGAAGTGATGTGTGGGTGTTTGCTTTCATTCGTCTCATGGCTTTTGTTATTCTGTGTATGGAGAGCACTGAATGGTTGTTATATCTGAAAGCACTGCACTCAATATTTTGAATCAATATAGTTGTGCCAAACTTCTTATTGTTTGAGACTTTTTGTTACATACGTAACTATCATAACTTTATGGATTGAACCTTCAGCTCAAATTGCCTCTAAGCAAGAGATTGTAGAAAATATTCTGAAGTAAAACTCTATAGTCAGCAGAATCAAAGAAGCAGCGAATAATAGTTTATCAGCAACATCTTCATAACTGTGAGAAAATCAGTGGAGTTGCTGATTTGTTTATATGACAATGTAGTTTTTTTTCTTTTTTTTTTTTAAAATATTAATAGATGAAATTGGTTGGTTTTAATATAGTTGTTTAATATAGTTAAGTCCAATGTTGAACTGCATTTATCCTTCTAAAAGTCTCATTAAAGTGTCTCATTAAACATGATTGTGTAAACACATTCATCTATTATTGAATTTATCTCATCATTTGGTATTGCATTTATTACTTTCCAAATGTTTAAGTACTAAAACAATTGGAAACTAAACTTTTGAGATGAATTTGCTTCGATTTTGGCACACTGACATATAGCTTCACTGTATCTGTTGTAAAAATAAATGATTTTTTTTTTAATTGTAGTGTCACACACCATTACACTTATATACATTTAGTTTCCACCAAGTCAAATTATAACACAAAACAAATAAATAAATCTTTCAAGATGAACAGAATTGCAGTTTTAAATGCTTTATATTTTAGTCATTTTAATTAACAGCTACAAATCATTTAAAACTTAATGATGTGGGAATGATTATATTTATATTTCACCACTTACTAAACTAAATTATATTTTAATGAATAGTACAACCCAACATCCAATAAGCCAACAAATAGCGGTTTGGTGGTAGTAGTAGTTCCACATTCTCCCTCGTGTACAGTTTTAATGTTTTGTTTTCTTCTTTTGTAGCATTGACACTTTCCAAACATATTCAGATTGTTAAATACTGAAGCATTTTCAGTTGTTTGACTGTGACAAACTGCATCCCTGTGGATTTAACACAATTCTGTTGTACAGAATAAATCCATCTTACGTTTTGCAACCCTAAATGTAAGACTACAAGTCATAACTTCAAGATACTTTTATGAGTCCCATCTGTCCTGTGAAGTCCAGCTGGTAATTAATGGACTACAGAGACGTACAACTATTTCACATGTCCTCATAAATAAAATCAGCTGTGTAAGGCAGTTTGTGAACAGTCAGGGATTCTCATTACATCTCAGGGGATGCAGTGATATATATATCGTCATGACATCTTCAAACAGAAAGTGTCCTTAATGATGAAGTAATGTGTCAGTTATAGAAATTGCTAGATAGCAAGATGCCAGACATTAAGACAAGGATGTTATCTGTATGTAAAAATGTCTACTTGCAAATCTGTCATAAAGCTAAGTTTACACTACAGGACTTTTAAACGTCATCAGATCACTGTGCTGTTCAGACTACGTGACCTGCTTGAAGTCGTTGTAGTGTTTACACTACGTGACACTACGTAAATGATCTGCAACAGGAGGTTACACACTACACAAGCTTACAACAACTCTGTCACCCACTGACTTTATTTGAAAATGGATGTTGGGAGGAAATTATATTAAATTTTGAATTAAATTTAATTAAAATTAAAATAACCCTTTCACGCATAAGTTAAATACATTCTGGTTGACCTCCCAGAGTTAAGGCAACTTATTTTAGAACGTTTCCCTTTATTTCCCTTTATTTCCATGACGACACGTCATTCTTGTCACGTGACACACGGCGGCCAGCTGTGACCGGTGAACAGGGAGAACAATAGAGTGAGTGAGCTTTATAGTTACTTACACAATGTGTATCTGATATGAATAAACGTCAACAAATTATATTTGAATGGATTGTTATTGCTGCTTCCATAGACATCGGTGTATATTTCATTGGCTGTCTTGTCGCGACACGTGATACCACAGGATATTGAGTCGACCGACAACTCCAGATATTTAGCATGCTAGATATTTGTCTGGCGTCTGCAAGGTGTTAGCGACGTGTCAGCGAGCCTCTTTGATGCATCGTTGAGTAGTTTACACATAAAGATTGGCGAGCGCCGATCACTCGCTGATTTTTCCATGATCACAGCCCAACCTGTCGGCGAGCTTGTTAACTTGCAAATCGGGCTTAAAATCCTGTAGTGTAAACTTGGCATTAGGGATGCACTTAGGCTTCATTCCAGTTTGCATACTATCCATGATTACTTATATTCAGAATTAGAATTATAGCATCCAAAATTAGAAAATATATGCTTAAGGTGCATGGATGGTGTACTATAAATGAATTTAAGCTTATATGCCAAAATATGGTGGTTTAATGAAGAATTATGCCACAATACTGGTGTACTGTATTTTAAAATACTCAAAAGTTTGTACTTTCCCATCACCAGCAAAGTGCATACTTATAGTGCATGGCAGAAGAAAACAAATTAGGATGCAACACTTCATTTTGTGGGTTTGGCATTTAGTTTAGCATTTGGTTCCATCACTGCTCTCACACACCTGTCTGTAATTTCCAAATGAGCCCAAGACATTGATTAACAGGTTCAGGTGTGTTTGATTAGAGTTGGATCTAAACTCTGAAGAAAAGGAAAATCTCCATAAGCAGGATTGAACTCTCTGGGCTAGTGCAATATGCTTAATTAAATGATGTCTACACTATTCATTATTCCACATATATTTTCTCTGGTTAAGAAAGGAAGATGGCAGGTTTACAGTGCAATGTATTGACATTAACTTATTTCTTCTATTATTAATAATTAATTTGAATTCATTAATATAAGTCCTGAAACCAAGCTACTAGCTATGAAAACTTGATTTCATGTATCGCTGAGTTCCAAAATGCTATCATGATGGAGCAACAG
Source organism: Ctenopharyngodon idella (assembly GCF_019924925.1). Taxonomy (NCBI): domain Eukaryota; kingdom Metazoa; phylum Chordata; class Actinopteri; order Cypriniformes; family Xenocyprididae; genus Ctenopharyngodon; species Ctenopharyngodon idella. The sequence goes on along the minus strand of NC_067237.1, from coordinate 25,996,568 downwards.
TTTTTAAAGGGATAGTTCAACCATTTACTCACCCTCATGTAATTCCATCTTTCGCAGAACACAAAAGAAGATATTTTGAAGAATGTTTCAACTATTTTTGAGACATTTCTCTAAATATTTTATTTTGTGTTTCACGTAAGAAAGGCAGTCATGAGTCATGAGTATGATGACAGAATTTTCATGTTGCTGTGAGCTATTCCTTTTAAAATATTTTACCATATTTAAATCCATTCTTCAGACCTTCCACTCAGAACAAAAAATCTGAATGGCCCTATTTTAGTTATTATAAAATGTTACTGTAAGTTATAATGGAATAACTGACACCGTCGGGGCCGCTGGCTCCTGATGAAGGGCCGCCAGACTGTGGAACGTCTCAGTCTGTCACTCTGCGAGGCTGTGAAGAAAAAAGTATGAGTGAGGTTTCCTGTGGCATAAAAGGCACCTGTATTGTCATCCACAGGCACATCAGGAGAGACCCTTCACATGACTCTTGTTCACTGAAGCCTTCTGGAGTGCCTTTCACCTCGAAAGTGTTCCCAGTTTGGCTGCACGTGGAAAGTGTTATTTTCTAGAATCTCGTTAAGCTGTGAAAACAGTATGCGGGTTTTTCCTCACATTCCCGCTTTGAGATGTGCAATTTGAGACTTGTAAGTCAAGCAGAGTTTTTCGAAAGGTCATGAATGTTGATTTGATTCCTCGAACAGATGTCAAGACGAAGGGTGAGTTACAGTATCAGGTGCAGATTTTCTGAGCTATTTGTTACTAAAGCAGTAGCACAGCTCAAAACGAATCTCCAATGATGCCTTCACACTGTGCTACATTACTGATAATGAATGGAATGCCAAATAATCCCAGTCATTCTTAGCTTCCGGGTGTCGCCGCACCGGCAGCTCTGTAGGAAGTGATTTATCTCGCTCAGGCCACATTCTCTCTCCTCCTCACTTGCCCTGTGTTCTGTTGCTGGAGGGCTTTAACTAGGCGACATCTACCTCACACACACAAACCCACCCCGTACTCTCAGTTTTGGGGTCTAGCCTCGGGTTGATAACTTCCCTGTTTGTCACACTGCTGGTTGCTTTGTGAACTCGGAGGGATTGGGGTCTTATCAGTGGTATGGCAGGGCCAGGGTATCAGCAGCCAACAAAGATTGAATACATCCATCTGACCGCTTCACTGCCCCAGATGATTAAATGAAACACGATCGGTCAGCGGTGTGAAGATGCACAGCGTGCATTCGTGTCCCTCTGTAAATATTTGCGACAATGTTTGTTTAATTGTTTATTCCACACATGATAAAATCTTGGTTGATAGCGGGAGAGTATCTCCCGCCGCTGTGATTTTGACAGTGATACACCTGCAGGGCTCAGTGTAGACACAAGTCTCTCATTGGAGCTGAAGTAATATGTAAGTGATGTTATCGCTCCATGGCCTTCAGCAGACAGATACAATCTCATCTTCTTTGAGGCACACACAGGTTTTAAGGACACGGTGAGCTGGGTCTGTGTTTCAGAAATGAAACATTGAAATGGAGATCTCTTTTCAGGAAAGGATGGACCATAGCTTATATGTAAGGCTGACTCCAGGAGTGTTTTCTCTCTCTCTTTCTCTTGTAAGGAACAAAATCACTGGGTTCTTTCTTTTTACTATTGAAGAAGTTACTCTTCTTGGGAGATGAGCCTTTACAAATGAAAAATCTATATTTTCAGGTGAGACTGAGGCTGAAAGTCATTGCTTGCATCTACTACCTGATGTGTCTATAGTTGATCGTGGTAGCAGTACCTTTTCACACTTAGGGCCCTTATTTTAACGATCTTGCCTCAAAATAGTAACGGTCCAACAATGCGCCTGAACACACCTCATTTTCAGACCAAAAAACGAGTGCCATGGTCGCACAAATGGGTGCAAACGCATTTGCTATTTAAACAATGTGGTGCAGGATGTGAAAATGATAACTGCGTCGGGCTGAAACTAGCAAAACTACACCCGCATTGTGCCGGGTGTATGATAGGGCCCTTAATGTTTTTTTCAAGATTTTATTTTTCGTTCATGTAATTTTTTTGTTTGTTTCAAATGTTTCTAAATCCTACAAAGTTATTTTCAAGTTTACGAAAATAACGTTTTAATAAATACTACAGAATCTAATATGTTTCTTCTTTATTATGCATTTACATTACATTTTTAAACCTTTTTTACTACATCTTTCAACTTTCTGTTTATTTCCAGGTTTATATAAAAGAAAAGAACATTTTCAATGTGGTTCTAGGCTTTTAGATCGCACTTTATATGTAAAAAGTGCCTATTGTATAGTTTATTTGAATATAATTGAAAACAGAAAACAATAAAAGGCCAAGAAAACAAATCATACTATAAATCATACTAATTAATGTTTTTCTGAAAATGTAATAATGCAGAAAGTTTTCTCTGATAGGAAGGTTTAGGAATAGGTTTAGGGTTAGAGGATCGAATATACAGTTTTTACAGTATAAAAATCATTATGGAAAGGCCCCATAAAACATAAAAACCCAACTTGTGTGTGTGTGTGTGTGAGCATGCGCGTGCGGATCGAGAGACAGATGGCAAGTGAAAAAACTAAGCGTGAATGTTTGTCAGTGTAGATGTGCCTCCATGACATTAATGGTTTTCTTCACTGTTAATCTTGGATGGTTCACAACTGTGGCTCCTAACTCAATAGCAATAAGCATTAAGTGAGAGAGAGCGCTTAGTGGCACTTCAGTCCACAGAGGTTTAAACCGCTGAGCTTCGCTTTCCAAACTTCTCTAATTCATCCTGCCACCTAGATCCAGCAGCACCCTCTTCAGGACGCTGATTACCTTTGCATCTGGCCCCCTACACTCTCCCTACTGGACAGCTCTTATAAAGGGAGCACATCCCTGAGGCATAGAAGGGGTGCTCACTTCACAAGCCACTAAACAGAAATGATAGCAGAGCTGATGGGGACCAGAGCTCATCTGGTCCTTCTAGGAACACTTCATCTCCCCAAACAGGCCTGTGACATTGGGCTGGATTGGGCAAGGACTATGGAGATTTCCGACACTCTGAAAAGAGTGGCTTTCATCCAGTGACAAAAAACAGGACAAGAGCTGTTTCATACAGGCTTAGCTTAAGCCTTATCTTTGACAGAGGGACAGAAAGAAGGATAGGAGGGGAGGTGAATGTAAGACAGAGATTCTGCGTGTACCAAACAAGGAAGGAAGGAATTGATGCAGCCGTAGGTTGATCAGTGCTTCTTTCATTACTCAAGGTGGTGCGTGGTTAGCCAAAAACAATAGACCCTGTCCCCCTAGCTGTGTTAATCTCTGTAAACATGAGAGGCACAATTATAGAGATTTAGTCAAAGCATTCATTCCCACAGCCAACAACTTCTCCACTGCGCATTCAGTCTTATTGTTATGAGATCGAAAAGAGAATTATAGATATTGATTACAGACTGAAAATTCAAATAACGTGTCAATGTACATGTGATAACAAATGCTAAAATGTTGGTTTAATACACTTTCCTGTTTTGAAACATTTGACAGATCAAGCAATCTGTGCTGTAGTTCCAGGCATCTGTGAATGAGGGATCAACCGGGGTGGTAGTGAACCTGACGGTGGACGACAGAGACGACCCAGCCACTGGAGCCTGGAGAGCCATTTACTCCATCATCAATGGAGATCCCAACCAGAACTTTGAGATACAGACCAACCTGGACAACAATGAAGGGATGCTGTCAGTGGTAAAGGTGTGTGATTTAAATTTCAATCATGTGTTTGATTCAGTTACTTGATTGCCTTGTAATGGTGAAAACTTATGAAGGTCCCATTCTGGGCTTGAACCTTTAAAGTTTAGGTTAGCAATTCATAGGTCACCCTATGACCTATGAATTTCACCCACTTATCCAAAAGTGATTAAGGATCTTGACTGGTATCTGAAACTTTGAAAGCTCAAGCCCAAGAAGTAGACCTTCATGAGCCACTAATGTAGGCCACTTAATATAACTACTTAACTGCAGAGATACAGTGGTAGTTTAGAGGAGGGCTGCCCAATCTCCTAATGGGCCACCTTCCTGTAGAGAAGGGGTGTGCCTGCTCCTGGAGGGCCAACGTCCTGCAGAGCTTAGCTCCAACCTGCCCTAACACACTTGCCTGTGGGTTTCTAATCTTGAGGACCTTGATTAGCTGGGTCTACTGGGTTTAATTAGGGTTTCAGCTAAACTCAGGATAGTGACAGGATAGTGGTCCTCCAGGAGCATGATTGGACACCCCTGCTGTAGAGTTTAGCTCCAACTCAAATAAAACACCATATTCTCATTAATCATTCCAGTCGTATCTGACTCTTGGTGATTCTATGGCCATCTCTTGCTATACGCGTGAGACTGACCAGGAATTTTCTTGGTAATGATTTTTCCAGGGTAGGTTGCTAGGTCTTTCCCCATTACATGGCTCGGGACTCACACACACTCAACATGCAAACTCCACACAGAAAGGACTCCTGGCTCAGCCGGGACTCGAACCAGGGATCTTTTTGCTGTGAGGTGACAGTGCTACCCAAAACACACCTAAACCAGCTATTTAAGCTCTTCCAGATTACTAGAAACTTGCAGCCAGGTGTCTTGGAGCTAAACTTTGCTGGAAAGTGACCCTCCAGAAACTGGACTGGATGCCCTACTCTTGCTCATGTTGTAAAAATGTGCTGGAAGTTGCTTTGTAGAAGAAAGTATGTACTAATTGAAAAGTAATGTAATAAAGAGTCATTTGCTGGTTATTTGATCACTCTTACATAATTCCATTCGTCTTTTGTCTTCCGCAGCCTCTGGACTATGAAAGTGCAATGTTTCACACATTACTGATAAAAGTAGAAAACGAAGACCCTCTGGTTCCTGACGTTGTGTACGGCCACAGCTCTACAGCGACAGTTTACATTACAGTTATGGATGTGAATGAAGGACCAGTGTTCTTCCCAGATCCTCTGGTTGTCATCAGGAGAGAGAATATTCCCGTAGGGAGCTTTGTGGCCATGCTGAACGCTACTGACCCGGATTATCTACAAAGCCAGAACATAAGGTTGGTGCTGATACCATCATTATGACTATGACCCTGTCCCAAATGTGATTCTCTGTCTTTGTTTCTCCAAGTCCACACTTTTGTGTTGTAATGCTGCATAAACTGTTAGGTAGCCATCAACTGTGATGTGTAGCAAAAGGTTGTTTTGAGGAAGCATCACCAGCACAAAGGGGAAGCTCATAAGCACCTTTTTGATTGATTCAATTACATATGTGTACCATTTCCAGAGCCAATATTAATAAATAATGTTTCATTTCTGTGGACAATGGAAGAATAACTTTTATGAACTCTGAAACAAATTTCACATAGTTTGAAACTAATTTCACAGTTTAAAAATTTTGGGTTTAGGAAATCACTTTTGCCTGGTTACATTCTCATAGGAATCTGACAGGGTAGTTTGCGATGACAGCACAAACTAATCAAAGCCTCGGACAAGTGAGTTAGCATGGCCACTGCCACTTAGACGTGGTTATTTTTGTCTTACTGTTCTCTGTCCTTATTACAATGTATTTGCTGTGTTCTCAGAGAAATGTTTGACATGCGAGCACACAGCTCTGCATAAGAGAGTTTGACCATCTGTGCAGGCATTCATCTTGCAGCCCAACTACATGATTGACTAAGTACTTGGAGCTGCTACCTCTAAAATGATTCTCAGAGTCTTGTGACATAGCTTTTTAATTTCCTCGAAACCTCATTACCTAATGCATAGGCTAATATTTTAACCCAATGTGATAGTTATATAATTCTTATCTAGTATGGTTGGTCAATTGCTTCTAATGTAAATCTCTTATGTACATCTGGTTTGTGTTGTCTCATAGCCTGTGTATTTACACGATGGGAATTTTAAAATAGCATCTTTATTGTTATTTAGCAATAAAGCTATGCAAGGTTGTAGCATATGTTTTAAAATCAAAAGTAGCTGAAGTGAAGTGTGTGTTTGTAACACATTTTTTCACACACAGTCTTTCTCTTTCTCTATTCCTTCCTTGTTCATTCCCCCTTCTTTGCTGTGGATGTGGTGTGTACACATTTGCATTTGTTATGTGATCTCAGTGTAAGCTGTGCCACGCTTGTTCAGATCAGGAGAATTTAAACAGGCTCCTGTGATTCGCCATGTCCTCTGAGCCTGTATGAAACTCTCAGAATGAAACTCGGTGTGCCGCTGTGATCATGTGCTCTGCCATTATTACCGCTCTGTCCTGCTAGTTAGAGCGAGCCCTCCTCATCACAAACCATATGAGCTCTCTCCCTTCTCTTTCTCATTCTGTCCTCTCTTCATTCTTCATCTCTTCTATATCTGTCCTCTCACTGCTTGCCTCACCTCTTTTGATCTCCTTTTCCCAGTAAAAGGCTCTTTGAAGTACCATAGCTTTCACCTGAGGCTATAAGTGGCAGGACTGAGTAAGAAAAAAAGAACAGGCTGCAGGAAAATGAAGAGGAAGGACAGAGGGAAAGCTTTAGAGGAGACGACAGAAGGAACTACATGCGTGTGAATGTGCAGAAGTTTCTTTTTTATGTATCTGTTCTCTGAAATTCATATTAATTGTTTAAACATATCTATCTATATATCGATCATTCTATCGATTGATTGATCGATCAATCAATCAGTCAATCAATCAGTCAATCAATCAATCAATCAATCAATCGTTGTACTATATATCATTCTTTCATTCTGTCTTTTTCCATCTCTCTATCCTTCTATCTATCAAACTTTTCCATACTTTTTTCATCCCCTGTAACACAGTTCTGAAAATATTAGCAGAAGCTGCCCCATAGATTGCCCCATAGCAAGGACAAAAGAAAGTGAAACCCCACTGATCTATCTGTCTACCTGTGTCCCATGGTGGTACTTAAGGACTGCATTGTAAAAGATATGCAATCAGGCGCCCTTGACAAAAGACAAGCATAAAAATTGAGGAATAACTGCAGAATTAGTAGACTTATCAGGAACTACAGATAGTGGAATTGATATTGTGAGCAACAGGATTATTACAGTCATTATATAGACCTCTGATTTGAAGCCCAGAGAAACGTGTGCTTTGCTCTGTGCATTGCTGTCAAAAGATGAAGTTTAAAAGCAACTCTGGCCCTGTCCCAAATGGCACCCTAAACACTCGCGGTCTTCCTACGAGTCCACACTTTGGTGACGTAACACCGCTTTGACTGTCGGGAAGAAGTCTGCTGCGGAGCTCGATTCAGTGCGGGCTTGGCAAAAGCGCGCATCAAGAGTGCCTATCGACCGCAAATTTGGCGCTCATGAACATTCTTCTGAAACCTAAAATGACAAATGGGACACCCTACGGTCTGATGGACTCAATGGACACGCACACACACACGTGGCAGCCATTGTAAGTCCACAAGACTGAAAGTGCATATGAAGTGTGCCATTTGGGACAGGTCCTCTGTTTTATTTGTTTCTGTAGTATTAGTTTATATTCTGAAAACATAGAAATGGTTCTGCTTCAAAGAGAAAAAAGAAACCATTGTTAGATCTTGTTTGATGTCTGATTCTTTTCTTTATAATGTATACTCTAATGTATACTCTAATTTTGTTAAAATTGCACTTTTTTTTTTCAACTGACAGAATTGGCATCGATTTTTCCATACAAACATATTCCCATATTGTTCTCTAGATTTATCATAAAAAGCTTGTACATGAACCATAATTCACAAGGACGCTTTTCACATCCTGCCAGTTTTATCTCTCTATTGATGAAAGATAAAAGGATAATGGTCTAGAGGGATTCAGTGGAATTATTTATTAGAGATAGAGCTTGCTTGTTTGTTATTTATCGATGCAATCTGGTGAATTACAGGAAATTTCCCTGATCTAAGAAAGGTCTGATTGTTTAGATTCGCTCTAACTGAGACCCCATACATTTAACTTAATTTTTTTGTGAATAAAACCTGCCACACTTCAAATCATTGTGCTTTTAAATGGCACCCTGTTGCAGACATGTTTGAAGCTCTCGTTTGAACTCTAATCAGTCTTTAGTTGACGTACCTCTGAGTGCTTCTCTAAATGAGCAATTCAGAGGAGCATGTCAGACATGGTTAAGATTTTAGGGTCTCTGATGTGTTTGCTCTAAGGTTTTTCAGAGTTTTCAGAGTAATCTCCACCCCTTTATTTAGCTCTGTCAGGCTTGTCAGTATGAGGTGAGCTGTGCATCATTGCTAGCCTGAGGGAAATCACAAACACAGACACTATCAGAATTATGGGAAGGCTCGTTGGGTGCAAGCTCCCTTACCACCACAGGTCATTAGGAGTGATGCTGAGAATTACACTGGGTAGAATTTGTGTAATGGATTAAATTCTATTTACATTAGCTTATAAAAGATTTGTTATTGGCACAGTGGTACTTTTTGTACTTTTGTTTGCTTTTTATACTTTATTAGATTTTCTTGCTCATTAATGTTGAGGTTGTAAGAGCTTCAGTTTGGGTCCAAGAACTTCCATAGTCAACTAGAATCAAATCTCAATAATTGAGGGTTACTTTTCATGTAAAGGGCTCTATTTGACTGTTGTTCGTCATTCAATTGGATCATATGTTAACATTAGTGGGTTAGCATGATTTTAAGGCTCAGTGTGAACAAATTTGATTCTAGTCAACAATCTTATTTGTACACCCAACAATTCAGTCTTGTTTGCATGATTTTACCTATGTTCCATAACAGTCAAAATATAGTACGTAATTCTGAGCAAAACAAAAAGAATCTTTAATGAGCACAGTTATATCTCAGTGTATGGAAACTTATAATAACAGGTCTTGGGAGTGTCATTAAAACAACTCCACTAAACTTCCCTATAAGTACCAGAATCATCTCTTTTAAAGGGTTAGTTCACCCCAAAATGAAAAATCTGTCATTAATTACTCACCCTCATGTCGTTCCACACCCATAACACTTTCGTTTATCTTCGGAAGACAAATGAAGATCTTTTTGATGACAAATGTAAATTTATGTTCATTAACAAACACAGTGATGTGTAAAATTGCAACAACCACATTTTACAAGGTCAAATATTATAGGGTAAAATTTGGTCTTCCATAGTATTTGGATTATGTTAACCATAGGTAAAACCACACATTGCACCTCATAACCATAGTAAAAAGTAACTAATGTTTATGATATTTGTTATGAAAAACAGTAGCCTAAAGACATTTAGTATAATACAAATGCACAAAAACTGCTGTTGTGTAATAAAAATACTGTAATTATATTCCATTAGGGCCTACTCCTTTAATACATTTAATATCTACATTAACAATATAATAAAATTTGAAATGTATATCCCACATTTTTTGCCACAATCCCATGGTTTCAGTTAATCATACAGTAAATCATGGTAAATGTTGGATTGAAAAGCCTTCTAACTGTATCATTGTGGCCCAATGTTTCTCCCGTTTTCCATGTCAGTGCTGTTGAGAATGTCAGCGCTGTTTCAACTGGCTTTAAACTAGTTTCAATCATGAGGCATTTAATTTGTGTTTTGTATGGGAGAACTCTGCACTGATTTGGAACACTTTTCAATGGCTCTCACAGTGCTGTTTTGTGGTTGCATGATTGAGACGGTCAGCGAGGAAATGCATTCACTGTAAGTGAGTGGTGTGTTTTGTGCCGAGCTGATAAATGGTCCGTGTGGCGCGCTTCAAACAAAAAGCTCTGTTTCGTTCTGCTTTTGGCGCGTTTGCTGTTTAATGTTTCTCATGCAGTGTACAACAGAAATGGAAGAACTTATCAGCGATTGGCACCAGTGCAACGGTCTGCACCACGCATGCACAGCATTATTTTCATAGTGCGTGAACATTATATCGAACACTTATCAAACTTTTGTTATAATTTTATTATGGAAAATTATATTGTGATAGTTATCATTATCGTTTTATCACCCAGTCCTATCAGAACATGGTTATATAGTCCACACAGGGAGACTGAAGCCTGCTGTAGCAGTTGCTCCCCTGCAGAGTACCATCCACATCCAAAATCTAGTGCTTTCCCCTGGATCAGTGCATAAATCCCAGTCCAACTCTTCTTCAAAGCTTTTAGTCTTTGAGTTCATCTTGCTCCAAAAAAAAAAAAAAAAAAAGTTTTTGGAACATCTCTTTATATATAATTCTGAGATTGTTCCTCCCTTTAGCTGTGCGGCAGTTTAAAGCTCTGAGAAAAGGAGGTGAAAACACAGATAAGACGGCTGGAGCTTGTTTGTGTAGAGAAATTCTCACATCTCTTTATATGCCGCATAGTCAAGATCAAGAGTGCTCATTCCTAACGACACTTTCTACAGTTTACACATCCTACAGTGACTAGGAATTTGTCACGTTGTGCTAGATGTTAGATTGCTTTCTAACTTAAAAGTTTGCTTTTATTTGATAGAATACACTGTAAACCCTAATGCTAAAAATAATTAACTAGTTTGAGTAGGGTAAACTTAAATTAAACAAATTAGTTCAATCAAATTAACTTTTATGAGTATATAGAACTTTCTCTTTTTTGAGTTCACAAAACTGACACATTTTAAATAATCGTAATTGTTTCATTGTTTTGAATTTTGTGAACTTAAATTTAACTGAAACTAGGCTAGGATTTCAATTTCCCAGCATGCTTCGCTGTGACACTCGAAAGGGAGAGTAAATGGTATAATTAAGTGTTAAATAATGTTTATTTTGTGCAAGATTAATGTTAAGTGGGACATTTAGTAGTGTTTAATGTTTAGCTAATAATACTATATTTAGCTATAATTTAGAAGATTTTCTGTTTTGGTGGGATTGATGGGTGGTTATGCATCATGGTGACAAGTGGAGCATGAGTTTAGTTTGAGAACAGATATGTTGAATGTTCATATTAATGTTCTCATTCAGCAATTGCTATGCTATGCTAGTTTGTTATTAGCTAGTTTTAGCTAGAGTTAGCTAGTTAAAGCTTCCACTACTAAAAATATTTTTAAGTTGATTTTACATGATCGTTTTTAATGAAATGTAATTAAATGTATTCGGGGCCGTTCACATATCGCATCTTTTGCGCGCTCAAATTCGTTATTTCAAATGTAGCCGCGCGGCAGGCGCGCTCATAATGGGTGCGATGCAGTTGTGGCGCGCATGCGATGAGTTTTCCAGGCGCATCGAGATGAAAAATTCTCAACTTTTCAGAATGCCGCAAGTGCACCGCAGGTCATGTGACAAGAACCAACCGATCAGCTTCGGCCTTTCTGTAACAAAACATCGAAATATAAGCCGGTCAGCTGATTATAGCTGTACAGTGTGGTTTTTATATCTCATCTCCATAAATGTATCTAGTAAGATAATGCAAGGGCTAGAAATCAATTTATCCTTTGATGAAACTTCCTCGCCGTCATGGAGAGCGCAGTTCATGGTTGCATAGCAATGACAGACGCCACGGGAGCGCAAGCACTTTGGAAAGAAGGAGAAAGCGGCGCGGCTGCACTTTCCACGCGTTTTTACATGCGATATGTGAACGGCCCCTTAAACTGGAATGGAGTTAGCTTACTAAAATATTTAAAGTTAAGAGCAATTAAAATGTACTAGTACCAAATAAAAATCTTTTGCTTGCTTAAACTTTGAATTTCTTAAATTAAAAATTTTTATGTAAATGATTGCCTCAAATTTTTTGAGTTTTGCCAACTTAGTTTTTTTTAATATACTACCAGGCAAAAGTTTTAAAACACTAATTTCCCCAGTTTAATACCTTAAGGCCTGGTTTTACAGACAGGGCTTAGATTCAGCCAGGATTAGGCCTTACTTCAATTAGGACATTTAAGTAGCTTTTATAAACGTGCCCTAGAAAAAAACATTACTGGTGTGCATCTTGAGACAAAAAAGATATGTTGGTACAAGTTGCTTTCAGTTGAAACAGCTCAAACATGCACTTTAGTCTAGGACTAGGCTTAAGCCTTGTCTGTGAAACCGGGGCTAGAATACTTTGAAATAAATCACATTAAATAAAAAATAAATAGGACAACTAATAATCAATTGTTGTGTTAAACAAACAAACAAAAAAATTGTATTAAAAATGCATAACATCAAGCCCCACCCTAAATATTATTTTTTACTCTGAAATACATCACAAGTAAAATAGCATTTTATGTTGATATGCATCATGTTGATGCTTCTATCGCTTGTTTCTGCTTCTTTTTCACCTGTGTTTTGATCCCGAGATTCTGTAAAAACATGGATTGCCGGAAAATTCCGTCAGTGGCGGTGAAGCGCTATGTCATAAATGACGGAAAATTCCATCAATGACGAGGAAATCGTTAATAAAAAGAGAAGTTCTTTAAGTGTACCACAGCTGACTTAATTCAAGGTCTTCTGTATGCTTTTATTAAAAAAAATAGCTTTAATGCATGTTAGATGATTATAGTGCATGATTCATTCTAATAACTGCATAACAATTCCTCATATAACAGCAGTATCAAATATCTGTTCATATTTTAAAGCAAATTTGAGCTGTTTGCGTGCATTTATTTCTCCATATGTGTGTTAGAGTTTTCGTAAGATGAAAAGCATGTTAATAGATGTATCCTTGTCAGTAGTGAAAGCTGTTAAGTGATGCCATTGCTTTAGACACAGCTGCAGTCTGTGGAGACGCTGTATCATCTGTGCCATTCTAGTGAAACACTCTCACACCTGCACTCCCACACTTGATATTTAACAAATGCTCATTTATATCGCAGCCAATATGCTGGATGATATTTCAAGTTACTTCATGAAATTTCTTACGTTGTTGTAGCGATGTTAAGTTGTTCCTGACATTGTTGTTCGCTCCTCTGCTGGTACAGTCTGGAAAGGTTGTAGTGGTGGTGACAGTTAATGAGATGCAGAACATGCTGGAATATGTTTGACGAGCATCTCTCTCCTCTCACCCCTTTGCTCTCCAGACCTAAAGGTTGTGACCAAACTACTTCCTCCTTTGTAGGTTCTGCTTCCTGTGCACCTTCCTCTCATTAGTGTGTTGGAACTGCAGTACTCAGCAAGTACTGAAAGATGACAGACTGTGTCTAGATGACAGGCCAGTTTTCCTCTCATTAGAGCAGAAGATCTCGGCCTTCATAACTCCAAGGTCTATTGTCAAAGGTCTCCCTACATAGGCTATTATTTTCTATTTATATATTTCTTGTTTTCAAACCTTTTTTTTTAACAGAAAGTAAAAGTATGAACTAAAATAATTGTGATTAATCTTACAAATTATTATTAATGTAAACTAAATAAGCAGTTTGAATGCAGAATTTGCTACCCCGGACATTCACTGTAACTTAAACTCATGACTCGCTTTGCTTAGCTAGCTTAAAACGTAAACATAAAATGGTTAAATATCTCTAGAGGATTTGAAATAAAAACTAAATTTGCCAATATGTTTTAGATCCGCTGACATTTGTTGGTGGGACAAATGACAAATTTGCCAGTTGAGTTTGCCAAGGTTCTAAGCTGCCAAAAATGTCAGAGTTCTTGATTTTTCTCCAGATATATGTCCGTTTTCATGTAGAACGACCTTAATATTTAACATTTAATATGACATTAATTATTTCAAATGATTGTAAGACATCTTGCTGCCTCTGTATTTGGGTTTTGCATGGTGTTGCAGCGACACATAATCCATTTACATGCAAAAAGTTTTTAGAATCGCACTTGACTTTGGCTTTTCCTGAAGTACATTATGTGGGTGATGTGGGTTTGTATATGTTAATTGTCTCTTTGTGTATATGTGGGCGAACCATTAATTAATCACCAGTGTTAAATGAACTCTTTTGAAGAGTAAAGTTTAAGTTTACTGTAATTTGTAAGTGTTGATTAATCACCGGTAGTTGTAAATGTGTGCATTGTGTTTATTTGGAGGTCTCTCTGTCCCTATTCAACAAAGCAATACTATAGTATGGCTGTCTTTTTTAATTAACAACAACTCTGAAGCCTTCACATCTTTGGAAACTGTTAGCGACCACAGCCGACCCCTTATTCTATCCTTGAGTTCCTGGAACTTAAAGATTGTCGGGGAAAAAAATAAATAAATAAATAAAACAAACATGCCGCATTCAGAATAATCTCTTCTGAGCTGTGTTGAGTTAGGTGACAGTGGAGGAGGGAAGAGTTTTGGCTGGTTCACGTCAGGTCTCACTTACTCTGCAGTGGCTGCTTAAAAGAATAACTGCACTCGGAAAAATTGAATTAATCATGATAAATGTGAAGATGCCTGGCCTCTGTGACTCCTTTCTTTACAGAGTTAACCATTTCTCCTCACAGAATCAAGTTACGGATGGTTTTCCTCATTAGTTCCACAGTGTCAGCTATAATTCCAAGCAAGTTTCTTGTCTTATTTGCTTGCACAGGGCCGGCAACGTCCTCATGGTTGTTGTTTACACTTTATTGCATGCTGATACCTCAAATAATTCTGATTTATTATTGACAAACTATATATAAATATACAAATATTTTTAATATATTTCAAACTGTAATTTATTCCTGTGATGGCAAAGCTGAATTTTCAGCATCATTACTCCAGTCTTCAGTGTCACACGATCGTTCAGAAATCATTCTAATATGCTGAGTTGGTGCTCAAGAAACTTTTCGTATTATTATCAATGTTGAAAAAAGTTTATGGATTATAAATATTTTTGTGGAAACCATGATACATTTTTTCCAGGATTCTTTGATGAATAGAAAGCTCAAAAGAACAGCATTTATTTGAAATAGAAATCTTTAGTAACATTATAAATGTCTTTACTGTCACTTTTTAACAATTTAATGCATCCTTGACTGACCCTAAGCATTTGAACTGTGATATGCATACATACATATATCAGGTGTAGAATAGAGTATCCATTTAAAGTTCTTTCAACCAATAGAATGACTTTGGGAGTCCAAGAAGAATAGAATTCTGTGAGGGAAAGAATCTTACACGACTCCATTTTGGCTCATTTTCATGCAAATTCATAAAATATAGGCTTGTCCTAAGGAAATAGACTGCAACAAAACTGTATCTGATCTCTATTTCCTCTTGACATTAATAATGAGTAAGGTGGTATTAGTCTAGGAAACAGTTGTGAGAGACAGCCGTTATTTGGTTAAATAATTAAAACTATCCAAAAGGTGCCAACAGGAAAGATTGTGAGTGGCAAGGCCTCTCTGAAGCATGGATAAATTGCTTTTCTCTGACTTAATTACAGGGTTATGATTTTCTACCGATGCAAAGAGCTGCTTTTTGTGCCTTATTATGATAATAAATTAGATTTTATGTATTGCATTGCTGAGGCATGATAATTTATGGAAATGAAGCTGAGGTAGTGGTTCCTGTTAGCTCAGTTATGCAGTTTAGTTCTCAGGCGGTGAGCTCTTGCACAAGGCAAAAAAAAAAAAAAATTGTGAAAGAGATAGAGGATGGATCTATGAGTGTGTGGTGTGTCCACACGCTTGACTGCTGATACCACACCAAGAGCTTTGATGATTCTCACAGTCTTTGCTTAAGCTTACTGTAATCAAGTGAACGTTCGTCTGAACACATGCTCCAGAATCCTCAGTGGCTGAATAAACTTTGCACAGCTTGGAGCATCTTTGCTTATGGGAGTCTCGGTTTGAAACGACATTGTTCTAAGAGGTTCTAGCATCACGTCATGTCCAGCTAAATTGCCTCTCTCTAACCAGCAGGGGGTACTTAAGCAGGTTCCAAATAGTATGTAAATAATAATCATAATATGGTATAAATTCACATATCACAATACTTTTACATCATTTAATAATTTTGGTTAATGGTGTTCATTTCTGTATATACTACTTTTATAACCCTATTTACCGGTTTACATATAAATCACTAATATAGCAATGCAAGTAAACAGGTTGAAGGTTGAAACACTGTAGTCACATTGATTATTTTAATGATGTCTTTACTACTTCTCTGGACCTTTAATGTGGTAATTTAATTTCTTTCTATGGGAGATTAAAAACCTATCAGATTTCATTACAAATATCTTAATTTGTGTTCCAAAAATAAACGAAAGTCTAGCGGGTTTGGAACGACATGAGTGTGAGTAATTAATGACAGAAATTTCATTTTTGGGTGAACTAACCCTTTAGATAGATTCACTATATTGCCAAAAGTATTGCCAAATCATTGAATTCAGGTGTTCCGATCACTTTCATGGCCACAGGTGTATAAAATCAAGCACCTAGGCATGCAGACTGCTTCTACAAACATTTGTGAAAGAGTGGGTCACTCTCAGGAGCTCAGTGAATTCAAGTGTGATACAGTGATAGGTTGCCACCTGTGTAATAAGTCCATATGTGAAATTTCCTCACTACTAAATATTCCACTGTCAACTGTTAGTGGTATCATAAAGTGGAAGCAATTGGGAACAACAGCAACTCAGCCACAAAGTGGTAGGCCACGTAAAATCACAGAGCGGGGTAAGCGCATGGTGTGGCACACAGTGTGCAGAAGTTGCCAACTTTCAATAGCTACAGACCTCCAAACATTGTGTGGTCTTCAGATTAGCTCAAGAACAGTGCATAGAGAGCTTCATGGAATGGGATAGCCGAGCAGCTGCATCCAAGCCTTACATCACCAAGTGCAATGCAAAGCGTCGGATGCAGTGGTGTAAAGCACGCCGCCACTGGACTCTAGAGCAGTGGAGATGTGTTCTCTGGAGTGACGAATCACGCTTCTCTGTCTGGCAATCCGATGGAGTCTGGGTTTGGCGGTTGCTTGACTGACTGCATTGTGCCAAGTGTAAAGTTTGGTGGAGGGGGGATTATGGTGTGGGGTTGTTTTTCAGGGGTTGGGCTTGGCCCTTTAGTTCCAGTGAAAGGAACTCTTAATGCTTCAGCATACCAAGACATTTTGGACAATTTCATGCTCCCAACTTTGAGGGAACAGTTTGGGGATGGCCCCTTCCTGTTCCAACATGACTGCGCATCAGTGCACAAAGCAAGGTCCATAAAGACATGGATGAGCGAGTTTGGTGTGGAGGAACTTGACTAGCCTGCAGAGTCCTGACCTCAACCCGATAGAACACATTTGGGATGAATTAGAGCAGAGACTGCGAGCCAGGCCTTCACGCCAACATCACTGCCGGACCTCACAAATGTGCTTCTAGAAGAATAGTCAAAAATTCCCATAAACACACTCCTAAACCTTGTGGAAAGCCTTCCCAGAAGAGTTGAGGCTGTTATAGCTGCAAAGGGTGGGCCAACTCCATATTAAACCCTACGGATTAAGAATGGGATGTCATTAAAGTTCATGTGCACGTAAAGGCAGGCGTCCCAAAACTTTTGGCAATATAGTGTAGATAGATAGATATTTGTTTTGTTTCTAGTATAATGTAGTTTAATTACTTTAAAATATGAGTAGCTTGTAATTTGAAAAACATTTTCAAAGTAGCTTCCCCAACCTTGGAGAAAGTGTGTATGTGTGTTTGTGTCAGTGTTTGCTGAACCTGTGCAAGCTGTCAGAGGTTTAAGCAACAGAGTGAGATGAATGGATGGCGAGCGACAGTCTGAACTTTAACGAGGAGTTAATGGACAGGCTGGCAGAACGGACTGCACCCACAGAAGGGGTCTGATTCCCTCTGAGTCTGACTATGGCTGATTGATGGGCCGTCTCCCCCTGTTTATATTTTCCTGCCTCCCTGTCACATTTATTTCCTTTGTACAGCTCTTTCTGCCAATATGAAACCGAAATATCTGCAGGGGTGACAACGGCAATTTGTCCCAGACATGAGAGTGGAGGGATAGTTTATGGCACAGCTGTTTTTCATCAACCTCTGCATCTTTGTGCACTGATCTGATCTGGGGTCCGGTGGATGCACATATGGGAGTTAAGTTGAGTTAAGTCAGTGTGAATGAATCCCACCAAGAGATGAACTTGAGCGAGAACGGGAATGATGCTGAGTTTGGGAAAGGTGATTTTCGCTCAGAAAGTGGTCCAAAGCAGTTCCAAACCACAATGTCGTTGAATTGCAATGGCTAAAAGTAATATCCTAATG
Organism: Ctenopharyngodon idella; assembly: GCF_019924925.1. NCBI lineage: Eukaryota > Metazoa > Chordata > Actinopteri > Cypriniformes > Xenocyprididae > Ctenopharyngodon > Ctenopharyngodon idella. Next base: position 25,978,522 of record NC_067237.1, on the reverse strand, counting down.
GGTGCATCCATCCTATTTTACAAACATAGGACAGTCAGAGCATTAGTATAAGTGTGCCACTTGCTCGTCTCTGCGGATATGTGTTTGCTAAAAAAGAGGTCTGTTTTTTGGGCCATAGGATATAATAAAGCTCAGCACAGAACGGAATATTAAAAATTAAAGCACATATTAAAGAAGACCTATTATGTTTTTTTACATTTTCAACTTCATTCAGTGTGTAACGTTGTTGCTTGCGCATGAATATTCCTCATTTAAATATTTCTTGCCCAAGGCATATGCAAAAAAGGGACAAGGCCTGGTTGAGTCGCGTTAGTAGTGTGTTGAAACATTACATTTCTGAAACACGCTCAAAGCTGTTGACCAATCACAACAGAGTCAACCAATCAGAGCACAATGTGCTTTTCGGAAGGAGGGGCTTCATAGAGACTGGAACTAAACAGAGCGTTACTAGCAGACTGGGAAAAGAGGTGCTACATCAATGTAAAATATGTGAAAAGTAATATTTGTGAAAAGTAACATTCAAGCATGAAAACTATATTCTAGTAGACCGCAAAAACAAAATCAAAACTTTGAAAAAGGGCCTCTTTAATACTGAGACAAAAAGGTTTTACGAGTGTAAATTTTCAGCACAACAAAAGAATGTGTGTGTGAACTCCAAAATATTGTACTGCAGCGATATCTACTGTACATATATATTATTATTTTATCATTATTATTGGGAGGCTAGGTCATTTTTTCAATGCTTTGGTGCTGATCAATTCAATTCAGTTTACTTTAGAAATGTGACTTTGTAGATACTGTAAGAGTATGCTTATATAATTAGTATCTATTGTTTTAAGAGTATGCTTATATAATTAGTATCGATTCCATTTGATGGTGGCACAGATGTTTCACACTTAAAAATGCATATACCTTTAATTATTTGCATCATCATAATATGGATCTTTATTGGAGAAATAGTTTTTTTTATGAAGCCACAGTTCAATGTGTGAGTCAGCATTGGTTTCTTCTCACATGGATCCACGCCACGAGCACAAACCAGGAATAAAAGGATCAGAATTTATGTACGAAGAGGCCAGAATGGCCCTCCTGCAGCAGAGAAGCTCTCTATTAAATGGTAACGTGGAGAAAAGCCCCTCTGGCCTCCGCCTCCACGCAGTGATACAGGAGCATAAATATGCACCGCACCCCAGGCCCTCTCCAGGCCTGACATATCATGAAAGTGTGTAAGGAGTAAAAAGTGTATGAAAAGGTGTCTCAAGGAAAGGCATTTCATAAATTTTAGATTTGGGTAAAGAAGAACGAGTCTTGTTTCTGTTGTTTTTTTGTTTTTTGTTTTTTTGGTAGGGGGTTTAAGGTTACTAATGCCCTAACACTGGTGAAGTGAGCTTATTAGATTATTGTGCAGGTTATTAGATTTGTGAGCTGTTATTATTGTGCGATTATGGCTGAAATACAGGTTTCTTGTCTTCAGTCCAGCTATCAGGCACACTAGTAACATGGAGACCTTAATGAGCCACCAAACACGTGACAAGCTAAACACACATGCAGTTTACCTTTTCACTTTTTCAGCATTGTACATCAGTCATTGTTAATATCTTGCAGTGTTATAATTTTCCTCATCGTGTATTTGTCAACAGAATGTTTTAATTAAAAGCATTCAATTAAGCCAGGGATTCCCAGGCTTTTTAATCAACCAAATCCCTTTGATGTAAAATGTTAATTTTATGTACCCCCTGAGATTCACCCAAAAATGACTCTTCTGTCATTATTTACTCCCTTGAATATTTGGTTTAACTAAAATGTATTATTTGGTTTAACTAAAATGTATTTTTTCTTGATTAAAATTACATGTATGCCATTTATTTAGAATAAAACAACAATTAGCAAAAATGACAAGAAATATTCAATAAAATTAAAGTATATTTAACTCAGAGGGGGTAAAAAAAAAACATTACTAAAACAAATGATAGGTTTGGAACAACATGAGGGTAAGTAAATGATGACAGAGTTTTCATTTTTGATTGAACTATCCTTTGAATATTTCAGTAATTTAACAACACATTTGCATGTTCATGGTTCTCTGATATCAGTTAATGGTCAAAACATGAAGGTAAACAAATTAATTTTCTTTTTTTTTAATTGTAAAATTATACATATTTATTATAATATTATACATATAAATAAATAATATTTTTTAGTAAGTGTTGTACTTTTTTTTTTTAATTTTACATTTTTATGATTTAACTAATTATCTTTTCATAAACTCACAAACTCCCTGCAGTTTCCTCACGAACCCCTAGGGATTTGTGAGCACCAGTTTGAGAAACATTCAATTATTGTTATGATGTGCATTTTCCATCTTATCTTTGGGCCTGTTTACACTTGGTCACTTAATGTGATTCTATCCATCTTGTTAAAACTCTTCCATTTACAATTGACCACATAAATGTGTCTCCGCAAAACAAATATAAATCTGATCTTCAATTCCTGCACTGTATGCAAACTTAATGGAGTTCACATCCACAGAAGCAACAGATATGAGCTGCAATTTATTTATCATTAGCTAATTTCAAGATCAAAGACCGCAATAGGAGAGAGAGTGGCAGCAGCACTTGCTAAGATAATTTAGGTTGTGTCCAAAATCGCCCCATATACCTTCATTCACACCCTACATTAGTACATAGATACATAGATCACTTGAGGGAGTGAAAGAAAATGAGTGAGCAAATTCGGACACTGAGTGTGCCGGAAGGGCCGGAATCATTTGAAACAACTGGCAGTTCCAGTAGTAAGATTAACACAGTCACCACCTCTGATAATAAATTATAATGCAGACACATACATTTTCTGTAAAGCTGCTTTGAAATGATATGTGTTGTGAAAAGCACTATACAAATAAATGTGAATTGAATTGAATATGTATTCAGCCATACTACTCTTTTGGCGTATACTGCTTTTTCGCATACTATATAGTAGGGAAGTATTCGATTTCAGGCACTGTGCTATTGTCTAACAGACTAAAATGGATGCTGATGAAACTTTTGTGCCTTTTATCCTTTCTTGGTGGACTTTGAGACTGGAGAAGATCCAACCCAGATTCTCCTTGAGACATCCCAGCTAACAGGGAATTCTCAGAACTTTGGCTAACATTCTGGCAAGTTTTTCTCAAAGTTAAGAACAAATGTTTTTCCAGTAACGTTAATAGAACGTAATAGAATGTTCTTAAAACGTTTGCACAAAAACATTATTCATGGCAGGTTTTTTCCTGAAACATTAAATGTTACTACTTGTTTGAACGTTCAGAGAACATTCAAAAGTAACATTCCTATATGTTTAAAGAATGGAATGTTCCCATAACGTTTGCATAATCAAGAAAAAAACGTTTTTAAAACATTTAAAAAACTGGACGTTATGAACATTCTGAGAACACTGAGAAATAACATTTTCATAACTTAATAAGAACATTAGCAAAATGCTCACTTTTCTTCTGAATTATTTCCTGTGCAAGCAAGAAGCTACAAAACTTTGGCCAAAAGGACAAAGACTTCCTGGTATCCTTCGTAATTGTGTTGTTATAATTTGTGTCATAGTGTAACAATGTGTGGAAATGAAAACACCTGGATCAGCCGAAGCTTTGATTAGGTGTGAAAAGTCTTTGACAGCTTATTTGTGGTCATTAGCACGTAACATTATAGATAACATATTAATTTGCATAATGTGTTTTTAATGACACGCTAATGACATTGAGAGGAGGCTAATTGAGTGAAGCACCGTGTGTGTGGATTAGAAAAAAAGCATTGTTAATGAAAGAGTTTTCTTACAGTACGTTTGATCAAGTGTCTAGGCCACACCCCTTTTGCAAACTTTCAGGCTGTCTGATTAATGGCAGTGCAGAAGGTCTGAGAAATAGATTCAAGAAATGAAATATCCATTTGTTTTGTGTCAATATGAATTGCCAGTTCATTCAATTCGCTCAGAGTGTGCTGTCGAAAAGAAATGGAGGGTTGTCAGAGCCGTGATGCTGCATGGCAGACAACACCAAAAAAAAGTAAATGGCCTCGACTTACTTTATGTGGGTTTGCATGCGTGTTTATGTGTTGATTTTTGTTATTATTGTTATTATTATTATTATATACAAGAAAATGTCACACTGTTCAGATTTTTGTACTTAGTGTGCTTGTGTCTTTGTAGTCTTTTCAATTGAAGATTTTTTTTCCCTGAATATTTTAGTATTATTATTATATACAAGATAATGTCAAACTGTTCTGATGTTGGTACTTGGCGTACAAAGCTGCTCCCTTATCCAGCAGCATAAAGCTATTGACTGCATCTGCAGCCTTTGTGACACACTCCAGGCCATAAAAAATTCTCTAACAAATGCCAGCTGATTTTACAGTAGAATTACAAACTATCACTTGCGCATCTGAGTCAGGATGTAAAGTATTTGTACCCAGAACAGCGTGATGGTAATCTCATGCTAGCTTGTTTCCGAGAGCTTGTCCTCATGAATCAGAGAACATTTCCCTGAGATGTGTTTTGATAGAATGTTGATAAGATAGAATGGCTTTGTGAAAGGTGCTTTTTTGCTGATGGAATGGAGTACAAGTTGGCACAATGGAGCAGGAAAAGCTTACTTTTTTTGGTCTCAACTGGTCTCAAAATATATTATTCAAAAAAACATGTTTAAAAAAAAGTTAGTTTAAAAATCATGTAAATATCATGTAATATATTGCTGCTGGGGTAGAACTTTCCCAAAACAAAATTATGGTTTTCACAAAAATATTAAAAAGCACAACCGTGAATGATAATAAAAATAAGTGTTACTCAAGTGCCAGTTCAGCACATTAGAATAATTTCTGTACGATCATGTGACACTAAAGATTAGAGTAATGGCTGCTGAAAATTGCATTGAATAAATTGCATTTTAAAATATATTAAAATAGAAAACAGTTATTTTACTGTTTTTTTTTTAAAAATATTTCACAATATTACTGGTTTTACTGTTGGTTTTTTTATATATATAAAATGGAGCCTTTGTGAGCACCGTGTCCTAACCAGACGCGACGGCGACATGCAATGATTCTATTTTAGAAACGGTTTCTATTTCTCCGCGACGTCACGACTGGAACAGCAACACAAAGTATGTCAATGATAATGTCAGGCACTGTTTATGTGCTTTATTTAATGTTTAAAGCGTCTAATGTCAGTTTAAATATACTTTCTGTGTTCCCAGCTTTTAGCTGTAATGAAAACAACACTGGCTAATTCACCTCAGATCTTGAAAATAAATAAATGGGCACAAGAACTTTCAAACTGTCAACTTAATTCAAACAAACAAGTGCATTCTATGACAAGATTGTTCAGTCACTCCGTATGTACTTTAAATAATGTTTAAATGGTGTAATATTTATGAATTTTACTATGTACTTACCCATTTCATTGTGTCTACTGTGCTTTTGCCAAGAGAGTCCGCCCACACTCTCTTCTGATTGGCTGTGGATTTTGATTGATTTTATTGCTTCTCATTGTCGCGTCGTGTCTAGTGTGGACAGTCAAATTGCTTGTCGCTGGAATCTTATCGCATCGCGTCTAGTTAGGACACAATTTTTTTTTTTTCAAGAAAATCTTACAGACAGTAGTGTATGGGTAAAATTTTGTATGCGCATATTTTACAAATCTTAATCATTTTTTTTTCTTTTCTTTTTTTCTTTTTTTTAATAGAAACTTACTAAAATGTGTGATTTAAAGAAAGAAGAATCAAATACAGTATAGAGTAACTCATAAAATCAGCTATGTGTCTTTAGTCCCCTAGACCTGTTTTTGCTTTAGTGAGCAATTCCATTTTTTTTAATCTCTTAGGACAGGAAAAAATCTTTGTTGTGTGAATGTTTGTGTTCTTTTGGGAAAGGTATCCAAGTCAGCAAGAATTTTCAGAAGAAAATAAAATAAAATCCCCCTCCTCTGTTTTGAAAGAGTCTCTATGGGTTTCCTGAAAGTAGTAAAGCTGTAGAACTTGGCATTTCATTTGGTGTGTTTGTCTTTTATTTAGCCTGTAAATCTGTGACTCAATTCCAGATTTCAGCATACCGCAACTGCTTTTATCCAATCATACATGCGCACATGCTTAGGTGTTCTGGGGGTCGCAGCGAAGATATCATCGCATGGTTGCCCAATTACAAAACGGCTCATTACTCTTAGAGGTGTTGTTGTAGGTCATTTATCACTTCTACATGTTTCAGGCACTCTTCTTGCTCCATTTCTTCTTATTTCACTTTCAGCTGACTTTCCTGATAACCCGTCACCACTCTCTAGCACTAATGCTTGGGGTCATGTTGCTTAAAGGTCACAAATCTGGTCTGGGAATCAAAAGGTTGCAGGTTCGAACACTGCAAGGGGTAATTCATGAGCTGTCAGCATTGTGTTTTTGAGCATATGTCAGTTGGTCTGATGGGATTGTCCCTGTAATAAGTGGACAAATAAACTGAAGGACATTTAGAAATCTTTGAGTTTTGGTCAATTTTAAAAGCACAACCCATTCTAAGAGTTGCATATGTTAAATGTATAATGGTCATGTGTGCCCCTCAGGTTCGCTGTGTTGAGAGACCCGGCAGATTGGCTGATCGTGAACCCGTTCAAAGGCAACGTCACCACCAGGGCCATACTGGACCGCGAGTCTCCACATGTTCACAACAACCAGTACACTGCTTTATTCATGGCCACAGATAACGGTAGGGCTTTGTTTTTTGTTTTTGTTTTGCATGGGTTGTTATTTTATTTGTGTGTATTTTTACGTAAAGTGTGGTTCTACCGCACATACATTTACTTACGTTGAAATGTTTCTGAGATGTCAGATCAAGCAGCATAATGTTAAATGCATCATGCATAAGACAGTTCACTGTGGAAAATGTTATGATTTGTCTAAAATGCGCTCATAATTGGAACTAAACCTTCTATAAATGGTGTGGACACAAATAAATGGCTGTGAATACAAAGCATTTATACTTTTGTCACCTCAATTGTCGTCAAACTAGCCACTATCATGGTGAGCCCGTTTTCTAGGGTTCTCTATTCAAGTCATCAGCTGTGCTTAATACGGCTGAGGTGGCGTGGCCACGGATTATTCTCCCACCACAGGAAATTGCACACTTCTGCAGGTCAGAGAACACAGTTGTTACATTAGTGCTCTCTGGGTAGTGTAGTAATTTCTCTCACTTGGTATAAACAACATTTAATTAACCTCTGAATGAGTCATTTCTCAATGTCAAATCTTCTGACAGGGACACTTGGAGGTATTAGAGTAAGAAGGAATGTTCCCTTACTCATCCCTTTCTCTCTCTCTTTTGTTCTGTTTGTTTGTCTGTAGAAGGAGGTTGGATTTGGCATTTGAGAGATGACATATCCATTAAAAGAAACAAGCCAATCAAAACACTACTCAAAAGTGCTTATATTTGCAGCTTTTAAATTTGTGATTTCATACTTTGAGAATTCATCCATGCTTTTAAGGGGGAATCAGCAAGGGCTAAATGCACTTTTCCTCTCTCTGTGTACATCACTGTGCGTCACTGTGTGACATGCGTCTGCAATGTGACATTTCTGGGAGAAATAAGTAGGAAAATATAGTAGGACAGCACTTGATTTTATCTATTGGGAATTTATTTGATCTGGAAAACTGGGTATTCCAAAACAGAATGGAGTTTGCAGTCAATTATTGAAGCTGGCACTTTCATTACGCTTTCATTTACATTTACCGTTTAAAAGTTTGGGGTCAGTATGATATTTATACTGTACATATATATATATATATATATATATATATATACTTTTTAAATTTAAATTTGATGAACAGTTGCGGAGACAAACACGTTTTGTTTTTGTTTTCTTTGTAATAATGTAAGCTAATGAATCTTGCACAATAAGTCTTGGTTGGAAACTGTTTAAAAATATTAGTACCTACTGGTAACATTTAGCTATTTCAAATACTTAAAAATAAAGTAGGTGGTATACAGTATAAATACATATACTAGTATTCTATTCCAAACATTGCCTCACTCTATTTATTTATCTCTCTCTCTCGCCTCCTTATATTCTCTTCACATATAATTTAGTCAACAAGGTCTAGATGAGATGTGCTCATTTCAGAGAATGTATATTCGGCACTGTTGACTCTGAGCAGGTCTTCCTGTCATCACCACCCTCCCCAATTCTCTCTCTCTCTCTCTCTCTCTCTCTCTCTCTCTCTCTCTCTCTCTCTCTCTCTCTCTCTGTCTGTCTCGCATGAGGGAATTGGGCAGTGTGAAAGATGTTGATTTTAGGCTAAATTGCTTTCTGTGATTGTGAGGAAAGCTAGATTGTGAGCCAGAGAAATGCAAGTGGCTTCGTTTGCATTGGGGAGTATATCAAGGCAGGTGAATCACACAGCAAAGTGAAAATAACATATAAGAATGCCATAGCCCAGACATCAATCTGAGTATATATGCAAATCCAAGTTTAACTTAAGATCGATAACGTTTTGATTTTTTTATTTCATACTCGTAATAAGTTATTAATCATTGTTTGCTGAGGTTTCGAAAAGGTTACGGTGACTTATGGCTATGTGTCATTTCAGAGTTATTTGCATTGAGATGTAGACATTTGAGATTCAGACCAGAGGCTTATTTCAATAAATGTCAAATGCCTAAAAAAAGTTTTTCTTTGAGGTCACTTTCTGCATTATCTCTATCTAAATATATATATTTAATTCATGTGCACTCGTAATCTTTAATCAAAAACCTCACTTCCCCCTCCAAACGACATCTGTTCTCTTCGTGATGTATATGTCTTGGTGGAGGGTGGAACTATCCTGCACAATTGACTGCAACTGCCATTCAGATCTGCCTCTAGTTAGTTAGCAATGCCCAACTTCCTTCGAGATCAAGTCCTGCCCTACAATTTTTCTCATTCCAGAAGCCTTTTGACTCAGATATACATCACAATTGGGACAAAAAGACTATCGCAACTTCCGCTTCATGCCAACCTAAAACTGATAGTTCACCCAAAACTCTTAATAAACTCTTAAATAAAAGTGGTTCATATGACTTGTGCACTGTATTACAAGTCTCATGAAGCCATACAATGGCTTTCTGTGATGTGCTAATTAAAATTTAAATTATTCACTGGGTGATCTATCCCTTTATCTTTCTCTGAGTCTATAGAAAAGCTTGTCTTATACACACTTTTGAGTCACTCTCAGTCTAATATTTGTCTTTAATATATATTATGTGGTGAGGGTTTGTATTAGCGCTTCAAACACAGTGTTAACATTATGCTTTTCTTTTCTGTGTCTGTACGGATGTTTGTACAGTGCTGGATTTTGCACCGCCTGTGTTTCCCTGGTATCCCAGGCAGATCTAGTCTATCACAGACTCCCTATTCTGTGGCAATCTGTCCGATGATTGCATGACATGAAAGTCACACTGGTCACTAACAGGCTATCGATCTAGACTGGAGTCCCATGTCTTTATTTCAAGGGCTCAGATGAGTGTTGCCTCTCTATCTCTCTCTCTTTCTCTGTCTGACCGCTGACCACAGAGAAGAAGAGAGCGTTGATTGAACAAGAATGATAGAAGGGAGAGGGAAAATGAGAAGATGCTGAACTGATAGAGGAGAGTGCAGATAGGACTAGGCGGAGAGTTGATGTAGCTTAGTCTGTGTGTGCTTGTTGTCTGTTTTCTACCCTTGTGTGTTTACACGTATGACTACATGTTAAAGGAATAGTTTGCCCAAATTACATTTTTTGAGATCATTTTCTCTGCACCCTCATGTCAGTGCAACCCTCATGTTGATTACTTTTTCTTCTGTAAAGCCTATATGAACATTAGAGACAAAAATGTCTTTGCTTTCATTCTTTAAGTTGGGTGATGATTTACATATACCATCATTTAAAAGTTTGGGGTTGGTAAAATGTTTAAAATGTTTTTAAACAAAATCTCTTGTGCTTGCCAGGCTGCATTTATTTGATCAAAAATACAGTGAAACAGTAATATTGTGAAATTATAATAATATGGAACTTAAATGGGATGGGACTTATGGGATGGGACTTAAAGTGTGTGGGAAGAAAATCCTTTTAAGTCCAGAACACAAACTAAAATTCTAGCAGTATGGAAAAATCAGTCCCGCCAACCTCTAACCTGGAGTTAGAATAAATGGATCCATTTTGCAGCTCCCAGTGTGTGAAGTTGCAGACTCACTGGAGTGGTGGGGAGCTGCTGAAGTGCAACACTTTTCTGAGCCTGGTGGGCTCAGTCTTGTCTGTCAGCCTGGGGTTAATGATTCAAGTCCTTACAACACCTGCTGGAACGGCACCACACTCAGAAGTGTGGAGATGGAGGGACTGCGCTCTTTCAACATTAGCAGAGGGTCCGTCGTTTAGAGGGCCTAATCAGTTGTTTCGGCGTGAGAGACAGACAGATTTTTCTTGTTTCTTCATTCCCCACTGCGCCAGCAGATGTTCACCCATTCCATCACTCTTCAGGGAGTGTGTGTGTGTAATCCGCCCATCATGTTTATGTCCTGTTTCCTATGGAAGGTTGGTTAGCTGCATGAAGTTGTGCTCTTACCCCTCTTTTCTAATGTTCATATAGCCCTTGTCTTTTTTTTTTTTTTTTATTGCCCCGAAAAAGCTGCATAACAGATATTACAGGATTGGATACAGATTTCCTCATTAGATTTCATTTAAATCTATTTCAAACACATGCAAAAACACCAGCAAATTAAGGAAAATTCTTTATCAGTTTGACAAGATGTGCTGCAAATACTCACAATGCAACCAAATAAAGAAACGTGCTGCAAATACTCACAACACACCCACCAAATACAGAAACGCACTGCAAATACTCAATGCAACCAAATACAGAAACACGCTGCAAATACTCACAACGCAACCAAATACAGAAATGCACTGCAAATACTCACAACACAACCAAATTCAGAAACACGCTACAAATACTCACAGCACAACCAAATACAGAAACGCACTCTAAATACTCAGTGCAAATAAATACAGAAACACACTGCAAATACTCACAATGCAACCAAATTCTGAAACGTGCTGCAAATACTCACAACACACCCACCAAATACAGAAACGCACTGCAAATACTCACATGTGCAGCACATGTGTTGTCAAACTGATGAAGATGTTTTCTTAATTTGCTGGTGTTTTTTTTTTCTATTTGCGTGTTTTCTCTTCAGTTGCAGTGCATTGAGCTCTCTCGGCCACCGTACATAAGGCTACTTTTTTCTCAACTTGCTGCTTATTCAGTGATTTTGCTCCCTCCTTCATATAAAAAATGTGTCTTATTGAATATGTAGAGCACATCTTCCTGCCTCTAGACATACAGTATAACCATTTAATATCACCTGGAAACATAAATAATGTCATGTAGCTCACCACCACTCCTCTAAGAATCAGCATGTGACAACAGCATGCTGATTCTTAGAGGAGTGGTGGTGAGCTACGTGGCATTATTTATGCTTTCATGTTATGTCACAGTTGCCCACGTCTTTGCATTTTATTTAAAAACTCAGCCACTGATGTACACTTGTCATTTAGGGTAGGCAGTGTATTATCAGGAATGTTGCTGCACAATATAAAAGGCTCTTTATGTATGCATGAGAGGTTTGCTTGGAGCATTAGCATATACCGCTGAGACCTTTGAACATCCGCATTGTAGAGGGAGGAACTGTATTCATCGCTCCAGTGCTACCAATCTAGCTCCGAGGCACTTGTTTGGATAACAGGCTGTTTTCTAGTATTCGGCCTCCACACCTGCCCTAGTTTTGCACAGAGATTGTTGTGAAGTCCTTGCGAATTTAAGGTAAAATTGTTACTATTGTTGTAGCCAGTGTATTAGAATTGGACAAACCTCCAAGGAAAGAAACATATCAGGGGCCTGAATAACAAAGACCTTTTTTAAGAGGGAAAAAGGTTTTTAAGATAAATTTTAAAATAATCAACTTTAAATTGTATTAGTCTATAAATGCAGTTCATGAAATAAAAAAAAAATCTTAAATTCTCAAATATTTTCTTAAGAACTTATTTTCTTAAGTATAACAAAAATACTGGCCTATAAAATTCTCATTTATTGTAAGAATGTTTTGTGAATGTGGTGAGCATCTTATGACTGCAATGGCATTCAGGTGAATAGAAAGTTTCACTTCATTTTTTATATACATCTTTCCTTTATCAATTGGTTCAGAGAAGAGTGACAGTTAAGGGAAGTCCACAAATGTTTGCCTGAGGCACTGTCTTGTCCATAATTGGTGCTCTCCAATTTAGAGACTTTTCTTTTGGAGAAAAACTCCAAGTGAGGGACATATGTCAGCAGAGAGGTGTTTCTTCCTAGCAGATCCTTTCTGGCACTCTACTTTGAAGTAGAATGAAGATGTTCAAGATGGCACAAGGGGCTTCAAGAGTTATATCCAAAAGCTATAATGGTGCCATAATGAGATCTAGCCAGAAATCCAAGAACCTCACAGTTCTTACCATCCAAAGCTTTGGTTTCTCCACTGCTTCTCTTGATAAACTCACTCTGCTCTCTCAAGTCAAAACATCTTTCCACCTTCTCTGGCTCTCAAGGGCCATAAGATAAAAGGAGGGTCGACTTCTGTGCAGGAGACCTTTGCTTTTTGCGCTCACAGAGGTGCTTTTATTGTGGAGAGAAACATGGAAAAGGTGTAGGTGTTGCCCGTTGCAGATCGTCTAGGGCTTGTGGAGAACAAGTGCTTTGGTTGGTTGCTTTACCAAGCTAATAAGACACAGAAAAACACAGGAAAGCTCCGCACACTCTCAAATTATCATCCCCTGTCTGCTGAGCTAAATTGACACTGATTGGTTTCTGCAGACACTACGGCATCTTTTTTGTCTCTGGACTTTGAAGTCTGAAATGCTTTTGGAAGAACATCCTTGTCTCTAATAACACAACTCCTGTCATGTCCACTTGTGTGGCTTTCAAGGGGGAAATAGAGCTTAATCACGTATCCTCTCTTCAAACTAAAGGGGACTTTGACAAAAAGAATGATGTCAGGCCTCGATTCAATATTATATACTGATGAAAGGATGGTTGAGGCATTGTCAAAGCAGAGTTAGAGTTCCTTCTCTCTAAGTTTCTCATTAAAGGGAACCCATGAGGATAATCAGAGGCCTTTGTTCTAGAGGGACTTGCAGGTTTAATCGGCTACTCATTGTCAGGTTCCAGCTGAGCTTCCTGTGAAGCAAGAGGGCCTGACTTTAATTGCAGATCAATTTTCTCCCTTGTTAAGTTGACTGAGTGTCGACTTCTATATGCGGTCATGTGTTGGATTGTTTCTCTCCAGTCCCTCTAGTGCTGATTGAGAAATCAGAGGTTGCTGGAAGGGGAGCATGTCAGATTCCTCTTTTGTAGATTAAGTGCATGTTTTTCCTCATGTTAACTGTTTTTCAATAGGCTTTACTTTGTAAAATTGTGCAGTATTCATAAGGCTTTTGAATATAACCTCCCTTGTGAGATTTTATTGTACTAAACGTCCTCACGTCCCCCTTTTCATGACTTTTCTCTTAAATAAATATGCAGCCTTGGTGAGCGTGACAGTGTTCTTTAAAAAACATTGTGTGTGTGTATGTATGTGTGTGTGTGTGTGTGTGTGTGTGTGTGTGTGTGTGTGTGTGTGTGTGTGTGTGTGTGTGTTTGTGGTTCTCGTATGTTATACGGACAAAATCCCCACAAGGGTGGTAAGATCCGAAATGTTTTTGGGGACATTTTTGGTCCCCATGAGAAAAACAGCTTTTAAAACATACATAATGGTGTTTTTTTTTTTTTTGAAAATGTAAAAATGCAGAACGTTTTCTGTAATGGGTAGGTTTAGGAGTAGGGGTAGGGTTAGGGGATAGAATATACAGTTTGTACAATATAAAAATCATTATGTCTATGGAATGTCCCTATAAAACCTGAAAACCCAAAATATTAGACGCATTCCTCAACATATTTTGTTGATCCTGGAACAACATTTCTGTCTGAAAATTTAGTCCTAACCATATCCCTACCCCTAAACCTAACCCTATCCATAAGTTATTCCTAAAATTAGAGGGAAATGATAGGTGAATAACACTGATGTAGAAGCACCTAACCATGATTGTAAGCCTAAACTTAAACTTAGACATAAACTGTAGACTTGTCCCTCAAAAAACAAAGATGTTGGTCCAGGAACATGTTGTACTTGGTGGGGTTCTGAGAGAGAGAGAGAGAGAGAGAGAGAGAGAGAGAGAGAGAGAGATTTTGTGGTCGTCAAATGTTAGTGGAATAGTCCATTGTTAACATGAAGATCCACTAAAAATCACTTAGAGACCAGTTAGCATAATTTGTCATTCATTTAGCATCAAATGCAGTGACATTTTTAAGTGTGACTTCGAAAGTTTTCTAAAAGTGTCTATAACCTTTTTGTGGCCACCCCGCATCTCAAAATAGAACATTTAGAAGCATTGATGAATTGAACAAGCTTAGCATGCATTTTTTTAGAAAGTTAATGTGCTGTTACAGTGCGCTTGTATAAGTTGTTTTATTCCTATAGGTTTTTGCACTGAAGCTTTAAAATCTCAGCATGCTAAAGCAGTGTGAGAAAAGAGCCATCTGCTCGAGTCCTGTGTGTCCTCTCAGAGTCTGTCTCACTGCGTGACCACTGCAGTGAGCAACCACAGACTCCACACCCCCACTGTGCTTTCCCTTCTGACTCAGACACCCTACCAATCACATCCCCATTCACATCCTGAATCTCAACTCTGTTACTTCATTGTTGTTTTGTTTTTTAGGTTTTTGGAGATCTGTTGACTATTTACCTAGTTTCTCTAATACTTTAGCAACTCTAATAATCATAATCACAAAGCTTAGTAAATTACTCTGTGAATTCTTTCTTATACTTTGCCACTAGCTTTAGCATAGATGGAGTAGCCATAAATTACCAGACATCGTTCATTTTCAGTGAGAGCTGGTGATTTGAGGTGCAGTGTGCAAAAGTGCCTGAAGGCGATGCGACAGAGTTGAGCAGAGTTTAACTGAAATGCAATGACTTCCAAGTGGGGTGCAGACAGTGGAGCTCAAGTGTGCCTCCACCTGATACAGATTATTACTGCAGTTAGGTAGAATAGGCTGTAGAGCATAGCAATAACAAAGCCAAAGTTCATGGATTTCAAGGGAATGCACAAAAATATAAAATGTATGCCTTGAGTGCAATGTAAGTTGCATTAGATAAAAAGTCTAACCAAATGCATAAATGCAAATGTAGATATTCTGGGTGGTTTTCAACTTTTCTAAAGGTCTGAAAATTTTTTCTGTGTGTTTTCTCTGATTTCTATGCTTAATATAACTTTACTGCCTTTACCGTAAGGCATTTAGCAGATGATTTTATCTAAGTGACTTACAAATCGAACAGCACAAGCAATTTATTACAAGAATGAACAATGTTTGTAGTACACAATGCCAAGGACAGAATAATCTAAATTAGTATACAAGCTAGAGCAAAAATAAAATCCAGAAAAGTAGAGAAAGAGAGAACAATAATTTCTTCTTCTTCTTCATTTTCTTATTCTTCTGCCTCTTCTTCTGCTTCTTCTTCCTCTGCTTCTGCTTCTGCTTTTGAGTCTATGGCAGCCCATAGAACCATATGGTAAAAAGTTGTGAAATCTGGCACACAGATAGAGGACAGTCTGAACAATAACCACAGCAATTTTGGAGTCTCTATCTCAATCCCTCTAGCGCCACCAACTGTCCAAAATTGCACTTCCATTTATGCTAATAACTTTTGAACTGTGAGGGCTAGAAACAAAATTTTTGAGAATTTTTGGCTCAAGACAAGTCATCATTTTCCATCATGAAACATCATTTAACATCATTTTCCTTCATGAAAATTTTCCCGCCATTTTGACTTTTCAATTTTCACCAAAATTGGCTCAGATCATTTTCAGACCATGCTGGCAAAAAGTTATTAAAAGCTCCCAGCCACGTTTGCATAACTCATCGGGCTTTTTTTTTTTTTTTTTTTTTTTTTTTTGTGCTCGGCGACTAATTGTTGCTTGCAGCTGTATTTATTTTATGTATTATTATTGTTAGCTTATTATTATTTAAATCTTTGTTTTCTTCAAAAAGGAGCTATTATAGGAAGTGCCTTTTGTCTATGGTTTGAAATTGTGACTTCAACACGTTTTATACATATAATAAGATTTATGCCATTGAAAAGTATAGGTCAGACAGACAGTGAGTGAAAGAGAGAAAGAGACAGTGAACAGACAGAAACAGACAGCGATACAGGCAGAGAAACACTTGGTTTTAGCCCAAGCTGCTGTAGTCAATTGGTCCGTCTTGCAGAAAAGCATCAGGTGGAACAGACGTTATGGGCCAGTGGGTCAGTACCAAAAAAAAAGAAACTCACTGAGCCAAGGGTCTGTCTTTAGTGTCTGAGGGGATGAGATAGGGTCCTGTACTGTCACAAAATCATTAATGCAACCAACGGCATCATTCCCCGATACGTCATTCAAGGATGGTACATTTCAGATTTTTTTTCTAGGTGTTTCTTCAGCAATGAATACTCTGTCTTTTTTGGTCATTTTTCTGAAGTATTATAAACATTTCCACCAGGTTTCAAGTTGATTTGTGCATTCTAAACAACTTTTTTTAAATTTTCTGTCTCCATTGTCTTGCTAAGTCATTGAATCTGAAATACATAAAATTGTATTATATTTTCACACTTTTTGCATAGATTGGTTGGAAATGGCACAATAGTGTGCTGACATGTAATATAAAATTACCTTGATGCGTCTCATATTCCATCTCAAGCTCTTCGTACAAAAACGTAAAAAAAATCAGGCTAAAAACAAATGTGGTGTTTTTTTGTTGCTGTTGTTTTGTTGTTATTTTTCTCTGTAAAAAAAATATATATTTTTGTGTAAAATTGGCTATAAATGTATTTTTGGTTGGATTTTCATATTTTAAGGTTGAAAATGTGGGACAATAAACTTTTGAGAAGTAGCAAAAATAAATTCCAAAACCTACTACAGTTACACAAAGAAAAATGGTAATTTAAATCATCCCCTGGGACTTACAATGTACTTACAGTGTACATGCATATTTTTAATTTATTTATTTTTATTTTATTTTATTTTTGCTAGCCATAAAATTTTTCACAGCTTTAAAAAAAAAATGAAAGTGTATTTTTTTTTTTTAATGCAGAGGAAAAAGACATAGAACAGTTTTGCATTTGATTGCGAATCTGCTCACGAACAGCTGTGAGGCTGAAAAACGATCTCTTCCATATCAACAATGTTTAGCGATGCATTAGGAAGAAGTTTAGAGAAGAGGGAATTGGATCTCAGCAAAGTCAGACAAGATATGAGCCTATATATATCAGAGCACCATGACAAAAGAGAAAATAAATCACTCTCATTATGGACGGGAAAGAAGACAGCATCCGAAACATCCAGTCCCATTACATGCTGCATATGTAATAGACATATTTATGCAAACAACCCTTTCTTATCCTTGTCTCATGAATATCTTTTATGTCAATGCTGTGTGTTAAACAAAGCGGTGTGTACTCAACTATTCATGAAGTCTGCTGTATATTTCTGCTCACGTTTACCTTAATCAATACTGATGTTACAGGGGTCGCCGGTTTCTAAAATTAAAGTTATTAAGTGATAAACTGCAACATGAAGCACTACGGCTCATTTCTAGAACACTTTATGGTGCATCTAAATGTGTGTAATAGGCCTTCAATATGAGTTAGAGGAGGAGGGAGCTCTTAGCACTGCCGAAGATGATTATGATGATGATGCTGATGAAGATGGTAAAGACTATAGAGCGATCAAGCGAAGGAATGTGTTTTTTCTCATTGAAGACAAACAATGTTAATGTTTTCTCACCACGTACAGCAGCCATGTGTAAATGGGGAAGATTTGCATTCCTTCATGCATATATGTCTTCTCTGAGTCCCACAGCACACACAAAAAAAGGAAAGCTTCATAAAGCCTGGCTGATAAGATTTGCTTGCTTAGCAATGTTTATCTTAATTTTATGCTTTGCTGGAAGTTTGGTGTTAGCAGTTGGAGAGATAGCTGTTTTTTGTATAAGACTGTATTGTAGTTGTATTATATAGAGTTCACATATTCAGCAATTAAGTTCTTGGATAGGTTCCTTATATCTGTTAACTATATTATATATATATATATACAGTATCTCACAGAAGTGAGTACACTTCTCACATTTTTGTAAGTATTTTATTATATCTTTTCACGTGACAACGCTGAAGAAATGACACTTTGCTACAATGTAAAGTAGTGAGTGTACAGCTTGTAATACAGTGCAAATTTGCTGTTCCCTCAAAATAACTCAACACACAGCCATTAATGTCTAAACCGCTGACCACAAAAGTGAGTACACCTCTAAGTAAAAATGTCCAAATTGGGCCCAATTAGCCATTTTCTCTCCTTGGTGTCATGTGACTCGTTAGTGTTACAAGGTCTCAGGTGTGAATGTGGAGCAGGTGTGTTAAATTTGGTGTTACGCTCTCACTCTTTCATACTGGTCACTGGAAGTTCAACATGGCACCTCATGGCAAAGAACTCTCTGAGGATCTGAAAAAAAGAATTGTTGCTCTACATAAAGATGGCGTAGGCTATAAGAAGATTGTCAAGACCCTGAAACTGAGCTGCAGCACGGTGGCCAAGACCATACAGCGGTTTAACAAGACAGGTTCCACTCAGAACAGGCCTCGCCATGGTCGACCAAAGAAGTTGAGTGCGTGTGCTCAGCGTCATATCCAGAGGTTGTGTTTGGGAAATAGACGTATGAGTGCTGCCAGCATTGCTGCAGAGGTTGAAGGGGTGGGGGGTCAGCCTGGCAGTGCTCAGACCATACGCCGCACACTGCATCAAATTGGTCTGTATGGCTGTCGTCCCAGAAGGAAGCCTCTTCTAAAGATGATGCACAAGAAAGCCCTCAAACAGTTTGCTGAAGACAAGCAGACTAAGGACATGGATTACTGGAACCATGTCCTGTGGTCTGATGAGACCAAGATAAACTTATTTGGTTCAGATGGTGTCAAGCGTGTGTGGCGGCAACCAGGTGAGGAGTACAAAGACAAGTGTGTCTTGCCTGCAGTCAAGCATGGTGGTGGGAGTGTCATGGTCTGGGGCTGCATGAGTGCTGCCGGCACTGAGGAGCTGCAGTTCATTGAGGCAACCATGAATGCAAACATGTACTGTGACATACTGAAGCAGAGCATGATCCCATCTTTTCGGAGACTGGGCCGCAGGGCAGTATTCCAACATGATAACGACCCCAAACACACCTCCAAGACGACCACTGGCTTGCTAAAGAAGCTGAGGGTACCTAAACCCTATTGAGCATATAGGGTCTAGGGTTATATATATATATATATATATATATATATATATTTTTTTTTTTTTTTTTTTTTTTTTTTTTTTTCAAAATGAAAGCAAATGGCATTTGGACACTCTGGTTGTCAAATGTCATTTGTTTGCTGATGCTACTTGGTTTGATATTTCATTAATGCATCGAGTTATTAGGATTTAAGTGGAGCTGCACGAAAGTGTGCAATCTTATTCCTAAATGATAATGACTTTGCTATGTCTGTTAAACCTTTGACAAGTATGATCACACGATTCAAATCTGCGTTGGCTCTGCCGCTGACCCAGAGAGAGCAGTTGTCATGTATGAAACAGCCTCATAAACCATCTTTTCAACAACACAGTATTATTATTTCTGCCTTACAATAATTAAAATGATCACAGAAATACTACGATAAAGTTTATACTTCGGATATAAACACTGATGTCTACGGTAGTGATTGAAATAGAAGAAAGCACTTTTTTTTTAAATAACTTGACGCTTCAAATAAAGATTGCATCAATTAGATTGTTACACTAGTAGGTGGCGACAAATGACTGTTAAAAATGTATTTGCCATTGAATCATTCATGCAAGAGATTTGTTCAAAAACACTGATTCGTCCAATAATAAAACAAGTAAAGTGTTTATAGGTGAGTCATTGAATCATTCATTCAAACTGACGTTTTAAAAAAATAATACTAATTAATTCAAATGATTTACATTTTTTTAAGTGAACTTCTGCAATTAACATTTTGTCAGAACCTCTACTAAATTACATGTTATTTTGTTTAGTTGTCTATTCAGAATCATGGGAGAATATATATATATATATATATTTTTTTTTTTTAAATCTCTACAATCGTGCAGCTCTAGATTTAAGTATCCAAATGCTTTTTTAGGGAGTGAACAGGAGACCAATGTCTAGAGACAGAAAAAGTAGGCTACTCGTACTACACTGTAAAAGTGATTTTCCAAAGATTATGTTGTACAAAAAATACTATTTATTAATTCCATGTGATGCTTTCTGTTTCTTTGTAATTGTTTGTGAAGTGTACTTGCAAATTCTGAGTGAAAAATTGTTTCTACACCAAATTCTTCAGTTACATGAGATGTAGTATTATACAAGGTCAGGTTGTCTTCAGCATTATTGTTACATACTGGGCCACCTAGACACCCAGCTCCTCTGAATGACAGAATGTGTTAGTCAATTTATGTTTGTCGGCATTGATGAGACACATCAGAGGTGAGAGAGATACGGCAAGTGCGGCTAATAAAAGTTCCAGCCACGCTCCTCTTATGCACCCCTCCCAACACATAACCGAGTGATGATGAAGATGATGATAGAAGGAAAGAAGACTTACAGTCTCAATATGCACAATAATTCCCTTGTGCAAAGCTAAAATACTTTTATAGTCTTTGGGGAGAAAAGATATTGGAGGTCAGTGGCAGTATGCGAAATGTTTGTCTTCGCCACCAAAACTAATCGTAATGCAATAAGGTTTTATATTGCCACTAGCATTCAGAAAGGTTGGAAGTGTTTGCTTTTCATCTTCTAAGATTCAGATGTATTTTTATGGTTTCAATCAAAATGTGTGAGAGACAGAGGCACAATATACTGTATTAATATAAGCTACAATGTGTTTTTGTCCAGTCTTAAAGGGATAGTTCACCCAAAAAAGAAAATTCTGTCATCATTTACTCACCCTCAAGTTGTTCCAAACCTGTACGAGTTTCTTTATTCTGCTGTACACAAAGAAAGTTATTTGGAAGAATGCTTGTAACCAAGCAGATATCGACCCTCCATTGACTACCATAGTATTTTTTTTTCCTACTATGGTAGTCAATGAGGGAGGAGATCTGCTTGGCTACAAACATTCTTCCAAATATCTTCCTTTGTGTACAGCAGAACAAAAACATTTATACAGGTTTGGAAAAACTTGAGGGTGAGTAAATGATGACGGAATTTTCATTTTTGGGTGAACTATCCCTTTAATATAAACTTTATTGCATTTGCCTTTATGTATAAACTTCAGTTGAGCATGTAGCACTGTGGTACATTAAATATGAATGCGTTTTAGTGTCTATATGAGTCACAGACGTGATCTCTCATCCAAAGGCTCTCCGTTCCAGTGGAATAACACAATAACATGCTACCAGATATGTCACCGTGACTGATCTACAGACAAACAGAGGCTATTTTCATGTTTATTTATAAAAAGTTGTTGAGGAAGATTCCAGCTCGCAACCTCTTGCACTTGAGGACAGAAATATTACTCTGAACCACATCATCTCATGCTCTGGTGGGTGCCCAAGCCCCCCTGAATATTCTAGAGTCACCCCTGCATGCTTCTGAGATTTTTATGTGATCCATATCTTGTGTTTTTAGCTGTTGTTTGGGTCAGAAAGCGGTCAATAGCTGTTGTTATGAACATAAACCTAATCTATATCCAGTCACTACCATATACCAATACATCTAGCTGTATTTATGTAATACTAGCCCTGACCTTTGCAGTCTTTAAATCATTGGTTTGTTCACTGGTGTTGAATGTGAAGCAATGGACGTATTTACTAATGCACACACAGGCCACGTCTAAATTTTTTAAGAGTTTATGATTTATAAATCAGATCGCTGTTATCGCTCATGGCGGGATGTGTTTTCTTCTGTGAAGCATACTTAGAAGTCTGCAGCTTTTATGGTGTTAGGCGAGACAGTTTGCTTTTGTCCATGGATACGCATTTCTTTTTGTCTTGTGAAATGTCTTGTTACGTACTTGACAATCTTTTTGAGCAGGAAATCAATAAAACATGGCAAGGACGTCATTGTTCTGCCTCTAAACGCTGTTCTGCAGGTGTACTTTAGAGACGCAATTGGAACAAACCTGATTTCTTTTTCTAGCGAGACATTGCTTGCTCCCATGTTTTGACACTGTGTCTTTTCTTCTTCCCTTTGAGGCCTGAGCGTTCCTGGGAACACGAGGACAAAATCATTCTGTAATTACTGATCCTGTCATCGGATGTTAATTGCGAGTGACCTCCAGGGCTGTTTATAATTATGCAGTCCTGCAATAACTGCTAATCTCTCAGAAACAGAATATTTCAAAAGCCTTGAATAATGTATTTTCTTCTGTGCAATATTCAATGAAGTGCAATCTGATACAAAATGAGGCATCTTTCAAATCAAGATAATTGCTGTTACTCCAAGTCAGAAACTGAATGTTTTGATTTGGTGTTATTTTTCTTTCTGTATAGACATTGATTGCTGATGTCTGTTTCTGCTTCCTGTCTGACCTTTTGTGAAAAAGTCTTTAACCCACTTTGCTTTACAGTAACAGTCGATTGGTGTGAGATGCCAGTGCTTTGATCGCAGTGATGAGTGTAAAGCGCAGTCCTCCTGTGCATTTAAAAGAGAACTATTGATTTGGCCTATAAAGCCAGAAAGATTTAGACTGGAGAAGGACTTTTATGTGATTGTGAACATCAGAATTATTTTCTTGATACTCTCTGCTGGGTTTTTTTTTTTTTTTTTTGGAAGCTTGTTTTCTTTTTCTTTTTATCAAATAAAAAAGGTGAATGTGGGATTAAAGTTTAAGGTAAAACTTTAAAGTAAGAAATAGTAAATTCTAAGAAATAAAATCACATTGTGAGATTTAAAGTTTTATTTATTTATATTAGGGCTGTCAAAATCAAAATCGATCGATTTTTTTCAGTTTAACGTGTTAAAAATATTTAACACAATTAATGCAACATCCGTTTTTTATAATTTCATAATTTGGCTAGCGTTACATTATATGATCTTATTCAGGCAAATGTTTTTAAACCATTTAAGTGCCACAAGACAATCGAGAACACGCTAACTATGAATGTCGTGTCTGTGTGACACACACACGACTTGTGTGCGCAGAAAGACGCGCGCCAGTATCGAGTTCTCTTTCATGCTTGAACAAACAATAACACACAGACAGAATTATGCCAAAATGCCTGTTTTGTCGAGTATCCTCATAAGAGCAGTCTTAAATGAGTTAAATAACATCTCAAATGAACTTAAAGAGTTGTGAGAAAATGAAATGCGCATCAGATCAGCGTCATGTTTGGCGGCGACAGTTAACCGAACAAAGGTAACAGAGAAAATTGTGGCTGTAATAAGAATTAATCTATATTTAATTTATGCAGTGAAGACTGTAAAGTGTTTGATAACTTTATTCAATTTCTGTATATTTCCTTCCTTAGGCCCTGTTTACACTAGTGCGTTTTCTTTTTAAAACCGCATTTTAAAATGAAAACGATCCTCATCTACACTGTTTCCATAGCGTTTCAGAAACGATCTCTGGCTACACTACACGGCCGAAAACGCATGTCACATGACTGTTCATGCACACTGGGCATGCGCGTACAAGTGTAAACAGTTGCCTCTTGCACATGTAGGCAGCTGCAGTATTTAAAAAATGCAGAGTTTAACTTTTTTGTTGCATATTCTGTTTAACTCTTTTTTGCCTTTTGTCTCACTAGGCAGTCCACCCGCTACGGGCACCGGTACACTGATAATCACTCTGGAGGACGAGAACGACAACGCTCCCTACGTCTTCCCTTCCGTGGCCCGCGTGTGCGAGGATGCTAAAGACATAAACGTGGTGGTGATCGGGGGACGAGACAAGGACATTCATCCTAATACAGATCCTTTCAAGATCGAGCTTGGCAAACAGCCAGGACTGGAGAAAACATGGAAGATCTCCAGGATCAATGGTAAGTTAATTCTCAGATGGGACAGAAACAGGCACTAGCCCACGGTTAAACACATACCGGCTATTTCTAAGTCCTGTTCGAGGAAATATACAAGGTGCTCTTACTAAAAGAATAGTTTACCTTAATATAGTTAAGCATAATTGATTTTTTGTTGATTAATCAATTTCAGCACAAATGCATTTAGTAATAATGCGATTAGATTGTGAAAACACTGCATACACGGGGATAAATTACTATATTGTAATTTTCTATAACTTAATTACTTTCACTGCAAATGTTGTACACATTTAATTGATTGTTAATTGTAATGACAATCAATCATGAAAATTTCTGAAAATTGTGATGGAGTGCCACTTTAAATCAGCTGGAAATTTTGACAGAATTGACTGAGATCATAACAGTCCTGAAAACTGGCTATAGTGAATAGCATTATTGTGGTAGTCTATACCAGCACCAAACCAGAACTAACCAGCTAGTACAAAGGTGAAATTCTGGTGTTTTCACCAGGGTCAAATGGGCCACATGCTGCTGAGAGCGAGAGGAGCACTTTATTGTCCCAGACAGTGTGTGTATCATTAGATATCACTCTGACCAAATAGCTGGGTGTATTTGGGGTTTATCTTAGCAGAATCTCGATTACCCATCTCTCCTGAGAGCACACACTCAAATATAGAAAGGCATGTGAATCTCCAGACTTCTGTCAGCTGTTTGAGAAGAGAATCAGTGGCAGATGCTGTGATACAGAGAGACAAAACAAGAGAGGTGATTTGAGATCGAGTGGCTTATAGTCTCCTGTAGCCAAATCTGTTTCTAAATAGGAAGATACTGTCTGACTGACAAGTAAAGTGGCCAGAATGGTACAATAAATAGTTTTCTGATGTTTTTCAGACACTCACTCCCAGATCATGTTGCTGCACAGTCTTAAAAAGGCCAACTACAACCTGCCGCTGGTTCTGACCGACTCTGGCGTCCCTCCTATATCCAACAACACAGAACTGAAAGTTCAGGTGTGCACCTGTAAGAAGAACAGAATGGACTGCAGCCGTGCCGCCTCGGTACAAACAAACCTCTTGCTGCTGCTCGGCCTGGTTCTGCTCTCCATGCTCTGTAAGTATCCTGTCGCTCCAGCTCTTATACACTCACACACACCTGATCTCTTTTATCAGAATGCCTGAAATTCTGTGTGATTTGCTTAAATGTGGAGTTTTAAAGTTTGATAGGTGCTGCATATTTCATGGTTTCTAATAAAGTGCAAATAAATATTGCAAGTGTTTCACAGCCACGATTTTGCCTGACAGCAAAAAAGAAAAAAGAAAAAATGCTATATGGAAATTCGGATTTATCCAGAGTTTATTATTGTACAAAACTCTTTTACTCCTTGAACCTGGAACCTCATCCATTCTGTGCAGAAGCGGCACATCCAAACGGACTTCATTTTGCAGGACTCCCTGGGCATTTAAACCTAGTATTTTAAACCGCTTTGGATTCAGGTATTAATAGAGTCCAGTTTAAAGGCTGCTTGCAGAATCACTCCCATTCATTCAGCTTGTTTATGTACCATATTTTTGAGGACTAAACACCAATCTGCTCTCATGTGACACATACGCATATTTAAAATGAAGGGCAATTTACATTCACATATTACTATTCACAAAGTTTTATATATATATATATATATATTCATTGGATTTAGGCTAAATCTAAATCCATATATATATATATATATATATATATATATAGGCTTATAACTATATTTTCAGATTTAAACACACACAGGTACCCTCAACCCTCAATTTTCTCAGTTTTCCAGCATTTACGTTTTGCTCTTTTAGCTCTGTTTTAATGCTGATGATGAACACCCTGTATACCTTGCAGTACAGTTTGACAGGAAATTGGCTTCTCTTCCAGAATGTTTTCAGTGACCCTGTATCTATTTACTGTGGTAAAGCCTGGAACTGCAATAAGAGTTGATCCATATCAGGCTAGATTTACAGCATATAAGGCCACTATCACAGCTGCCAGAGAGACATAGGAGCATTTAAAGTAATATGCACAAATTAAAGGTTGCTTTACTGCAGGTCTTAAACTTCTCAGTATGTGTATGTGTGTGTGTCACTGTGTACTATATGTTTGTCCCATAGTTAATCTCCCATCTAAACCTGCACACAGCCCCCTGGTGACTCTTTCTCCCGGCAATAACATTAATAATGCACTCCTTTAGAGGGGCTGAAACATAATGGAACTCCATACAGCCATTCTTAAATGGAAAACAGAGGAAAAATAAATCTGTTAAGAAGGGACGTCCTGCTCTGAGGATTTCTAGGTTCCTCGCCCAAGCCTTGGTTTGGATAGAAGTCGAATCCATCTGAAATTTGTGGCACTGTGGAGCCATTATCTCCAGATTTGCATGGCGGCAGATCTTCTCCATGGTTTCTCTTTCCCCCAGTGACTTTCTTATTTGTGTTATCTGTCTGCATTCAGATACCCATATTTTCAGCCCAGGCTCATTAGAAAAACGTACCTGTGTCAACATTTTTGCAAAATGCTAAATACGTTGTGTCGTGAACGTTTTGTGACAGTTTCAAAGTGAAATGTCCAGTGAGTGGCGCTAAAAGTGTGTTTAGTTTTTTCCGGAACAGATGAACGTAAATATGGCAACATATTATTACGCTGGAGTTTGTACGTATCACCGCAGTTCTGAATTGAAATGTCCGGTGAGTGGCGCTAAAAGCTTAATGCTCCATCACGTTTAATAACATACACCTACACTAAACCCTAAACCTACCCGATGTTAACAAAAGCATATGTGACATAAAAACGCAATTGTAACCATGGCATTTTAGCTTGTTTTTGAACTCTTGTCTTTGAGCTCTTTTACCGTGACTCGCCTTTCACAGGATTCATACCCGAGCTCTTCACATCACCAGTACAATTCTGTACCAGCTGAGCTGGGTAAGTGATGCAAACTCCAAAATATATTCGTTTACAAATCATGCACTATGGTAAAATGTGAGGTCATAACATTATTGTGCAAGGAGCCGCGTGAAAACAAGTCTTTATTAATCCATAATCTGGCCCTGTAACCGTAATTGTGTGTGAAAACTATTAAAAGTGCTTGCTGTTTTACTGCCTCTAGTGATATGTAATATTGGTATGTATTTTGCGTTTTGCGTTTTGCAAAAATGTTGACAGGTACGTTTTTCCAATAAAGCCTGTTACATATTTTTGCTTCGATTTTGGCTTAATATCCTGCAAATTAACATTTGGGAGGAATTCACATTACTGCTACTACTACTACTACTACTACTACTACTACTTTTTATGTATGTTAGGCTTATTGTAGGTTTTCTATTGATTTTATGTTGATCATGGCTGCAGTTTTTCATTGAATTAATTGAAAGACAAGCATTATAATCAGGCATATATACAGACATATGTGAATTAGTTTAAATTACCTTTGCCTACAGTGGACACAATTCTTCTTAGTGAATTCCCATCTTAGAGTTTTTCTGCCCTATCATTGGATGTGCCATATCATCGTATGGGTCCATTTTGCCTGTTTTTTGCATCATTTTCTCTTTTTCTCCAGTAGCTCTGCTAACAGTCATTGTGTTGGTGTGAATGTTGAATCTGTGACTGTTAATAGGCTGAAATGATATGATTATTTGCTACTGCCCTGGCAGACACTGACATCCACTGTATTATGTCATGCTAGTTTACTCAAAATGGCTTTGGAGGTGTTTCTGGGGAAAAAAGAAAGAAAAAAACAGCTTTTGGCACAATCCTTTCACTCCACTTGAAGCTTTAGCCAGTGTTGTTAAGAAATAAATTATCACATGCAGGTTACTGTACTGTAATTGTAATTTTAGATGTAATCATCTAAACTCCTTTGTACAAAAGATCATATTTTTCTTCAGTTGAAGCACAAGATTCTCTTCGAATCATCTTAAATCATGATCAAATCATGAGAACATGATCATCAAGTTTTACACAAACTTGTGGAGTTCATTCAGCTTAAGTTCTGCTCATTAAAGCAAAAGTGCAACAAATCATTACTAAAACATTTAAACTTTTCAGTCAAATTATGCTGATCATATAAATTGCAATTAATTGTTTTGTATTAAATGAGGAAGAATGCAAAGTAGAAGCATTTTCACCAGTGGTCTGGTCTCAGATGTGTGCACCCCACTGTAAATTAAGTATGTGTGTGTGTGCGTGTGTACTCCACATTCAGGCATTGATGCATTGAAACAGGCAGTCTGAAAGTGCGTGCACGTGTTTATATCTCATGTGACATGACACAAAGCTGGTGCATGCTGGTCTCAGAACTGCACTACACACACACACACACACTAATGACTCCTGTAAGGATGCGTTTCACTGTCACACAGGAAGACAAAGTCGAGGAGAGGCCATGCCGCTATGTTGCACAATGATCGAGTGGGAGGGAGAGAGTGTCTGACTTCAATTTCCTTATCACCTTAATGAACCCTGACCCCTGCTGAGAGAGAGCGGTGAGAACAGGCAGATAAGCCCAGAAGCTCAGTGATGGAGCTCTGCAAGAGAGAAATGGCCGAAAGATTAGACAGAACTCACTTCATCTGTCTCCTCTACAGGAGACACATACTCACACACACACACACACACACACACACACATGCGTTACTGTCATGCAGTTAATTAGTTTGTGCCATTCCATTTGTTTATAGGTAGTCAACATTAAATACATGATAAGTTGGTGATGTCCTGCAGTGTGACACCTCTGTGAGGCCTGGTGTCACACCTGCAAAACATCATTTTGATAATTCTTTTATAATTATTATTTTATAATTATCCACAGGACCATTTAAAGAGATGAAAATATATACATAAAAATATATACACTCCGTGCATAATTATTACGTTGATTTTCTGATCACATTTTTTTCCAAGCACATTTTACTAATTCCAAACCACATCAATCTTAATAACTACTATTAATTTTGTATTTAATCATTTATAAGTGCTATATAATTGTTCAGGTGTGCATAATTATTAGGCAGGTTTTCTTTTTCAGGCAAAATGAGCCAAAAAAGAGATTTACCTCAGACTGAAAAGCTAATGCAATACTAATGCAATACTAGAAGCTCGTTGGTCAGTCGGGCCATCTGATCATTCTGATTGCACACAACCTCTGTAAAGGCAAATTACTTACTGTTTTTCAGCAAAATCAAGGGTCTTCTGGGAAATCTAATCCCGTCGGAATGTGAATGTCTGATTGCCAATATTGTATTGTCCTAACGCTTCTCCTCATGTGTTTTTTGACCTATCTGAGCTTCCGTTTGCGCACCAGTCTTCAGCATGCTTTCATTTCATTTCAATATGGATCGTATCTGATGAAAAAAATATATAATTATAAAATTAGTAAATGAAGCCAAACCGCGGAAACTGCAAAGACTGCCCATTTTAATATCAATGTCATTTCTCTGCTCACTTAAATGTGAGTTTACTTAAAAAGGGTTTTTATAATGAATTATAATGAATGTTAGTCCCGTCTGAATCGGTACATGAAACAGACATTGAGTGACAGGAACTGTAACTCAAACGTTGTCTAAAGTGTTGTTTTAAAATTTCTTAATTTTCTAAAGTTTCTAATAACCAAAAATAAATAGAGCTGAAATGTAATGGAATTAAGTTTTAATTAATATGTGTTTTAAGGTTCTGGATTTGTTTTCCATTT
The DNA here is from genome assembly GCF_019924925.1 of Ctenopharyngodon idella. Lineage (NCBI taxonomy): Eukaryota > Metazoa > Chordata > Actinopteri > Cypriniformes > Xenocyprididae > Ctenopharyngodon > Ctenopharyngodon idella. Next base: position 25,948,646 of record NC_067237.1, on the reverse strand, counting down.
GGTGTGAAAGGCCTTTAATTTCTGAAAACAGGACAAAAAGAAGAATCATACTTAGTGGGAATTTCACTTTAAAGTGACCGTTTGTTTGTGTTTGTGCGGCTATGAGTGTGTATGTGTGTCGGTGGATGTGTATTTTTAGCTTCCATGTTGCTAACCTTCTGCTTTGCAGACTGAAAAAATCCATACTCTCTGTTCTTCCTCCATTCTCAAGGATAAAGGAGTCCAAAGGACTTGTATTTGTGGCCTCTTAAATAATGTATGGAAGCCTTTGGGAGAACACAAACAGATCCTCTATGAACTGACACAAGTTTATCTCTCTTTAGACACCCATTCAGTTTCCTAAATCCTGCACCAGGTTCCTGCATGTGCCACATCATGGGTGGTACGACTGGCACCATCTCACATGCACTCAGTAGTCTTGACGTCTTCGATCCCACAGGAGCCATTGTTGCCGTTTCTGATGACAGTTTGCCAAACATCACCTTCTGTGCTGATTTGCCCTTTGAGTCCATTGATTTTGCTTGTCCTTCTAAAACGTGGCTCCATTGAGCTCTGTATCTGATTACACCGGTGATGTTAATGGCAGAGAGGAAGAAAAACACATCATTTACAACACAAGACGAGGCCAAATTCTTAAATATCGAAAGGAAATCAAATGATTTTTTACACTGACAAAATAGGCTTTGATGTAGCAATTGAGCTCAAGACCAGATCACAGAGGAGACTGTTAAGTGCACATGTTCAGCAGAGGAAGAGCCAAACAATGTCAAGATGACCGTACTGCCCCCTGTAGGACTGATTTCAAACTACAATTTAGAGATCACCCTGTTGTATTTATAATCTTACAAAACAGTTCAAATAAATACTGATATTTATTTATAAATTGATAATAATCAGAAATGTTTCTTGAGCAGCAAATCAGCATATTGGAATGATTTCTGAAGGATCATGTGACACTGCTGAAAAAACAAGGGTTAGTTCACCCAAAAATGAAAATTATGTCATTTATTACTCACCCTCATGTCGTTCCGCACCCGTAAGACCTTCGTTCATCTTCAGAACACAAATTAAGATATTTTTATAAAATCCGATGGCTCAGTGAGGCCTGCATCGCCAGCAATAACACTCCCTTTTTCAATGCCCAAAAAAAGTTCATTTAAAACAGTTCATGTGACTACAGTGGTTCAACCTCTAAATATTATAAAGCGACAAGAATACATTTTGTGCGCCAAAAAAACAAAATAGCGACTTTATTCCACAATAACGAGTGATGGGCGATTTCAAAACGATGCTTCATAAAGCTTCGAAGCTTTACGAATCATTTGTTTCGAATCAGTGGTTTAGAGCACCAAAATCACATGATTTTAGTAAACGAGGCTTTGTTACGTCATAAGTGTTTTGAAACTTCAATCGTTCACGTGACTTTGGCAGTTTGATACGCGTTCCGAACAACTGATTCGAAACAAATGATTTGTAAAGCTTCGAAGCTTCATGAAGTAGTGTTTTGAAATCGGCCATCACTAGATATTGTTGAATAAAGTTGCTATTTTGTTATTTTTGGCGCACAAAAAGTATTCTTGTCGCTGTATAATATTAAGGTTGAACCAGTGTAGTCACATGAACTGTTTTAAATATGTTTTTAGTAGCTTTCTGGGCATTGGAAAAGGGAGTGTTATTGCTGGCGATGCAGGCCTCACTGAGCCATTGGATTTTATCAAAAATATCTTAATTTGTGTTCCGAAGATGAACGAAGGTCTTACGGGTGTGAAACGACATGAGGGTGAGTAATAAATGACATAATTTTCATTTTTGGGTGAACTAACCCTTTCAGCTTTGCCAACGCAAGAATAAATTACATTTTAAAATATATTTTTCGTTTCCATATTTTTTATGACTCCATGGTTAAACAGTGATGTAGTCCAGTCGGCACACAAATTGGAAATGTCAGTCATAGTTTAATTATTGCTGTAATTGAAAATTACATATGAGTTTGGAGTATGTTCTTAATGTGATATTTTTTGTCAAATGAAGAGTTGTGATATACCCAAAAGACCTCTAAAACTGCTCTTTAATCTGATGAAAGATCCCCAACAGGAGTAAAATATAATTAATCCACAACAGGGAAATAAGCCTGAGCCTGGGCCCACTGAAGTTTAAATCCTCTTTTCTGCCAAGATGGGCGTTTTTACTCTTTAAGCCACTCTGGGTACTGATGTGGCCTGTCTTCAGGGGAAGAGAAATTTCCACAGCATCGACTCATTTACTGGCTCTTCAAGCCACTTGTTTTGACGTGCCATCCGCGGTGCACCTGGCAGATAAAGCGTAACCTCTTCTTGTTAATGAATTTTTAAGCGTGAAAGGAATAATTAATGCCGCTTGCTAAGGCAAAATTACAATATCTGTTTCTAATACTCTAATATATATACACAGGCTTGGAACTTCATGAGGCTACAAGTGGAAAACTCAGTTTCATGGCTGTAAACTTTAAACCCATCATGAGTAACTTTACTTCTTGGCTGATGGAAAGACAAATTGAGGGAGTGAATTATGATGCGGGGTGCAAATAGAGGAGTGTATTTCTATCGAACCAAAGCTCTGGAGTGCAGGGATCACGTGTGTTATTGTGTCTGTCTCAAATGCAGCTGACTGCTGCCACAACCACTTTCCTCCAATCAGGCTGATGGTAATTAGATCAAACACACTTTCGTCTTGCTGCCTGCATTGCACGTTCCCTGCACACTTACCTGTGTTTTTCTCCTTAGGAAGATGGAGTGAAGTGTATGTGTGCAGAGATGAGAGTAGGGAGGATTTTTATCCACTCCTCGCCTGACTTTATTGCATGCGAATGTGGCGAGGTGAATTGATTTAGTTATATATTTTGATGTTTCAGGCTCACATTCGGTTCGCCTAAGGGGGAAAGAATTACCTGGTCGCGTTTCGGGCCCTCGGCACATGAATAAGCGGGGCTGGAGTCTCATTATAATTTGCAAATGGCATTTGTGGAACAGAGCAACTTCAGCCATGCTCTTAAGTGCCGTTCAAGTCTTATTTTCCTTCCACTGCCATTTAGGACCAAGCAGTACAAACATATCTAGTGGAAAGAAACAAGCAGCAAAAGGAAAAAAAATCAATAGTCCACCCCCCTCCACATTTAATATTCCCTCGCATCAGATCTGGCACGGTTCGATCGCCGTTGAATTTCTGAGATCCACAGGCCAATTCATTTCGCTCAAGTCTTGCGAAATTAGACCTTGCATTTTTCAAAGTTACATTTTAATCATATTTTAAGATGATGGCAGCGTGGAGTGGAGTATGGAAGGAAAACATAAAGGGTTGAGTCTTCCTGGAGCCTCAACGAGAATGACATTTTGTTTCTAATTGGTTTAATTTATTAATTCAATGTTTTGTTGTGGTTTGTCATATTTTTATGCATACATATTAAAGCAAATATCTCATGTTGGCCTAAAAATTTCAAACCTGCTTCTGAGAGTTTATTACCACCACAGATGTTCTGTTAAACTTTCACATGGTGTTTAATTACCATTTCTCACGTTCCTTCTTTTCTCCTTTCTCTTTCTCAGGCTTGTAAATTCTGCTGATTCTTTCTGTAGTCCTTTTGCAACACTGAAGAAAACCTTCGTCTCTTCTCCACACACAAAGCAGGCAGAGAGAGAAGACCTCTTCCCCAAAAGACACCATGCATCCTTCATTTTTGCTCTCCTCCTTTTCACTGTTGTCTCTCTCTATCCCCAACTGGCCTCCACCTTTTCACCAGGAACTCTCCTTCTGCTCTCCCTTCTTCCCCTGGACCTCCTGTCTTCTCATACCTCTGGAATACATCACGGACGGCACCGCCTCGATGAACTCTCTCTGTCATTGGACAAAGATATATTGGATGAGGGCAAAGCGATTGGACATTTTGATGTATTTTAGTTTCCTCTGGTTAAAGACTACTGTATTTGATCTTGTTTACTAATGTAAGGGAAGGACACAAGGCCTCTTTAGTCTGCAGTGGTTGTGTTTTCTTAGGGCAGGTTGATAGCCAGAAGCCTTCAGAGTCTAAAAAAAAAAGAAGCGTCTCTTGAGTCTTTTATTTTTGTTTTTGGTTCAATTGCATTAGTTGTTATGGAGTGGAACACAATATATCTTTATAGTAATGTGTGAAATGATGGGGGGAAATGTACACTATATATATTTTATTTTTTACCAATGTACAAATATATTAATTAACTTATGTACTTTGATCGCTTATTCTTTAATGACCCCTTACAAGAAAAAAGAAAAGAACTGTATGTTTTTGCAAAATTTTAGGGACTATTTCTAATGCCATTGATGTTTTTCCTCTTTTTCATGTACGAGCTCGTGTTTTAGAGTGCGGTTCTTGAGTCTAGAGAGCGATTTGCAGACAGAGAGCGAATCTGTCTTGTGATTCTTGTTTCTGATGATACAGCGTTTATTTTATTTTTTTCCCCTCTCCCCTTGGGTCAAAGTCAAAGAGGCCAGGGAAGGCTGTTGATTCAGTTGTTCTTTATTTTATTTCCTTTTTTGCGCTTGTGAGAAGAAGACAACAAAAAAGAGAGACAGAAAAAGATAAGATATGAAAACAAAACAAAATGTGTGTGTGGGTTTGTGTGGAAGACCCTGTAAGTTCTGAAAATGCAAAGAAAAAGATGACGTGGTGAATGAGTTATGTCTGTCTTTTGCACTAATTTAATAAAGCTGTTACTGTACTTCCCACCACTTTAACTTTTCTCATTTGTTTAAAGTCTGAAGAACAAAATAAGAGAAATCTTACTGCTTGATGTGATGAAATATGCTTCTACTCTTGCAGTTATAGTGGAGACTGAATGGATTCCAATGGGGATACGGCTGATACAGTAATACAGCAACATATGCACATAAGATCATTGGTATTTCAAGGATATAGAAAACTCAAGTGTTCCCAACAACCTTACAGAGTTAAGGTTACAAAGTTCTTCTTTGCTTGAAGATGCTATTCTTTTTCATTTAACTGAATAAGTACAATTTACTCCAATCATACAATTCAAAAGTTTTCACCCCTCATCCACTGGCTCTTAATGCATATTTTGAGAGGGGTATGTGAATTTTTGAGCAGAACTGTATATGATTTTATGCTGTAAATATTTAATATTTATTTTATATTAATTAATTATAGGTAATTAATTATACTATTATATTTATATATATATATATATATATATATATATAATGTAAGCAATAAGGTGCGAGAGGCTGTGCTGTATCACACACAATACACACAATACAAATATTAAAGCCAAAAATATGTATCAATGCAACTTTCATGAAGTAAACTTTCAATAAAAGCCTTTTTTCCGCCGGAAAAAATAGTCCCTGACCGTGAACAGCAACGGAAGTTACATTATTACGCCATTAGATGGTGGCAAAGACTGTTTTATGAGTGTGTCAGTCAGTAGCAAAGACTTTTACATTGAAAAGACTGAATTGCTGTGAACACGGAACAAGACGCAACTGACAAATGCTTTGACTAGCGCTGTCAGTCACGGGAAAACCCCTTAACTTTTAAAAGGACAAGATAATACATCAGACATTTAAACTGATTTTTTATTATGAACATAGGACTGACCTGAAGGAAAATGCTAAATCTGAATGCAGGTAATAAACTCTCTCACTCAATCTCTTTCTCACAATACTCTTCTACATAATACAGTAAGCTTCAATGAACAATATCAATTGAGAATATACAGTTTACTTTGCTAAGAGTGGTTGCTAAGGGTGTTGTGTAGTGATACACAGAACCGTTGGGTGAAGAGGTCATAGCCGTGTTTTATCGTAATAAAACACAGCTATTGACCAATCAGAATCAAGGACGGGAACTAACCATTATATATATATATATATATATATATATATTGTAGAATGCATTAAATGGCACAATCTGTGTATATATATATATATATATATATATATATATATATATAAATTCTAATTTTACTGCATATTTATATCATAAATTCAGGCATCCATTTGTAGTTTCTTTTCATGCAGCCATATTTTATTAAGCTGCACTAAACAATGTTGTTAGAAGGGTCTGAAAATAAATGCTTGTCCTACTTGTCCAGTGTAAAATGGAAATGTCTTGGTTAGAAGGTCAAGGTACACTTGCATTTTAATAGTGATTTAATGAACTAGCTCAGGCATTTAACTAGCTTTTGCATTAATTTTGAAATCAGAAAAAAATTCTACTCTGGCCAGCTTGAGTCATCATCACTTAGAACAAATATCATCTGATAATTTCTTGCCAATTTGATTAACGGAAATAATTAGCTCATAAACCACCATTAACATGTCCCAGGAGATGCCAGAGTACAGTCTAACAAACCAACTCCATCAGTATTAATAATCTGAAAATGAACTCGTGAAACCCTGAAAGTTGCTTTCAGTTTGAAAAGTGATGCTTAAACTTTGACAAAAGAACAGGGAACTTTTGCAGCTGTTGTATCTGAATTACCCATTTTAAGGTCTGAATAACAGGCCTTGATTGTACTTTTTTTTATATCGTTGTTACAATAAAAAAGAATAATGGTGAGCCAGCAATGTAATCAGCCCTCTCCTCCTCACTCAAGTGAATGAGTCTCGTTTTGATTTCATACTCTGTTTTTGTCCCACATCAATTCTTAATCACACTATATAAATACTAGAGCCACTGTCCTGGCAGAAGTTTGTTATATGAAGTCACCGCCTTTTTGTCATAACAATTACTCTTTGTGAAAGCACAAACGTGCGAGACCTCGTTGAATGGGTTGAAATCAATAAACGAGCATGCTTGGCCATTCGGATCTGGGTAATGTCATGTAATTGGAACGTGTTTGGTTCGATAAGTGTACACAGGTGTTCATGGCCTCGATGAAGTCACTGAAGCTATGATTAGTATTTCTAAGATTAGCCTCTAGCTTGATCTGAGAAAAAAGGTAAAGTTGTAATGACATCAATAATGAAGTGTCTTTTAGTCCATGCCAAGTTTTGAGGGCATCTGTAATATAATATGCTTTCTCTAACACAAAAATGGAGCAAAAATATCCATGACCTACAGTATAGAGATATCTATCTATCTATCTATCTACCTAGATAGATAGATAGATAGATAGATAGATAGATAGATAGATAGATCATATTGTATTTATCACAGTCAAACATGTTTAAAACTGACAAGTGAATTCATATGCTAAGAGCCTCTGCCAGGCAGGTTGGTAGCCCTCATGCTCTCCATTTATTCTACACTTACTACATTTATTTGTAGGATAGAAGCTGCTTTCATCTCCTATCCCTCTCTCACAGGTGACATGAGGGATTTGTCTCCACAAATTTCGATGACTTCTAAATCCTCTGAGAGTGCTCTTACTTTGAAACGGCAGATAGAGCGGAGAGAAGAACCCTCTCAATGTCAATCATTCACCTCCAGACCTGACCTATTACGTTTCCACAACCAATGTCACAAAATTTTCAAAATTGGACGGACCGATTGTGTTGTACTTAAAGGGACAGTTTACCTCAAAATGAAAAGAGAGTTGTTTGGGAGGGGGTTTGTTTTGTCCATACATTGAAAATCATTGGGGCCCAGTGCTGTTTTTCATATAACACCAATTTTATCATCTCTACACTGGTTACTGGTTACCTATTACGTTCCCTATCAATTACAGACCTATAAGGCCCTAAATGGTTTTATTTCTAGGAACTTCTTTTGAGGGAATTAAATTAGCTCCTACTTCAGAGTAGGGTCTAAACCAGCACTATAGAACTGATTAATTTTCAAAAGAAATGATAGAAACAGTTGAAACACTAAAATGGGCCTCGTTGAGATGGAATTAATCATAATTTATTTACAAGTGATTCCTTTTTAAAATACTAAATTGTTCCAACAGTTTAAGCCGTACAAATGTTCAGTCAGGATGTGAATGTGCAGTGCTCTCAAAAAGTATTTGGACACTTAAGCCATAACTTTTTATTATCTAAAATAAAATGTCATTAAACTGAATGTAATCTGAATGTCACTGCATTAGAAAGCAAAATCTCAAACCAAGTGGCAGTTATTTTGAAGAAATATGGCACAAGTCACTGTACAAATGGCTCAGAAAAGTGCAGTTAGTTCAGAGAAAAAGTCTGGCATTTTTTGTTTGCAGATGACTCAGGCACTGTTTCCACCTGGAATTAAGTCGGATCACAAGTGGACGAGAGAGACACATACCTGTTTACACCTGGTATTTTAATCCGTCTCTTTTTTCCATTTTCAACCACTTCTGTCCTGATTTCATCGAGGGGAGGGTCTATGGACAAGTAAATGTATGGGCTTTTTCAGATCTTTCGATCTGGACAACATAAGCTTGCGCAATTTACATATGAACGCGCACGGAGATGACGGAAAAAACATACAGAGAGCAGCAGCTTTCGTTTCTGCCCTGACAACTGCGAGACCACGCCGAATGTGATGAGTGTGTGTTAGAAATCAGGAATAATGAGAGAACATTGTGCTTGGTACGTTTTTCATCTTCAAACCAAACTTGCATCTTCAGCCTACAAAGTTTAAATCCTGTCTGGCTAGAGCGCTTCCCATAATGTTTACGTGTTCAGTAGGCGGAGAGTAGGTGGTCTTTTGCGCTGTTCATACGCATTTGACCACATGAGCGTTTCCACTACGAAAGCAATCTGGTCGAATGTGTTTTCGACTACCTCTGGAAGTGGTCGAAAGTAGACAAGCTCAAAACATTTTACACCCCGTTTACACCTGTATTTAGCGTTGTCCACTTGTGATTCGATCGACCAAAACGCATCTTAATACCAGGTGGAAACAGGGTCTCTTGGTTTGATAGCTATGCAATAACATCCAGACATTAGATGAAAGTGTCAATATTTTCCTTATTTGTGTCCTTTTTTGTGGCCACTGAATGTTCTTGTATCTTGGTGGCTGTTTGATGAAGTGTCACAGATGCCGGACACACACTGTGTCTGCATCTGTCCTGCTTGGCTGGAGACTAGTAAATAAAATTCAGTTTATTTTTGGGCATGAAAAAGCATGAATGTAAGAGTGTTTTTGTGTATGTTTTATTTTTCAGTCATGTCTCTCTCTTTCTCTCATTTTTGCTCTCCCTGCACACCCTTCACTTCCCTCTGATCCTTTTATATCTCTCATTGCCATGCCGTCTCATCTGTGATGTATTTTTTCATGACGGGACTTGCAAGCAGGGACATATAGGAACAACCTGAAAAGGAAGAGTGTGTGTGATTACTTTAAATATAAATTTGGCATCACGCAATTAATATTACACACACACACACACACACACACATACACACATATATATATTCACTAATGTTGGATGCAGGATGCCTATTTAAAGTGTATGTGTGGAAGGACGATTTTGTGCTCAAAATGGTGTGTACTGGGTACTGTGTGTGTTTGTGTTTGTGTGTGATGAATGTGGCAGGTGAGAGCCCTGGGGGAAGATTCCACCTTACACCAGAAGAGAAACCGAACTGTCGGAGACATAATTGTCCCTCAGAGCTCCTGATTGGGTAAAACTGAGGAAAGAGAGAGAGCCTCAAGTGTGCCTGCTGGAAATAAGAGTGCAATATATCAACACCCTGAAACTCTTGTGTGTATAAGACAGAGTCTGTCAATACACAACTGTTATTTCTCGAGTTTGTGCAGGGGAGCACTGAGGTCTAGCTGTCTTGGCCCGTGTTTGTTGTCTAGACATTACCTTCTGTCTGAACGTGGCTGTGTATTCATCCATGTTTTTTGCCCCAAGGACAGTTCATTTTAGTATGATGCTGCCGCTGACTGGAGTGCTAATGTACTACAGCTCCAGTTCCATCATTTTTTTTTTTTTTTTTGGTTTACATTTTCTAAAGACAGAGTGATAGTGTTGCTTTCCTCTATAAAACATGTGACCATAATGACTTTTGTAGGTGGTGTCCAGGGTGTTGCTAAGGGATCTGTAGTGGTTTTTAGCCAATTAATAGGGTGTTGTGTGTGGTTGCCAGGGTGTTGCTATGCAGTTACTAATACATTTAGAATGATTTTTACTTGTTACAGTTGCTAGGGTGTTGTGGGTGGTTGCCAAGATGTTGCTATGCAGTTACTAAGCTATTCAGAATGATTTTAACTTCTTGCTATGCATTTGTTAGGGTGTTGTGGGTAGTTGCCAGGGTGTTGCTAAGGGATCCATAGTAGTTTTTATCTCTTTAATAGGGTGTTGTTTGTGGTTGCCATGCTGTTGCTATGTGGTTGCTATGCTGTTGCTAAGATGTTCAGAATAATTTTTTTACCTGTTGCAGTTGATATGGTGCTGTGGGTGTTTGCCAGGCCATTGCTGTTCATTTGCTAAGATGTTCAGAATGATTTTTACCCTGTTTATATGCACTTGCTAAGGTGTTAGGGCAGTTGCCAGGGTGTTGCTAATGCATTCATTGTGATTTTAGACCCTTAAAAAGGTGTTGTGGATGGTTTCCAGGGTATTACTATGCAGTTGCTAAGATATTTAAAGTGATTTTAAACCTGTTGTTAGGGTGTTGCGGGTGATTGCCAGGGCATTGCTATTTACTTGCTAAGATGTTTAGAATGATTTTAACCTGTTCCTATGTAGTTACTAGGGTGTTGTGGCTGGTTTTCAGGATGTTCTAATGCAGTTGCTAAGATGTTCAGAAGGATTTTTAACCTGTTGCTATGCACTTGCTTGGATGTTGTGGGTGGTTGCAAGGGTGTGGGTGGCATTTGCTAAGGGCAGGGTGATTTTAGCCATAGCTATGGAGTTGCAAAGGTTTTGTGGGCGGTTTACAGGGCGTTACTATGAACTAGAAGATGTTTGGAGTGGATTTTAGCATGTTGCTATGCTCGGGTTTTACAGGTGGATGACAGGGCATGGTTGCTTTAACAAGCACCTCTATCTATTCAGAAGAGAGAAACTGGCTAGGGTCATTTCTTAGGCCAGATTCATACTTGTGTTGCCACATAGCATTGAAGCTCAATTTGTGAAGATCACCATTGCTCTAACATGACTACATTTTCCGCCCATCTTCCATAAGAACATTCAGCTATACTGTCCGTAGGATAGTCCATACAATCTTTAAGATGTTGAAATATGAAATGGACAGCAGCAGAGCCTCACACCTTTTGTTAGCATATTGTAATAGCCTGCAGGGATTCCATTCTCACGATTGAGGGTGTGAAAATTCAGCACTGTTTGATTCACAGCCATCGAAAAGGATGCAGACGTCACAGTAGCCACCCTAGATTACCATGATTTGTCACTACATCCGTCCGAGTTACAGCTAAAATGAGAGCAGACGTCCAGCTACATCTACCTGCGTCATTCCATTCTCCCAAAAGCCCTGCTAAAAATGAAAGGGGAGAGGTGGAATGCACATTTCTTTCACCTGTTTTTTTGTCTAGTTATGTTTTGCAGAATGGGGGAACAGTACTGTGTAGCAATGTTGACTCATGAATTATTGACTGCAGCCGTATCACCTGGGCCGTCTCATTATCGACTCGCTATGGAGAAAGAGCCAGCCAGTCATTCCGCCGACAGTAATACGGCTAGCACATCTCCATCGCAATTACCAGAAATTCAAAAGAGGCTTACACACACAAACACACACATACAGGCTTTAAATCTACAGACTACATGCATGCTTGCATGCATTTATTGACTTGCATATGAGTCTGTATAGGCATATAGTACAAAATAAACATAAATGCCATTTTTTCATTCTGTGACATAAGCATGCATGCAAACACATGCAGTCGTCACCTTGCCAAGGACGCCCTACTCAGGAATCAATACCTGCCTGTAATGAGTGTATCAGAAATGGGGGGTTAAACACACACACACAAAGTTAACAGCGCACACACATACTAAACAACACACACTTCATCACCCAAGCTTAGACTATTCGCTCATCAATACTCATCAGCACAGGATTAAAGAGCTCCATACTGACGGCGGGGGGCTGATCAGCGCTTAATCACATGTCCAGGTAACTTACACTGTTTTTAGAGAAGTAATGAATAAGGAATGTCCTCACTCCCCTGCAGAGATTGTGTGTGATATAATTGATTTGCTTACAGTTGTAGCCGTTTTACAAAATTAACAATTTAATTATCTGACTCCAGTGAATGCAGAATTGTTCTGGATATAGAAACTGCATTTTCTAAGTGGTCAGATTTTTTTCCTGGTTTACACAACCCTTAACAAGTTAAGGTTGTGTAAGATTTTTTTTTAACGTTTTTCAAAAAGAAGTCTCTTATACTCTCCAAAGCTAAATTTATTTAATCGAAAATACAGTAAAAACAATTACAAATTTAAGATACTGTTTCAGCTGATTTCTTTTTTAATATTTTTTAAAATGTAATTTTCAGCAGCCATTACTCCAGTCTTCAGTGTAACATGATCCTTCAGAAATCATTCTAATATGCTGATTTTGAGCTACAGAAATATTTATTATTATTATCAATGTTGAAAACAGTTGTGCAGCTAAAATATTTATGTGGAAACCTTTTTTTCAGGATTCTTTGATAAACCGAAAGTTCAAAAGAACAGCATTTATTTGAAATACAAATCATTTGTAACATTATAAATATGTTTACTGTCACACATATTGTCCCTAAATGTTTGAATGTTAGTGTACAATAAAACTAGCAAAAATATCACATATACTTAATATAGAGAATTTGAGGTTCTTTTGTCTTAGACTGGTTAGCAACCACCTAGAACTCCCTAGCAAATTTTAGGCTTAATCAAAATAAATTGTTAATTACATTTATTTAAAGATTTAAGGTCAACATTAGCTTGAACAGGTTTAATATTAATACTATAGATTTTTATTTAATCATCTTTGAAGTTACTTTCAAACCAAGCAGCTTTCTGTTGGTCAATGCGGCAAATTCACATAATCAACTTGCACATGAATGAAATCTCCGTGGGTATAACTTTATCAGCCGTGAAACTCCTGATCATGCAGATTACTATTAGAGATTTCACCTACTAAATTTTTGCCAAGCAAAGGTAAATGTGACTGCACCTTAATACCAGAATTACATTAATTTACACTCATATCTGTGAAAGACCTGTTTAACAGCCTTTGGATGTTTTGCCTTGTTTGAATATTTCATTTCCACTGAAAGCAGAGCTGTCGAATGGCATTGTTTACAGTTCACCAGTTATTAACAACTTGTTTTGTGTTCCAAATTGTGATAGAACTGCTGTAACTTTGTCAAGTCACGTGATAATACCAACTTTGGAAAAAGTCTGTTCCATCTATAATCATTCGAGGCTGCTGGTATCTCTGGCAACATAGAATAATGATTCATTAAAATGTATTTGAAAGTATTTTAGAGGTTGAATTCTTAACCTCTCAAACACTCAAAAGCTGTCAAATGATACTCATAGGATCTTGCAGATAACCTCAGTCCAGATTAAACTCACTTGTTACCAGAGAAAATCACATGCAAAAAGCAAATGAGTGTCATTGAGTAAGTCATGAGGTGTGAATGATGTGATATAAAAGTGACAAGCGAAATGCAGCTCTTATAATGTATAACCATCAAATTTAAAGTGCTGCTTTCCCTCAATATTCACATTTGTACTTGCATGTACTTAAAAAAAAATAGTGCACAGAAATATGTGAGGTGTGCTATTAAAGGGTTTTAGACACAAAAAAGAAAATTGTCTACTAACACTCACATCTTTCCAAGACTTAGCTGGAATACAACTGAATTCAATGATTTGGAGGGGTGTCCCAATACTTTTGGCAATATAGTATATCTTCAGAACATTTTTCATATCCTATAGCTGTTTCAATAAGGATGGGTGATATTTTCAAAGGTCTGTTGTATTACAGAACCATTTTTTGGTCAATATGATGTATGATTAGGTGGTGATCATCATACAGATATCTGGAATATAAAAGACTTTGGGCCAAGTGTTGCTAACCTATTTGAAAATTTCAGCTCAAAAACAATATAAATAAGATAAATATATTGTATTGAGAATGTTCATTACTGCAAACTGCCAAAAGTAACATTACTTGTTTACAGCATGGTGTTTTAATATTCAGGAACTTGTTTTGTAACCATTTAAAATGTTTTATAATCCACATTGAATAGTTTGCCTTCATAATATTTACAAAAGAGAAACCATAAAAAGGAAACCAATCAAAAGAAGCTCCTGAGATGGCAACCATTAGATGTTCAGAAATGATACTGATTTAATTTGCGTGAAAACTGGGTTCTTATCTGTAATCTCTCTGGAAGTGAATGCATAATTTTCATTCCATGGTATCTACCAAGTGACCATGTTTTATGGTTGAATGATAATGGTGTTGAGGAATTATTTAAAATGGCTTTTCACAGTGGCAGCTGGTGAATGTTCCGCGTGCTGGAGCGCCAGCCAACCTGAGGCCTGTTAAAGTGACGCTCGGTTAAGCAAAGTGCACGTATAACGCTGCACTACGTTCTAATACGCCACCTCAATCACCCTTCTGTAAACATGATCATCTTGGCAAATAGCAGTGTGGAGATTATCGTTTTTAATTTACTTGTTGAATGTGCAGCGGAGTGGGCAAAGTAAATCATGCGTACTTGATGATCTCCAGTCGAGACCACAGGAAACAAGAATGGGTTTTTAGGAGCAGTACATAATGCCAGTTTGCCACTGTTTTCTGGTACAAGTTACCACAAGTATTTGAGCAGTGCATTATTAAACATTTAAAATATAACAATATGGTTGTGAAACACACACGATGACAAGGATGAAGATCAAATGGTTGTCTTTAATAATCAGAGCAGTGTAAATCCAACAACAAGCAAGCAACAACCTAAGCACATACAAGACCCAAAAGTGAAACTCAAACAAAACAGGACTATGGAGATAATGAGATGACTGATTAGTGCACAGCTGAAACTAATGAGTGTCCATGACAACAAACTAACTAAGGGAAAACAGTACTGACTGAAAACAAAAGTCCATGTGGTGTGAGAGTGTGACAGTAACACTATATATACACTAAATGGTTACAAAGCCTCCGACCAGGAGTAACAGTTTGAATATAAAATAGCACAAAGATTGAATTACATCTGTGATCGACATCTCTATTTTAAAACATAATTAAGTGTATATATACATACACTTAATTATATACCCTAGTGAAAAATAAATATACTAAAATGTATTTGAAATACATTTATTTCATGTTACGTATACTACTAATACATTTACAACTAATTTTGTATTTAATGCACTTTAATTGTGTGGAAGTGCTGAGGTCCAACTAAAGATATACTTAAGTACAACCCCTGGCAAAATTATGGAATCACCACACTTAGAGGATGTTCACTCAGATTTTTTATTTTATAGCAAATAAACAAATCACAGATATGACACAAGAAAGGTTTTGTTCAATAGCTTAACATTCTGGCTGCAGGAAACATACCTCAAACAAATCCACTTTTGTTATTATTATTAATGGCATGTCTTTTGTTTCAAATCAATGGTTCGTAGCGCCAAAGTCACGTGATTTCAGTAAACGAGGCTTTGTTTACGTGATCCGAACCACTGATTCGACACAAAAGATTCGTAAAGCTTCGAAGCAGTGTTTTGAAATCGGCCGTCACTAGATATTTTTGAAAAGTCGTTTTTTTTTGTTTTTTTTTTGTTTTTTTTTGCCGCACAAAAAGTATTCTTGTCGCTTTACAATATTAAGGTAGAACCACTGTACTCACATGAACTGTTTTAAATATGTCTTTAGTACCTTTCTGGATCTTGAGAGGTTCAGTGACATTGCTGGCAATAGAGGCCTCACTGAGCCATCGGATTTCATCAAAAATATCTTATTTTGTGTTCCGAAGATGAACGAAGGTCTTATGGGTTTGGAACAGCATGAGGGTGAGTAATAAATGACATAATTTTCATTTTGGGGTGAACTAACCCTTTAAGAACAAATTTAACAAATTTAAAATTGTGCAACCAAATTAATTACTAAGTTAGGTACAAACTAGTATGATCTTAAGACCTTACAAAGAGAATGTTTAGCCAATAAAACAATCAATGTTATAATGGTGGAGAGCAGTTATTATAATCACCATAATGTTTAAAATTAATGTAATTTATTATTTGAACAAGACAAACCTTTGTTTGTTTTAAAAAATCGTTTGTGAGCTGCAGGAGCTTATCTATGTTTTTATACAATGCTGAAAAAGCCTCATATCTTGGGTTTCTTAGAAAACTGGCCGCCACTGTGCCCTTATTGACAGGCATTTCTATCTATATACTCACAAACAAATATCTTATGGTAGGTTGATGTTGAATGCATTTGTGATGCTCACTGATAAATCTACTGATTAATGCTGAAGTCACACTTGGCTTTGAAAAATTACTTTGGACCCAGCAACTGTCACGGTCTCACCAGACTCCACCGTCTCACATACCCAATGTCTCACCCGAATACTGATCACCTGCACCTATCCCTCATCAGCTCACCAATCACGTTATCTCGTAAGAGCACACACGTCACAGTCACTCTTTGTCTGGTCTCAAACATGGATTACAGACTCCTTACCTGCTATCCTCACCTGAGAATACTCCAAGTGATATCCTAGTAAGACTCCTACTTCAGTAATCTCCCATCCTTTGAATCCTACTTACCTGTTTATTCACCTGGCATCTTACCACTATGGAGAGGTGTGTGCTCTACAACTCCAGTCACAGTCAATATCTCTAAAACATGGTAAAGAAACAAAGACTCTGGTTATTCTGCGTTCATTCATGTGCTCTTCATGTTCTCTGTATCTTCATAGACTTCTCCATTACTCACCTGCTTACTTTGTTTATCCTCTGTTTCAATAAATGCTGTTTGGGTTAGACTAACTCTCTGTCTCTGAGGCTGATGTTCCCTGACAGCAACACTGCAAACCGTGCAGGTTTTAGGTTTCTGTGTTCTCAAGAGGGTCAGTCTGTGGTGTTTAGGTCCTGTTCAAATGTCACAGGTCAGAGAGAACTTGAACTTTGGCTCGCAGCCGAAGTTGAAACATATATATATTATAGTTTTTGTTTATGGTCTCCTGCATGTTCAAATCATGGTTGTGTGCCATTCAAAACTTAATTGTGAATTCAATTCAGGTAGTAAACAGGATGCAGAACTGCAGTTTGAATTTAAAATTTTGAAAGTTTAAAAAGCCTTGAAGTTTGAAGATTTTTATGGATGGATGGATGGATGGATAGATGGATGGATATTTGTATTTAGTTTATTTTTTAATCATATTTAATATATTGACTTTTATGGGCCAATGTCCACTTCATTTCCTGTCTGTTGTAGCCAAATAAATTCACATTCATAAATTGAAAGGGAACCTAGTTCTTCAATTCTGAATTGTAACTGAATTGGAAATGAATCAAAGACTATAGAAAAACACAAGACGCATCACTCATATTGTTTTGAATAGGAGAAAGTGCAACGCGCAATATGGCGGAATAAGTCCCGCCTTCTAAAAAAGAGCCAATCGCTGAATGGTAAAGTCATCGCATCACTGCAGCGGCCATTAGAAGCTCCGGTTCCTATAGAAACAGTCAGACGTGCGCCTCCGAAATGAGACACAAGAGATGCGCATTTAAGCGCATTAGCTTGATCCAGCCTGAAAAAATAGTTTTTTGTCATGATTTGAGCATTTAGAAACAAAATTTATGAGGCAGTTGTCAGATTTCATTGGTGATTTCAAATATTAAATTTAATTGAAAGCTTGGCAAACAGCTTTGGAGAATTGGATGTTTCCATATTCAAAGAGATGGGAGCTGCACTTGCATGCCCGAGAGGCATTTCAAAGATGGCCGCCGAGTGAAATGACTCGTCTTAAAGGGACATTGAATGAATGTAATGCAGAGGTTGTGTTTATCAATACAGAATTATCCAAAAGTTTTTCCTCTCCAGAAGTTTATCCATTTGCTCTATTTATTTGTCTCATCGCAGCTCTGCATTTATTGTTGTACATTTGATATTTATAAATGTACTAAATTGGACTCTTATTATGCTCTTACAAAGTGTTTGCAAGGGAAAGCATGATGCAAGAACATTGCCGACCATTGCAGGTGCTCCATAGAAGCCCATCAATATATTCCACGTAACACTCCTGCAAGCTTTAGTGCTTAACATAAGCAGAAAGCTTCCGAGCAAAGGACAACAACGGGTCATTAAATAAATTTCCCTTCTGCTATTGTTGTCTTTCATGGCGTTCAGTGTGCAAGCTCTTGGTGATATAGATTGTTTTCAACTAACGGGCGGTGAAAATAGTTGCCTCATTATTTTTAATGGGGATTTCAAATCGCTCCATTTCAGCAGTGTGCTGTCATTTAGTTGGCCAGGCATACCGTGGGATCAGAGCGGAAACGTTCGAGTTGTCAGGGGAAATGGGTCTAATTCAGCATTACGCTGTATCCCTACACTTTTAATATTGGTCCAGAGCCTAATGCCGTCGTCCTGAAAATGTTTTAATTTGTTTATGTTGATCAGCGGTCCTTCATTTGAGATGAGAGGGGCAGCGAGAGAGAAAGTTTGTTAGATCTTAATGGTGTTTGCGTCTGGGTCTGACCCAAGTGGCCATCACACACTAATTGTTATCATTTTTCAATTTACATTAGGCAGTTGTTTAGCGAACCCCCCAAGATTTCCCACTGTCCCTAGATTACTTGTCTCCCAACTGCACTGCGGCCCCTAACAAATGACATTTTCCCCTGCATTTTCAATCAAGATGAGCTTTTAATTAGGCCTTCTCTTCATGCTCTCTTGTGGGGTTTCTAATCAAATCAGGGGAATCAAATCTCTTCCGCTGCTGTTTTCTGAACGATCACCAAGCATCTGTTTTATTTTGTTGCATTCTTCTCGCACAGTAAAAAGAGGCACTTCATGTGTGTCGAAGGGATGTAGTAACAGTGCTTGTCCTCAATGAGCGAAAACAAATCATTCAAAAGGCTCATGACATTAATTTTTTATTATTATTATTTTATGTTCCTTGAGGTATACTTATAATGTTAATAAAGTTTTTGCAAAATAAAAATATATATATGTGTGCAAAAATTATTTTCATCCTTCATTCTGACCCTAATGCCTGATTCAGACTACCCGATTTTGCCATGATCTGCTTGTAGGGTGTCATGGGGATTCGTAAACGACAATGTGCGTTGGAACGCAAGATTCGATCGCTTCAGCTCGTGTGGTGTGTGTGGATGACAACCGATGCCGCGTCTGCGATGCTTCACAACGTCACAACAGAAAGACTAACATGTTTAATTTTTTTTTCCCGGTCGTCTACGACAAGTTTCGTCATATGTGTGACACTGGCCAATAGGAGAACAGAAGTGCTACATGCTTTCAAACATGCCGAAATGAAAAAGAGACAATGTCGTTCCTGCTAGGTGGATTACAATGGAAGAAATGTTTGAGGAGGTATGGCAACAATACTCCTGCGATTATGATGTTTTCTCGAGGGACTACCGTGACAGAGTGAAAAAAAGGTAAATAAAACATGTTACCTCAGTTCTCTTTGGGGGAAATCCAAATATCCATATGCAATCCAGATATGTATCCACTTTTAGGCTTTTGACAACATGACAGAGCAAAACACTGCTAGCCATTGTTTGTTTACGCTCACCTTCTGTCAGTCGATAGTCCCGCCTTCTTGATGACAGCACGCACGTCTTTAAGACTGCAAGTGATGAATGGTCGGGTAGCTAGATATTTTACTTCATAACTTGTTAAATATGGATATTTTTTACACAAACGCATCTCTTCACTTCAGAAGGTCTTTATTAACCCCCCGGAGCCGTGTGGAGTATGTTTATGATGGATGGATGTGGATGGAGACACTTTCTTCAGCTCATACTCGTTGATCCCGCTCACTGCCATTATAAAGCTCGGATGCGTCAGGATATTTATTAATATATCTCTGATTGTGTTCATCAGAAAGAAGAAAGTCATGTATACCTAGGATGGCTTGAGGATGAGTAAAGCTTGGGGTAATTTTCATTTGAAAGTTAACTAATCCTTTAAAGTTGCAGTATGTGATATTGACAGCTAGCGGTTGAAATGGGTACTGTAATACAAATTCAAAATATTGGAGAGTTGTTTCCTCCTCAGACACGACGATCTTTTACACTGTTGATTAATGTCAGTTTGCAATGTTTTTATTGTTTGCAAATTATAAACCATCTCATTTAGATGGATGTCGAGGCTTTAGAATCTGCAATAGTTACCTTGTGACAGCTTCCAATGTAATAACCTCTTTTCCCCTTTTTTAATTTACATTGAAACTAGACCAGTCAGATTAGGTTCCCTTATGTGTTTTTTAGCTGTTTTTTTTCTTAAAGCCAATTTTAATGTTACCTCTAAACACTAACTAACACCGCAGCAGGGTCAACGTGACCTTTGCGGCGGCGGCGGCCACAGTCTTGGCAGCTTGATTGATTTCTATGCCTCTTGTTATTTTTCTTATGCAAAATTCTTTTTAGTTTGAACTGAGAGTTCTGTGACATTTTGCATAAATGAAAACCATGGAAAAAGATGAAATGGAAGATTACACAATTGTATTCTGCCTTATGCCAAAAGCAGTCTAAAGGAATGACAAACAAATGTTTTCAAATAAATGCTTTGTTTAATGAACTCTGGATCTAGCCCAATATGTCATGGTGCTATACAAGATTACATGCATCCTGAAGGGCACCTCACACATATGCAAAGCAGGTATCTCTTGGCATACATGCTTTGTCCAAATACACTCCATGATGACTGGATTATGCTGCCTGTTAGGAGACAGAAGAGTTGTACTGCTCAAGTTGCAGCATCTTAAGATACTAATCGTCTTAGCAGCCGAAAGAATCAAACAGTATCCCTGAAAGAATATTACTGACGGATAAAAAGCTATGCTCAGAGGAGAAAGATTTGCTTTTGCTGGCTCCCTCATTCCATTCAGCTGCAGTGACTATATGAGAATACAGTGGCATCAGTATTCTGAAGGATCATTGAAGAAAAGGAAGCGCCCCTGCATTTGGAATTCAGCATCTGTCATGTGATTCACTCAATAGCTTTTGAATCAATTGAAAGCCAACCACATCAAAACAATATCAGACTCTATTTAGAGGGGGTGCTTTATGTAGATGTATACATCTCAGATCCTACCACTGCTGCTATACTGTTGTTCATTACCGTTTCCTTCTTTTAAACCATTTCTTAGGGGCCTTTTCTGGGATTGTCAAATAGCAAAATGGCCAGTAAAATCCTGTCAAAAAAGATCTTGAAAATTTTGTTGAAGAGCAGTTGTGGGGGAAAAAACAGTATTATAAGCTAAAGCAAATTTGTTTGTTTGCCCGCTTGCTCGCTCATACTCAGGCCTAGTGATCTGAACAAACCGCTAAACTTTAATATGAAAAGTTTTCTGCTAAGAATATAAATGATAGCACAAATTATGCTTCTTGTTGGGGGTAGGTTTGTTATTTCTTTTCTAAGCAATTGGTCATGTGATTTTCACCAAGTGTATGTTTAAACCGATGGGGCAAAAAAATCCCATGTGACATTGAAGATTAATTATTAATCTTATTTTTTCAGTTATTTAATATTATTTTAATGTTATTCAAAAATAGTGTAATTTTAGTATTATTTACATATTTTATAGTATTTTAAACATTTTCAGTTAGCGTTTATTTTTAGATTTTCATTTTTATTTAATTCATTTTTGTTGCTATTTTTAGTTTTTTTTTTTATATATATAGTTATTAGGGTTTTTTAATATTTCTATTTAATTTATATCTGTTTTATTTCTTTAACTTAAACTTACTTTATCTCAGTTGCCAAGTTGTCAAGTTTTTAAAGTTTAAGTTATTCACCTAATATTTAGGCAGTAACATCCAAGTATCATCAAATTATGTTTACCACAGACCTATGTACTATAAGATGCAAACAGGCTTATATAAACCTAGACAGAATAGTGTTTAAAAGAGTTAGTGAAAAGGTTCACTAACATCAGATGGACATCAACAATGTTGAATAAGTTCATCTTGCCTATGTACCTTATCACCTAGAAGATGAAATGTGTTGACTTGTTCAAATGTGTCCTTGTATACTTTATTCTGTTTATTTGTTAGACAGCCTTAAAGGTCAGTGGTTGAACAACAGGACAATGTTGATTTGATTTTCTTTGGCCTGAGGGCATTGACTTTCATAGAGGAATCCTTTTCACGGAACAGTAGAGCTGCCGGGAGATTCAGGTATTTCAGTCTGGACTGGTGAAAACAAATCCTAGAGCACAAATTTACAAGCTGTATGCAGAGAAAAGTTTGAGTGTGGTACTGAGGTGGGATTTAGGGATGGGATGTGTCTTTCCAAGCCCTCAAACCAGTGAAACCTTTAGTAGTTTCTGAATGAAGAACTCGTAAATAGACTAGAGAAGTCCTGTGATGTACAGCCTCGTCTGTTCTTGGCAAAGGGCCGTCATGGGAAATATCTCAAAAGCATACTGAACTGCTTAAATGCTTATCAAAAATGCTCTTTGATAGATGTTTTCAAGACCCTTTAGTGAGCTGCTGGAGCACTCAGGTGCTCTTTCTTAGACATGTACCAAGAGTCTGAACAGTCTGTTGCAATATTTCATTGCTGGCAGTGATAAATTTGCTCTGAAACCCATGTAAGGTGCATGGACAATATCTGATGTCAGTATATTGCCCCTAGTGAGATTGTGACTGCAGGACTGTTAAAATAAACTTTGATATGCTTCAGGGGGGATTTGTCTGCTTGACAGAGGTAGACAGTCAGAAATAAGATATCTGAATGCCTTTGGTCCATGATGTTACTTTTGTGTATTAAATATGTTCTGGAAACTCACAAACAGTCTAATCAGTTTCAGAGACTATTGTTACTAATTGAGCTTATTGGTTTTGAACTGTAAAAAGTTATCTTTATACCTTAAATATCTCAGTTAGTTTCCATCCATCCATCCAGATTTGGGAGACTTTTTGGCCTTTTGGTAACATTTTAAAAGTTTATTTAATTGCCCAATGGCTCATTTTACATGATTGGTTTTTGTAGTAGTGGTGCAGTTATGCCTGCATTTATTTTAATGATGCATTCTGTGTGTACTTCAGCCTGGTCCCAATTTATACATGAAGAGAAGCACCATAAATCTCCATCTCTTGCCAAATCTTAACCTTGACTATTAATCAGACCTTCTCCAGTAAAACAATTTTGCCTTTTAGTTTGATTGTTGTGGTTCACTGCAGTGCAGTGATTAACTTTTGCTTGCTCCGCCAAAAGTGTATACCCTTTTTGGAAGCATTTCTTGTTCCTTTGTAGGGTGCTAGATGGTCTCAGTGCCTCAAAGTCACCAGGATTTTTGTAGAATAAATAAGAAAGAAAAAACAGAGAATAAAAGAGTAGGGTATTTGTTGTGTGCACACAGTCTTTGAGCCTGTTACCAGTGTAATTTTGGCGTAATTGCGGGCGTGTCGTCTCTCTTAATGTCGAGTGATTGCTGTGAAAGTGGTTGATAACTGCAGCGCTACGCCTTGCTACCCAGGACATTACACGCTCCTGCCTGTAAAGTAATGGAAATGTGTGATTGTATCAAAGGCGTCAGATGTGCGGCGCTCTCTTTCACAGGCAACCGTGGAGTTTTCCAGCAGTGTCATTTCCGTGTTCAACATTGGCATGCTGGTAAATTGTACTGGGTATGGATCATGTGGTGCTATTGTGCATGAGAAAAACACAACATCTTGACCACACAATGTACTCGGTTGCTTAAAAGATAGTGGAATAGTTCATACTTCTAAATAAACAAGCTTGCTAATAAGTCTTCGGTAACACTTTATTTTACAGTGTCATTGTTACATATGTTAGATGTAGTTACTATAGTAGTAACTGTAAATTATGCATAATTACATGCAACTAACCCTAAACCAAACCAAACCATGATCCTAACCCTATAAGTACTTGTAGTTACTTAAAGGGTTAGTTCACCCAAAAATTAAAACTCTGTCATTAATTACTCACCCTCATGTCGTTCCAAGACCTTGCTTCATCTTTGGAACACTAATGAAATAATTTTGATGAAATCCGAGAGCTGTCTGACCCCTCCATAGACAGCAATTTATATATAATTATAATTTCAAGGCCCAGAAAGGTAGTAAAGATATCATTAAAATAGTCCATGTGACTACATGGTTCAACCTTAATTTTATGAAGCGACAAGAATACTTTTTGTGCGTAAAAACAAAAATGACTTTATTCAACAATTTCTTCTCTTCCCTGTCATTCTCCTACACTCCTTCTCCTAGTCACATGGACTATTTTAACAATGTCTTTGCTAGTGTTGTCAAAAGTACTGACTTCGGTACCAAGTCGGTACTGAAATTTAAAAATGTGAGTGCTGTTGAGCAGATTCGTAAACACCTCTTGTGTTCACACGCTTAACAGATATGTCTGTGATTGGCTACAATGATGAACGCACAGGAACGTTTGAAAGCACACAGAAGTGTTTGAAAGCATTTTGTAAACGGGAGCGTTTGAAAGCAGGCGTCGATCAACGGACTGGTCCTGTGTGTATCTGTGTAAGCGCTCGGTGAAGAGCATCAAAGATGTCTATTTACAACATGTTTTTGAAGCGTTGATCATTGTAGCCAATCACAGACATATGTGATGAGCATGTGAACACAATGGCCAATCAGAGGTGTTTACAAATCCGCAGTGCTCAAAGCATCACATTTTTTTAAATTTCATTACCGACTTGGTACCGAAGTCAGTACTTTTGACAACGCTAATTTTTACTACCTTTCTGGGCCTTGAAAGTGGTAATTAAATTGCTGTCTTTGGAGGGGTCAGAGAGCTCTTGAATTTCATCAAAAATATCTTAATTTGTGTTCCACAGATGAACGAAAGTCTTACAGGTTTGGAACGACATGAGGGTGAGTAATTAATGACAGAATTTTCATTTTTGGGTGAACTAACCCTTTAATATTACTCAGTAATGTGTAATTACAGTGTAACAAAGATGCCTAAAAATAAAGTGTAGCCAAGTCTTCATACTGACTCACAACTCGAAAGGCTTCTGTTAGGCCTGTAAAATAATTTTTGGTTTACAACCTTAAATACGTACAGCTAGTAAAGATGACAGTTTTCCCTTGGAGATGTGGTGCTTGCTATTGCTACATAATATTTTTCAAGTTTGGTTTGTGATTATTTCAATTTTAATGTTTTGTGCTGAAAAAAGACAATTCTACTTTTAGAAATATCAGTGTATTTACTACAGGACATTTTTACAAATTATTTTATAATTTTCCATTATTAAT
This sequence comes from Ctenopharyngodon idella, assembly GCF_019924925.1. Lineage (NCBI taxonomy): Eukaryota > Metazoa > Chordata > Actinopteri > Cypriniformes > Xenocyprididae > Ctenopharyngodon > Ctenopharyngodon idella. The sequence continues at coordinate 25,923,273 of NC_067237.1, read as the reverse complement.
AAAAAAGTGATTTCATTAATTCATTACATTTTTCATACAGTATAATACCAGTCAAAAAAACATACCTGAATGAGTGTTTCTCATCTTTTTTGCGCAAGATGTGCTGTCTTTCTTTGCAAGAATCATAAATAATCTGCAGAAGTTACCAGCAAATTACAATTTCTCACACAACCACATTAAGTTATAGTTATTAGTAGTTATTTTTTAATCATTGAAAAGTTAAAACATTTGTGTCATAAAATTCTTAAATTATTTCATTACACTGAAAGTAAAAATAAAAACAGGATGCCTTTTTGTTGAAGAAAACCATAGAATCAATAACAGTCCTTTTGACCACCTTTATGCAAATATGATGCAAAATAACAGTCAAGCACCAATGCTTAGTAAAGCATCTCAATGACTGTGTCAGAGGTTACAGTGAAATATCGATCAGCAGAGACACCCCTACTGGTCTGCAACACGTCGGAATTCCTCCGAGACATCCATCACGCTCCTTCCACACAAGACTAAGATGCACTAATAGGAGAAACAAGTGGGAGGAGAAACAGAGAGGTATGTGTGTTTCTTGGATACCTGATTAGAATTATAGTGTGACAACAGTGGAGATCCCTGATCTGTAGCTCAACCCTGTCAGACCAGAAGATAAATTGCTCTTCCACAGGACCAGCTTTAATGCAAATTCATATGTTACACATCTCAGGGCTTAGGTTCTCCCGTCAGGACACACACAAACACACATATCATGGCAGCCACTCAGTCGCGGGTTAGGAAATGAGGTGTCTTGTCCTGAAGTGGACCTGAACTTTTAGAAGCATTCAAACCGGCCATGTGAGGAGTCACAACACAGAGACTGCCGCAGGCTGATTTGAGTGGTTTATGTAAAGCGGCATGTACAGAGGTCGATACTGTCCAGCCGAGAGCAGAATCGCAGAAATGGCTTAATGGTAAAATCACCCAGTGTGATGATTAGAATGGTCATTGTGGAGGCTGTAGTGCAGCAGGACGCCTGAGGACGTTGGCGCACAAGACGGGAACATGACAGGTAGGCGATGAGGAACATACCACCATGATGGTATTTCGTTTATTTTGACCTAGTGCAATAAAAGTAAATGCACAATTTTATCAATTGTCAAAACATGCAATTTGCTTTTAAGGCCAACATAAACTCAAAATTGGCCCTTAGTACACATTTCTTTTTTTTTCTTTTTTTTTTTTTTGTGTATGTTTGGTTCATGAGTACATGTTTTTCTGGTAACACTTTAGATCAGGGAACACATATTCACTAGTTGTTTATTAGCATGCATATTACTAGCATATTGGCTGTTTATTAGTACTTATAAAACACATATTAATGCCTTATTCTGCATGATCATATATTGTAGGTCCCTTAACCCTACCCCATACCTTTACATAACCACTACAACTACCGTACTTACTATCAATAATCAATTATGAGTTTATTGAGGGAAAAAATATGTTTTTTGTCTGCAGAACAATGTGTGGTTATGACATCCACCAGCAAGGGTATGTGAATCATGCTAACCATCCAAACCTTATTTTTTATTTTTTAGTCCATTCTTTATGATACCTTTATGATATGCACTTTTCACAATCCAATCAAGCTTGATTGTTTCCTGCACTACTTTTTAGCTGTGCCACAACAGTTTTGCTGAATCTATGCCAAAAAATAAAGCAATAGCTGTGTAGTCTGATTCCCGAATGAATGACTCTCATGAACCGTTTCATTTGTTCAACTTTGAAATCAACTGTTTTGTTTTAGTATTGTTATTCAATATACAGTTAAGGCCATTAAGCCAAGTTATTAGAATGTATTTATGCTGAAAATAAAAACTGTAAAAAGTAATTAATTCTTTATATGCATGTTTTTCAAGACATTTTTAAAAATATATTTATTATGGAAATGATCTCATCATTTTTTATTATATTTACATTTTTATTTTATTGTTTTTATATTATATTATTTTATTATATTTACAATGTTTATTCCTCAAAAGAATCATTCATAGAACTGTTAAATCTTTTCCGTCAGATTTAAAAAAAAAAAAATTATTGTTATTTTTATTTTTTATTTTGTTGGCCCCCAGAATATTTTGTTATCAAAATATATCAATATATCAAAAGAAAGAAAAAAGCCTCTGCTTTAAACAAAAATAAAAAATAAAATAAAAATATTTTTGCTTCATGCAATTCTTTTTTTTTTTTTTTAATCAACACTTGTATGTGGGTAAGTTTTATGAAAGAAAAAATAAACATTTTGAACAAAAAGCTGAGAAAATCACATTTTTGACTACATTCGGAGGATATTCAGAACAATGATCCAGTCATTACCTCTTCGTGGGTTCGACATTTCATTTGGTAACATTAGGCATTTTTGATTTATATGCCTGTTTGATGATCGCATTAGCTTACATGAAACAATGCTTCTATCACTTGTTTCTGCTTTTTCTGTACTGAGATTCTGTACTCTTTCAGAAGATGCGTAATAGCGCCTCCTTCTGTATAACAGTGAAATCATGGATTGACGTAAAATTCCGTCAATGGCAGGGAAAGAATTAAAGGGATAATTCACCCAAAAATGAAAATTCTTTCATCATTTACGCCCCCTCAAGTTGTTTCAAACCTGTATAAATTTCTTTGTTCTGCTGAACACAAATTAATTAATTTGGAAGAATTTTTGTAACCAAATAGATGTCGCCCCCATTGACTACCATATAAAAAATACTATGGTAGTCAATGGGGGTCGAGATCTGCTTGGTTGCAAACATTCTTCCAGATATCTTCCTTTGTGTACAGCAGAATAAAGAAATTCATACAGGTTTAGTACAACTTGAGGGGGAGTAAATGATGACAGAATTTTCATTTCTGGGTGAACTATCCCTTTAAGGAACCATATTTGTTAGAGAAATAGGAGTTGTTAAATTGCTTGCAATTCCCATTCCATTACATGTTTATCACATAAATATAAATTCATTGTATTTCACACTTGAGAGATTTTTCACAGTCTTGGCTCTTATGAAGGAGTTTTGGGACTTGTTCTAACCTACGCTTAACTTTTAGTGTCCTTTTAAATTTAATACAGGTTAAGGAGAGCACTTCCCCTTTGCACTCCGGCTGGAGAGGCAGTGGATTATGGGTAGCGTCTAGATATGTGTTATGCAAGATTATGCCAGAAAGAAAAACTAATTTCGAGGTCTGCTCTGGTGTTAGCCGCTTTACTGTTTACGCTGTAATAACTATGTTGGATTTCTCTCCTCAAGTGTTTGTGGGAATATATGCATATTTGTGTGTGCGTGTGCACGTCAGGTTCGCCGGGCTAGGAGAACGCGTGTTGGCGCTGTCAGTCGGCATGACGATAAACATGCATTTCAGTAAGGACTCTTGCTATCTTTAAAGCCCAGGCATCGAAAAAGACAGACAACATTGAGGCAAACATTCATTCTCATTATCCTTTCTGCTAAATTATTCACACCATGCATTGCCCGCTATCTCCCAACAGCACCATTCTGCACTAAGCTGCCCTTTAACCATAATCAAGAAGCTCAAGACTTGCCTCCTTCCTCTCCGCTCGCTCTCTCCTATTCTCCCTCTTTTCTTTGCCTTTTGTTTTTCTGACATCGATCCTCACAATAGAGGTATACCTCTCCATAGCTAGGCCTACTTTCTTTAACATTCCCAGCAGTCTGTTCATCAGCGGCAGTGGGTAATGCGTGAGCAGGTGGGAGGATTTCAGGAAGGGTATTAGAGCGGGACCCTCAGACCTTAAAGGGCTCTGGGAGTCGTTGACGGAGGCAAACCCGCAGGTAACTGGATGCCGGTACATATCGGTCACACACGCTCCCCAGGGACAGCACAGGCCACGTGTACGACAGCAGCCCCCTCTCACCCTCCTCTGCGAGCATGTTTACGTGTGACAATCTCAGTTTTTTCACCGATGTTCATTTTTATACTCATTAATACTAATGAGGAAATGATTAAATAAGATAAAGAACATTTTATCAAGGCCTATTAGTATAATGCATCAGATAATAAGTCTAATTGTGTAATTAGATTACCGGCAACTGTTTGTTTAAAGATCATAAACAAGCAGCTGTGGCAGAGATTGCAGCATAAAGATAAAGAGAAGACTCCTGAAAGAAATCATTATGAGCGTTTTATTGTGCGTAATGGCTTGTGAACAAAAGACATGCAAAAAATGTGCATGTCAGTGACATAGCTTTTCTTTAGCCTGCTGTCTGTTTAGCTTTTGTTAATTTGGCTTCAGTGTGAACAGGTAAACAAATCCACTTCCTTTGAGGAAATTATCCACTGTGAAATGATAGCGCTGCATCTAGCAGCATTATTACTTTCTTGTTTTTGTGCACTAGCACGAAGAAACGCATATGTTACACATACCCGTCACATTTTGGAGATGGGACAGGTCACTGCTTAAGTCTCTTGGTCAATGCCTGATTGCTCTTTTCTACTCTGGATGAAAGCTCTGGCTAATCCACAGTTAATTAAGCTTAAATAGAGCTCTCTTCATGACAGAAAAAAAGGAGGCATCCAAATACTTTCCATCTTTTTCTGTCAAAAACACATTTCCTTCCCCCTTCTCAGTCATTGACATTCTTTTTCTTACTGGCATACAGTACGCTTGCTTATTTCCTTTGTTATATTGTGTGATCTCAAGAGCTAGCTTTGTATTTCATAGTTACCTCTCCTTGAATAATACAGTCATCTTACTGTATATACATTGTAAAAAAAAATGTATTAACGATTGTTCACTCAAAAAAAAAAAAAAAAAAAATGTTGTGCTCAAAAATTGAGGGTTAAATTTGTTTTCTTCACATGTGAGAACCAATGCATCAATAATCTGGATGCAAATGTTTGCTATAAGTATATGTGTTTGAAAAGACATAAGTGTGAGATAATAGTGACAAAAAACTTTTTATTTTAGTATGAATTATTTCTTTAATGTAGTCTAAAATCACAAACAGTGAAAGAGCGGGAATGTATTCCTGGATCAGGAAGCTGGAACAACATTCCTGTCAAGCAAATTGATTTTCTGGATTAGGCTTTTTAACCTGTTCAGACCAGGAAGATAAAAATTATGCACTGACCATAAATTGTAATCAATTAAAAAAAATGTATTATAAAAAAATGTATTATTTATTAAATTATTATAAGTTAATGTTATTTAAAATGCCCATTACAACTGGTCATTGGTTGTGCAAAAAAAAAAGAAAAAAAAAGAAAAGATTATTATAGTTTATCATTCGAAATTATTTATTCATAATATTCATTAATTTATTCATAATTTATTCAACAATGACACATTATATTGATCAAAAGTTACTTTTAAATTGTTATAAAAATTCTATTTCAAACAAATGCTTTCCTTTTGAGCTTTCTATTCATCAAAAAATCCTAAAAAATGTATAAATATATTAAAATAGTAAGCAGTTATTTTAAATTGTAATATTTCTGGGTTTACTGGATTTTTGATCAAATAAATGCAGCCTTTTTGAGCATAAGTGACTTCTTTCACAAATTAAAAAAAATCTTACTGACCCAAAACTTTTAAACGTAGTGTATATTTGATTTAAGCTGTATATAAGTTAATGCAAAATCATTGTAAATTACAGTTGTATGTCCCTGATTAGTATGTGACATCCAATTTAGTAATCCTTTGCAATTTGAGACAAAATGAAAAAAAAAAAAAAAAAGTGATGTCTATTCATAGTTTTCATGTGACATCACACCTTTATAAGAACGGCCAATTGGAGGGCAAAACAAGGCTTTCCTTCATTGTACACCAGTCATTTTTACCTGGTTTTCTGGGCTCATTTGCTCGCCTGTACATACAGAATCATCAATAAGTTGTACATCCCGAATTCCGGAAATGTTGGGACGTTTTTTACATTTGAATAAAATGAAAACTAAAAGACTTTCAAATCACATGAGCCAATATTTTATTCACAATAGAACATAGATAAAATAACAAATGTTTAAACTGAGAAATTTTACAATTTTATGCACAAAATAAGCTAATTTCAAATTTGATGCCTGCTACAGGTCTCAAAATAGTTGGGACAGAGGCATGTTTACCATGATGTAGCATCTCCTCTTGTTTTCAAAACATTGTGAAGACGTCTGGGCATCGAGGTTATGAGTTTCTGGAGTTTTGGTGTTGGAATTTGGTCCCATTCTTGCCTAATATAGGTTTCCAACTGCTGAAGAGTTTGTGGTCATCTTTGACGTATTTTTCCAACAAGAATGTCAAATTTGGTCTCGTCTGACCATAGAACACTTTTCCAGTTTGAAACAGTCCATTTTAAATGAGCCTTGGCCCACAGGACACGACGACACTTCTGGACCATGTTCACATATGGCTTCCTTTTTGCATGGTAGAGCTGTAGTTGGCATCTGCAGATGGCACAGCGGATTGTGTTCACCGACAGTGGTGTCTGGAAGTATTCCTGGGCCCATTTAGTAATGTCATTGACACAATCATGCCGATGAGTGATGCAGTCTCGTCTGAGGGCCGAAGACCACGGGCATCCAATAAAGGTCTTCGGCCTTGTCTCTTACACACAGAGATTTCTCCAGTTTCTCTGAATCTTTTGATGATGTTATGCACTGCAGATGATGAGATTTGCAAAGCCTTTGCAATTTGATGTTGAGGAACATTGTTTTTAAAGTATTCCACGATCTTTTTACGCACTCTTTCACAGATTGGAGAACCTCTGCCCATCTTTACTTCTGAGAGACTCTGCCTCTCTAAGACATCCCTTTTATGTTACAGACCTGATATCAATTAACTTAATTAATTGCTAGATGTTCTCCCAGCTGAGTCCTTCAAAAAATTTTTGCTTTTTCAGCCATTTGTTGCCCCTGTGCCAACTTTTTTGAGACCTGTAGCAGGCATCAAATTTGAAATGAGCTCATTTAGTGGATAAAAGTGAAAAATGTTTCCCTTTGAACATTTGTTATGTTATCTATGTTCTATTGTGAATAAAATATTGGCTCATGTGATTTGAAAGTCTTTTAGTTTTCATTTTATTTAAATTTGAAAACGTCCCAACATTCCCGGAATTTGGGTTGTATACTGAATTTGTTTGTTTTTTTATATCACTTTTTATTATTTTAAATGTTTGTTTTTCTCATTAAGTGTTCTAGAATATCCCGCTTGGGATTGGCAGATGGCATGAGTAGGACTCTAACTTCTTGTGTTGCTTAAATAAGAACATCAGCGTGTCAGAGCATGTATCCCCTCACTTCAAGCCACAGTTCTCAAATACTCATACTTTATGCACTCTATACAGTAGCATACACTCTATATTATGTATAAATGCAGAATGAATGTGACATTAACTGCATCTCGCTACTTACACCGTGACAGAATAAAAACAGAATTATTCCAGCTTTGTTTTTTCTATATTCAAGAGTTTCTTTTCGAGCTGTCACATCTACTTGTGAAAATTAACTCAAGGGCAGGATGGGACAGGACATTCAGGCATCAAGATGTCAAGTGTTTATCTCACATTCCCTTCCTCCACTGGTGACTCCAGCATCTTCAGAGAGCAGCTCTTGCTTTGGGTGACATGTAGCTGTTTATTGGAGTATCATTTCTGCTCTGCCGTCCTGTTCCCCTACAGCGGGCATGGCTGGACATTGGCTTTCGGATGGGTGAGATACTAATCCGGTGTTTGCGGTTGCAGGGAGCGTGCGAAGATTACACCATTCCCTGAGGCAGAGCTCTGTCCAAAGGTCCTGTTTCTCTAGGGCCTTGTATCGTCTCGCCATCTCTCTGCAGAGTTCTCAGCCAAGGGCACAGCTGATGGATTCTCACAGATTAGGTAAAGGTTATCTGAACATTCTGCTCAAGTGGGCCTCAGAGAACAAATGAGTAGGTGACAGTAACACACAGCTCTACTGCCGCCAGACTAATGTTTGCGACTGTATTGATGAAGCTATGTTGAGGAAAACTGTTCTTAGAGCATTTAGTTAGGTGTTGTGTGCAATTTTTGATTTTGACATACCCACCTTAACGGGGATAAACAGCTATTAAGCTATTTGTATGTTGATTTTCTAGAACGAAATAGAACCCCTCTGTATAATTTTGCAGAATAGACTGATTTCCTGATCAGTCCAACATTGCAACTTTTGTTCAACCAATGGTTTTAAAGGGTTAGTTCACCCAAAAATGAAAATTCTGTAATTTATTTCTCACCCTTGTGTCTTTCCACATCCATAAGACCTTTGTTCATCTTCAGAACACAAATGAAGATCTTTTTGATGAAGTCTGAGAGGTGTCTGTCTCTCCATAGAGATCCAATGCAACTACCACTCCAAGGTACAGAAAGGTAGTTCAGTCAGGACCACTTAAGTCAAAAATTACCAGAGACAAACTTTTTAATCAATTTTTTATTGGCATATTTTGCTGAAGTTACATTTGGCGGTATGGCTCTGTTCTAAATTCCCCATCCTTTTCATGAGCTCCATGAAAGCTAAGACTGGGAACAGCAGCTGCTTCTGGGGACTACCTCCCATTTTTTTATCTGGGAGAGCAGCACAAAATCCCCCTATTGAGAACAGAACATGCGTCAATGACAACAGAATGACACTGATTAAGTTAAACACAAGTTTAAGGAGGAGCTGGGGAGGAGGTGGGTTGCAAGCAGCGTGCAGTGGAAGCAGCCAAGCAAGCAGAGAGACAGAAGCTGCGTTTAAGTAATGCGCCTTATTTTAGAGTTGCCAATCGAGTCCATAGAATTCAGATCAACTGATATGGGTGGGGTTGGAATTTGCGAATCAGCTGATAGCGGAGCTTGACTACGAGGCCTGCCTGAACTAACGCAGAATGCTTGATGTAAAACATCATTAAAGTGCTCCATGTGACTCCAGTGGCTTAAACTCAATTTTATGAAGCGACTTGAGTGCTTTGTGCAAAAAAACATAATTTACCATTTTATTTACAAATCAATATTATCCAAAGCGCGTTGATGCAACAATGTCAGCTCTCGCGTGAACACAAAACGCATGCGTCATGATGCTCTCGTGAACACTTGCGAATGTGAGTTGAGTTGACACACGAGTTTGAACACAACACGCATGCGTCGTGAACGCGCGTTGCAGATCAATATTTTTGTAAGTAAAGTGGTAAATTATGTTTTTTGCGTTGCTTCATAAAATTGAGGTTAAACCACTGAAGTCACATGGAGTATTTTAATTAAGTTTTTCCTACCTTTCTGGACCTTGGAGTGGTAGTTGTGTTGGATCTCTATGGAGGGACAGAAACCTCTCAGAGATCTTAATTTGTGTTCTGAAGATGAACGAAGGTCTTATGGATGTGTAACGACATGAGGGTGAGTAATAAATGACAGAATTTTCATTTTTGGGTGAACTAACCCTTTAATTTTGGGGTGAAACATTGATAATCTGTTAGCCTAACCCCATTTTGTGAGAAAACATAACTCTTTTACACTGTGGTAATTTTGTATGAATTTGTATGACGTGATTCGTACAGAAACATACTGTCAGTGGGGCATATGCATTTTTTTGGACCAGGTTGGTAGTTTCTTTGAGCTAATTCATTTAATGTTTTTCCCTGTCACTCCAATCGAAAGTCCTGTGTTGTGGCGAAGAGGTTGCAAATTACTTAAAGGTTTTGCACAATCCTGACAACTCCCAGTTTTATGTCTTATGTGGTTAAAATTAGTTCTTATTTTCAAGATCTTCTGTGTATTATTTCTTGTTGTTTCAATGGCTGTTTATCACTCATTCCTTGCCGTTATAATGACCCAGTTCTCAAAAGAACCTACATTTGCTCAATTTGCATCAGAGAGAGAGAGAAATGAGAAACACAGAGGGACAGCGATCCAGAGAGAAAGAAATAGAGCCAGAGAGTTCATAACACATTTGAAAGAGAGGAGCAGAGGGGCTGGCTTCACTGTTTTAATTGACTTTGCTAGCGTGGTTAATAAGGTAGAGGTTCTGTAGGCAATAAGACTGCGAGCTGAGCTCCTGAACATAATGGGTCTCTGAAGATCACTTCCTCTATGAGAGAACACACAGACTTCCCTTCGCCATCTGTCCTTCAGTCCGAGCGCATGCTGAGTAAATTACGCTACGTATAATGGACTCGAGTGAAAAATAGGCCGCTCTCAGAGCCTGAGTGCTGGGTTTAATGCTGGGGTTACAGCAGCGATCTGAAGATACTTGGCTGTAAATTGCAGCAATGTTCTAATGTCACCTCTCATGAATGAATCCCATCTGTGATTTATTTAATGGCATGTAAAGTGAGTAAATATTATTGAAAATGCCCCATCCTTTGAATCACCAGAGTGGCCCTATTTCAAAGCGGATTTGTTTAATCCTATGGCAAATTGATCTTATTCCTATAGGAAATTACACAAAATCATTTGTAAACGGCTCTAATTCTATGATAAATTATCCCTCCTACTCCCTGCATATGTGGTTGACACTGGCATAAATTGGCCTTGGAAAATAGAGCCAGAGAGTCATTTAGGGACAAGAGGAAGCAATACACCATTCAGGAGAGCCATTACAAAGATGCACTAGTCAGTGATTTTAAAATAAAATTGGTGGGGGGAGCTAGAATTATTGTAACTCTCCTTGGCTTTTGCTCATTTATTTAGAAAACATTTAGCCAAAAGCTTAGAAATTTGACCCCAGACATCTTTGTTAGTGGTCATTACCTGTGCCAATTAATTATTCAATTTGCACAATTAGACAAGCACAAAGACTTGATATTACATTCATATCGCATAGGCTGCATAAGTGTAACTGTAAATGGGAAAAAAAAAAAAAAAAAAAAAAAAAACTGTGCTGTGCATTTACAGTGGCTTCAAAATGTCTGGCACCACTATAGGGAAAATGCTTCTATTTTGTTTGTTTTGGGTATTTGCACCCCACTGTTGAAAACTGTTGAAAACTATTTAAAACTACCTTAGTGGGTTACTTATCATTTAAAAAAACATTTTTCAAATAAATAGATGTGTATTGTAACTGAAACTGTGGTTTTGTAAGCAGTAGAGGATTGAATTATGCACATAAAAATATAGCCACAGTGAGTGCATTAATTTATTACATATGCTGCTTTATTGAGCATGTTAGTTTTATACTTCTGCTTCCACAAGGATATGAACTTATATGCTTGATAAATTGTATAGTTGTTGAAGTCTTTATGTACAGTAGCAACTTAAGTTTTTAAGTCATGTTTTTTAGGACATACAGCTGTATAGCTGTACAGAAATTCTGCATGTTTTTAGCTTTAGAGATAAACATGTTCTCATGTTTAAACATCACAGCATTCTCTTTTATATATATGTGACCCGTTCTGACGCAATGAGCAAATTTTCAAAAATGAGTTATTGTTATTCTCACATTCTCTATTAAAAAACATCTATTAAAAAAACCTGGAATCTAACAAACAATGACTGAGCTATACCTGTTTGAAGTCGATAGAGTCAGCAAAGTCACTTTTGAGAAAAATTGAGTTAAAGTTTTCTGAAGGTTCCAAAACAAAATCATCTAGCAACCATACTTTAAAATCTCTGGTAATAACACCAAATTTGGCACAAACCAAGTCAAAAACCATATCTATCGGAAAAATATATTTGTGACCCTGGACCACAAAACCAGTCATTAAAGCTGCAAGCAGCGATGAAAGGGCCCTTGCACCCGGGGCTACCACCACCTGGTGACCTTAGGAAAACAGTGAATAGTGGGTGACATGCATGACGCGTCACACGTGTGCAAAGTTTCATGAGTTTTCGAGCATGTTTAGGCCCTCAAAAATGCAATTCATTTCTGAGAAGAAGAATAACTGAATGAATGATCACAAGAGCAATCACACCATCGGTGCTTGGGCCCTAAAAATAACCTTCTGGGAACCAAAAACTAACAATCTGGAAATGTTATAATAACATTATATGAACATTATATTAACGTTAGAATAATGTTATACAAACCAAAAACTAACATTCTGGGAATGTTAGATTAACGTTAGACTAACGTTAGAATAAGATTAATGTTAGAATAACGTCATACAAACCAAAAACTAACATTCTGGGAACATTAGATTAACGTTAGAATAACGTTCTGGGAACGTTAGATTAATGTTAGAATAACGTCATACAAACCAAAAACTAACGTTCTGGGAACATTAGATTAACGTTAGAATAACGTTCTGGGAACGTTAGATTAATGTTAGAATAACGTCATACAAACCAAAAACTAACGTTCTGGGAACATTAGATTAACGTTAGAATAACGTTCTGGGAACGTTAGATTAATGTTAGAATAACGTTAGAATAATGTTCTGGGAACATTAGATTAATGTTAGAATAACGTTATACAAACCAAAAACTAACATTCTGAGAACATTAGATTAACGTTAGAACAACGTTCTAGGAACGTTAGATTAATGTTAGAATAACCTTCTGGGAACATTCTGGGAACATTAGACTAACGTTAGACTAACGCTAGAATAAGATTAATGTCAGATTAACGTTAGAATAATGTTCTGGGAACCAAAAACTAACGTTTTGGGAACGTTAGATTAATGTTAGAATAACGTTATACAAACCAAAAACTAACGGTCTGGGAATGTTAGATTAACGTTAGAATAACGTTCTGGGAACGTTAGATTAACGTTTTGGGAATTTTAGATTAACATTAGAATAATGTTCTGGGAACGTTAGAAAAACGTTATGAGAAGGTTAGATTAACTTTAGAATAACGTTATACAAACCAAAAACGAACATTTTGGGAACTTTAGATTGACGTTAGAATAAGTTCTACGAGCCAAAAACTAACATTCTGGGAACATTAAAGCTGCAGTCCGTAAGTTTTTCGGTTAAAAATGATCCAAAATCAATTTTAGAGCAAGTACATAACCAGCCAGTGTTCAAAACAATCTCCTTACCTTAGCCCGATTCACAACAGTAAACTTGTAATAATGTTTTAAAAATAAAATCAGTACTGGTGGGTTTCCGCGGGAAATTCGAGCATGAAGCCATTTGTCTTTGCGCTATTACGTCACATCTGTAAACAGAAAGGAAAGAGTCCCAGCTAGTAGACTATGCATATAGGATGCTGCTGGTAGCGGATCATTTATAGCCTTTTCTCACAGCAGTTGCAATAATTAAACTTATCATTTTGATGGCGGATTGTAATCCAGAAAGGTCCAAATGACAATCCTCAGTGACAACTGGAGATTCACCCGTAGACAAAAGCAAAAGACTTCGGACTACAGAGTGGCTACAGAAATTGGAATCTACAGGTAACGCTAATACACACTAAATACATATAGTCACGCAATGCTTATGTTGTTAACATTAACAATTTGAGAACAAAGTATAACAACAATAATAATTTGCATGGTTTGATGTGATATGAGCTAAGCTCATTATATTTAATCACCATTGGCAGCGCGATTCATTGTAGGCTAATGCTTTTTTCCTCAGTTGGTCAGAACAAAAGTGGCAGACATGTTACTTACTTGTTCAGACATTTTCCAGTAAAAATTCTTATTTTGATCATACTTCCAAGACGTTGAATCTGTGATTCCGAAGTACAGTATCCACCGATGTGTTAACTGACAGCAAACATTAGATTTGTCCGCGCTGAGGAGCCGTGCTGAAGCACAACCCACGTAAAGATGATAATTCTGCATATAACTGCAATCGCAGGTTTTAAACAGAGATGGCGACAAAGAGGCAAAACTTGCAGACTGCAGCTTTAAGAAAACTTTCCTGGCTAATGAAAAAAACAAACTATAAATTAAAGCTGCAAGCAGCGATGAAAGGGCCCTTGCACCCGGGCTTACCGCCGCCCAGTAGCCTTAGGAAAACTGAACAGTGGGCGATATTCATTTCAGCGGATAAATAGAGGAGAAATATGGAAAAGTCATTTTAATGCACCACAGTTCCTGCTGCCAGCAGGTGCCGCTATGACTGTAACTGAATATTGCCGTGTAGATGTCTTCAGGACTCTAATAAATCATGTGAATTTGGGGGCAGATCAGACACTGTATGCCCGAGTTACAACAACTTCATGGCGAAACAGGAAAAATCGCCTTTAAAGTTGTCCAAATGAAATCCTTAGCAATGCATATCCACTCACGAAAATAAATTTTTGATATATTTACTGTAGGAAATTTACAAAATATCTTCATGAAACGTGATCTTTACTTAATTTCCTAATGATTTTTGGCATAAAAGAAAAATCAATAATTTTGACCCATACAATGCATTGTTGGCTATTGCTACAAATATAGCCGTGCGACTTATGACTGGTTTTGTGGTCCAGGGTCACATATATTCAACTTTTTTTCCATGATTCCACAATTGTTTGATTAACATTAATGAAACAGACAGCCTATAGGCTATATTAAGATCTACTGTACCACACTATCTAATATAATGTTACACATCAGATGTTTTTCCACAAGTTAACCAAACGTTCACTTAAGACATAACAGATAATGTTTGTGTGAATATTCTCCAAGACGGATTTTTAGAAATACTGTAATTTTGTGTATATGTGTATATCGGGACCGCGCTGTCTGAGGCGTCTTTGTGCGTGCGCTTCGGATCTGTCAGTCAGCACGAGTCAGATCATTTTGTTTAAATCCGCATTAGTTTTAAAATCACATTTCATTGGTTCAGTCTCATGCCATGAAGAATTCGCTATGAATATTCACAAAATTGGAATGCTGCGCTTTACAACGATATCAAACTTGTGCTGAGGGAAGCTCCAGTAGTCGAGACGCAAGCAGAGAAAAAGTGCATTTTTTATGGTCAAAGGAAAGGTACTCCTCTAAGAAAATGTACAAATAAAGATAATTTTAGATGTTTAATTGCTATTTGGAGCATTGGGATCGCTAGACGAGGGCATAATAAACTCATTTTTGTGAAAACCTCAATTTTGACCAAAATTTTTCACTAGTTTCGCCTGTAGCTCGAAATTTTGCCCGCACGGATCACATATATTTGATATCTTCACTTTAAGAACTTTTCCGCAAGTGGAGGATAATTGAATCTTATAACCAGGCAATGAAAAGTCATATTGACCCCTGTGGTTAGAGGCATAGTTGAGTGGAATAAAGCACATGCGTCTCATGTCAAAGCGAGCATGAAGTAAACACAGAGGACAAACTTGTCCCCCGGTGAGCGGCTCATCTCTTCTCAACGTGTTAGAGGTGCCTGAGTGCCAGCAGTTCCTGTGGGACCCCAGGAAACTAGACCAGAATGGGTTTGTGGTGCGAAATGCACCAACCCCGTGCTCCCTTTGAGGAGCTGTGTGCACAGATTGATCTCAGCAAGCTTGTTTATTCACATGTAAGAGCTCACCATCACAGGCTCTCTGTACACAGTCGTGTGGGAAGTGGATTATGCCACAAAAAAAAGCTCCTTGGCTTTCATTTTTCAAGAGTGTGATTTGCTGTTGTTGTTTGTGAGAGTCTGTTCATGTTCTGAAAGGCAGAGCAAGCGAGAAAAGGAGATTGTATTACATTGTCTTTGTCAAAAGAGCAGAAAATGAAAACATGGCAAAGCGGGAAGACGAGAGAGAGAGAGAATAAGCGATGGTGTACCGCAGATCTTGGGAGCCCCCAATGAACCATGAGATGCATGAAAGTTTATCATAGAGTATATAAACTCAGCATAAACACGTCCCTTTTTTCAGGATGTATTTTGAAGATCATTTTATTAATCCAAATAAGCTTTACAGATCTTTTTTGGAAATGTTTTTTTTTTTTATGTTTGTTCAATAAATCATATACAATTAATGCACATGCTGTGAAACAGTCCTTAAGACACTAACAGTTTACAGGCAGTAGACAATTAAGGTCACAGTTCCAATAACTTAGGACACTAAAGAGCCCTTTCTACTGACTCTGAAAAACATCAGGAGAAAATAAGTCCAAAAAAAGTCCAGAGTCCCTCATCACCTGCGTGAACATGCCATAGTCCTGCTGCAGGGAGCACTGCATGTGGCCAGAGTAATAAACTGTAGTGTTCGTAATGTAAGATGCCTAAGACAGTACTACAGTAAGACAGAAAGGACAGGTGCAGTGCCAAACCACATGTAAAAATCCATTGGATCAAATCCATTGGATCAAAAGTTGTGGGTACCCTGATGAGAGATACATACAGCGATGTCCAGTTCATGAACGAATCATTCAGACTGGTTCCAATTCAACTCATTCATTGAAAAGACCTAACTCATGGAATGATTCTTTCACAAATCAGGCATCAATTCTTCTCTTATTAAACTTCAGGACAAACTTGTGCTATGGACATGAATTGTGGACATCTTCAATCATGTGACTGGTTTCCAATGGACATACATTTTCAAATATTTTGAAGATACTTTTTTGTGAATGCTGGGGTCTAAATGCATTGGACTCCACTGACTTTCATTATATGGACAAGAAACACTTTTTTGTTCCACAGAAGAAAGCAAGTCATGCAATTTAAATTTTTGGGTAGGAAATATGTAGTGATACTTGGAATTGTAACTGAAGGTGACAACTGAGAAAGTTTACAGACTATTTAAAAACAATGCAAAAGTTCTATCAAGCCCCTGCTACGTGGGATGTCAACAGTCCTCTTCTTCTGGATTTAATATCATTCCTATCTTGCGATTAAATAATTTTTCCCCAAGGTTCGCAATAGAGGTGTAAAATGCAGAAGTCTTACTGATAAAACACAAATAGGTTCTGATTGGTGTCACAGGAAGGCAAACAGGCGCCCCTGGCAGGATTCATGAAACTTAATTAGCGCTTTTAATGCTCCATCAAATGTGCATTTTGGGTTGGAGGTATTACTTAACCTTGACGAGATCAGCCAATGTGATATTCGAACATGTAACTCCATTGGTCTTTATGGATGGCTTTCAACTGCTAATTGAGATCAAATGTTCATTTATGGGGCATTTTTGCAGGAATGGGCAAGGAAAGCATTAGGATAATCAAAGGTATACAGATAAGAGCAGCAATTAAGACGATTCGTTAACAGAACTACATTATTCTGCATTATTTATCACAATATCTCTTATTACAATTTGTATTATTCTTATTTGTAGAAAGTAGGCCACCCCTACACTGAACATCTAAAGAGCCATTGTTGTTTGAAGTCGGTATTTTACTGACAATTTTATAAAGAGAAACCTTAAACTCAAGGACTACTCCAAGCGGAAACTAAAAAATTAATGTAAACAAGACAGAAATGCCTGAACTGAAGTGTCACAGTGTTCTAGATAATCAGCCTACAAATGGCTAACATAGTAATTGTTTCCAGGACTTTTGAATATGGAAACACCAAAACTTTGCTGTTCAGTTGGCTTTAGATGTTTGATTCAACTACAGTGTAATAGACTCATGTGCCCATATACATATATATAGTACTGTGCAAAAGTCTTAGTATTTAGTATTTAGTGACCTCCCTTACACTTGAGCAATAGCAGGAACCAGCTCTCTTAAACCTAAATGGAACGGAAAAGGACTGGAAGGCCAAGAAAACTTTCAAAATTTGATGAGAATTTTCTCAGTTTATTTTTTTAGAAAATGGAAGAAGTCACACTAAATACTGATATTTGATTAAAGAAACAATTCTGTTCAGATTTTTTTTTGTTTTTTTTTGCATATTTCCTCTATTTTCTGTTTGTATCATAATAAAGAGACTGAAAAATAAATATAGATGGTCATTAAAACATTGCTAAAACAACAAAGCTGGTAGTGGCCTAAGACTTTTACACAATACTGTACAGTATAAAAATCATTATGTCTATGGACAGTAAATAACATTATTTATTGTTTTTATTTACTCATGTAAATATAATATCCCTCTTTTTTTATTTTTTTTTTTTAGTGAGACGATTACATCAATACAGAACATATAAAACAAAAAGTAGAATATACATATAGTTATGTAAAGTGTGTGTGAAAAAAGTGTGTGAAGTATGTTTGTCTCTATTATAAGTTTCTTAATATATATGCAAAACAATATTTATTATATATACGATATATATAGCAATAGTTGTAGTCGAAGAATATTATAACGAAAGAAAAGAAGAGAAAAAAAAGAGAGAGAGAATCTTTTTTTATTTTAATAATGTATGTTATCCTTCTGTTTTGGTTGTTTAAGGTGACTTTCTCAAAGTCCCTTTCAAGGAAAGTCTGTTCACTCGGCGGCCATATTTGCAACGCCTCCGGGCAGCTATTTCAGGCATCCAAGACCAAGTCCTATCTATTTGAATAGGGGAATCCTGAAATCTCAAAAACTTCTTGCCGAACTCATAATTAAATAACATATTTAAAATCAGCAACAAAATCTGACATGAACTGTCCCATAAATGTTGTTTCTTATATGCTTAAATAGCGTTAAAAAGTTTATTTTTCAGGCTAGACCAGCCAATGCGCATGTGCAGTACTTAGCGTGAGTCTCAGGTTTCTATGGGAACCGGAGCTTCTAACGGCAGCTGCAGTGACGCAATGACTTTACCAATCAGCGATTGGCTCTTTTACTTAGAAGGCGGGGCGTATTCCGCCATATTGTGCGTTGCAGTTTCTCCAATTCACAAGTAGTAGGAGTGAACCGTCTTTCTATATCTATAGTCGTTGATTTTCTCTTTGCATTATTATTTATTCTTTAGTTTGTTTATTGTTTAATTTTCTGAAGTTAATCAATAAAAATGTGTAATACTCTTTGAAGGTGCATAGTGGGTTAGAGCCCATAAGAAGGATTCTGCTTAGGGCCCCCATTTGTTCAGAAACGGCCCTGGTTGCCACTGTACAGTAAATTAAGCTGGGATAGGAGGTATTTTTACAAAGCTTCAGCTTTAACAGACAGCTTTCCTCGTGCATTAGATACACCTTTCATCGTTCTTGTTAAAAGAGGTCTGGAAGTTTTTAGCGTCTGATGATCAGAGAATTTCTGTTTCTCTGGTTTTCATGTCCTTGACTAAGCAAGGTGACAGAGAATATATTAAGCTAAAACGAATCTGTGTGTGCATGTTTATGACCTGCCTGTCCGTGTGTGCACTTAGCAGAAAATTAAATTAGTTCACAAAGTGTAATCAAAAAAAAAAAAAACACACACACACACACAAATGTTTGCTCCAGGCTAAAAGCACATGATTTTGTGGGCTCATAAATCATTATGTAAGTCTCTTAGTCTCAGCGTGCAACACAGCATTATGGATACGACTGGTACCCTGGGTGAAAAACAACTTAGAGTGGTGGGCCTCTCTGGAAGATGATGACTGAAAATGAATTTAATCGGAGTCCAGCAGAGAGATTTCTCGCCTATTATACCCCACCCCCATCCTGCTCGCATAACATTGCTGTCCCTTTTGGCCCCTGGAGAAAAGGAATAGGTGTGGAGGAGTCTGGAATGTGTGTTTCTATGGTTACATATGGCAGGAGAAAAGAGAGGTTTTAGCCAGAGGGAAATGGTCAGGATGCAGGACGCAACCTCCTTTCACGCTCCTTTTCCATAGAACTTTCACCTCAATTTTTGCAGCAGGAGACCAGAGGGAGGAACAGGCAAAGGTCACTTCACTGAATGCCTATTGAGTTTCTCAGTGTTTCTGCATCATCTCAGCATCCGGTGCACAGTTTTAACTTGTTCTCTGCAAGGTCTGAAAATGTTTCACAGCTAACTTGTAACAATATTTAACTCTTGCTAAGAGCGCATACTGTACACAGCACACTGAAATAGAACACAAGGGTTTTGAGATGATCTATGTTAAACTTCAACAAGCCTGAAATAACTTTGAGACAGAAGGCAGTGGCCAAAAAAACATACTTTATGTAAGTAATCAGACACAAACGCTTGGCCAACACTTTGTAAATGTCAGTATTTAAATGTGATAGAGTGATCTTCAAATGTTTGTGGTAATAAATGTGACATTATTATTCAGAGCTAGCTATAAATGTTTTAACTTGAATTTGCTGTTTTCACACTAGTTGACTTGGAAGAGAAAACCGGCTGTAGAAGCAGATAGTTTACTGTAATGTCTGTGTTTGAAGGACATTATACAGAGACAAAGGAATTTGTGGTGTTTTTTTTTTTTTTTTTTTTTTTTTTTTGTTTGTTTATTTGTTTTTACTTGGAAAAATGTTGAGGAATGCAAGGGCGAATCTGCCACAGTTTTTAGGGTGCCTACACACTTGAGTTTACAATATGTGAGTGAGTTATGCAAATCCATTGATTTGCTGTAAATGCAATAAATGTAAGACAAGAGAGCCTGTGGTTTCAATATGCACTTTTATGACATAGTATTGTCCAAATATTTACAGTATATATTTTTACTGCACACTCAAATGTATGTACTTTTCCATCATCAGCAAAGTAGTGAATAGTATAAGTATGCAAATTGGGTCATAGCCTCTCTCCAAAATTTCAGTTTAATGTCCATCACTCTCCGTCTCTCTGTGTTAATTACTGAGATCAATAGGGCTCTTTCTCAGGCACACTAACCTTGAGCACTCGGGAAATGACTAATTAAATCTTTGCTGCCCACCGTGTGTGTGTGAAGATATGTAATTTAAAAGAGGAGCAGATGGTCACGCCTTTAGGAGCGCCCCCTTTTCCCCCGGGCGGATAGAGGAGGACCCAGACAGGCACATTAGACATCTTTAAATGCCTTTAATTTATCCGGCAGGTCGCAACAACGTCAAAGTTAAAAGAACGAGAGTGTGAAACTTACGTTTATAGAATTCCACAGAAACTGTGGTACTTTTCAGAAATATGGAACAATTATTTTTAATTTTTAATTTCAAATTATTTATTTTTTAGTTAAAGAAGGGGATTTTTACACTTAGAAAATGATGACTGCCAACCTCAAGGTCAAACTAAATATTATGACCTTTTTTTTTTTTTTTAATACATTTTTTAAAAGGTTTGGAATTGTTTTGCAAAATGTAAAAAAACAAAAAAAACAAAACATATTTTTGCAAATTTGTTATTTTCTAACAATAAACATATAAACATATAAAAATATCAATATTAGCTATAGGGGCTAGCTTTTTTTCATGTTTTTTTTTTTTTAGTTTTTAATTTTATTCAGCCTCTACATGTCATCCCACCATACTGTAGAAACGTTCCAAATGATGGTCACAATGATGATAGTCACAAACTTTATTTTTTGTAATATTTTTAATACTGTAAATATTACTATAAATGTATATATCAATATATCAAAATGAATTCAGTTGCCTGTCAAAATGATTACATTGGACCACTTTGGTGAACATGATTTCACCAAGTACAACATGTTCTTGGATCAGCGTCTTTGTTAATCCTGGAACAACATTGCAATTAACCAATCAGATTTAAGGGACAAGTTTACAGTTTATGTCAAGTTTAGGCTTACAGCCAGGGTTAGGTGCTTCTACATCAGTATTATTCACCTATCATTTCCCTCTGATTTTAGGGATAACTTATGTTGATCCAGGAGCATGTCTTACTTGGCAAAATCATGGTGGCCGTGTGATTTCAGTTGCTGGCTGCTGTTGAAAAGATGAATAGTAGTAATGTCGTAATACAATAGTAGTTCTTATAGTTCTTACAACAAAAATATGGAATTTATTCCTCTAAAAAAAAAAATAATGGGCAAAGTGAAGTGCAGTATAACGTACTGTCTGTTGGCATAGCAAGTGTCATCTCTAGTATTTGTTCTGTCCATTTTAAATCTTCCCCTTAATGAAAGTCAACGAGCAGGGGGTTAAGTAATTTTGTAAATATAGTTCATTGGCTGTAATTATAGGCTTCCCCTGATCTGTTGAATCTAGACAAACGCTTGTGCTCCAAGAGTCCCTTTCTTTCAGTGTTTTCCCTGTGTATTGGTTTATGGTGGTAAACATGTCAATCTCTGAATATATCATTCATTCACATCAAGATCTATTGTTATTGTGACCTAATGCATTTTTGAGCAGTGCGTGTTTGAAAAAGAACAAAGGAATATCTTCCCTATGTGGGATTTAAAAAATTCAGCGTCTTTATTTATTGATGTTATATTGTGTTTGTGTTTATTTCACAACAGATGAACCATCTCAGTCAGCGTAATATCCCCGAATTACAAAGAGAGTCAGAAAGTAATGGTTTACAAGCTCAAAACAACCAAATTGCCAGGGTGTGTTTTAGTCAGTATTTATGATGAAAATAAAATTGAATTAGAGAATACATTTTTACATTCTCTAAAGAAAATATGTGTGGTGTTTGTCTAAGCAAAAGTCGAGGTGAAAGAGATGAGGGAGAGACTCTTGTTTGCTTTGGCTTGACTCTGATGAAATTCAGCTCTGACACTGACTGCTGCGCTCTCTGACACTCTGGCCTGTAATTTGCGCAGATCAGCCCTTTGTGTGACAAAACCCGGCAATCACCAGATCCAATTAGACAAGCAAGAAGGCCAGAACCCACAGAGTAGCACTGAGGGCATTACAGCGTGAAGAGAGGTGCAGAGAGAATGCTAAACTGAACGCTTCCCATTCCCAACATTAACTGGCACTGCAGCACACACACAACCTCTCCAAATGGTGTGTATTGATGAATTGATTCATCCATTTATCCACTCATTCGTCTTAATTTCAAAGCAATGAGATGTGTAGTTTTAATTGTGCTTTTTGTTCTTTTTACACACAATCCAAACAGACGCACTTTGTATTCGCTCCCAGAGGCCTGCAGCACAATTATGTGAAAAATGTTTTTTTGTAGCATTGTGTTGTGTTTATTGTTTGCTCATGTTGATGAGGTTCACAGATGTTGTAATTAAAGTGATTTGAAATTATTTTTAAAATGCCATGTTATATGATTGCAGCACATCCTATTCTATTTAATACAAGTGCAGTTAACTGACCTTGTGGCAGCTGGGGGCAGATGGCTCCTTTTTGACGCATTTCCATAAAAGCTGCTATTGTTGAAAAGACTACAACTAGTGTATATTTACCTAGCCACATCTTTTCAGTTAACATAAGTCTTTGCAGCTTGTTATATAGTATATACACCAATCAGGCATAACATTATGACCGGTGAAATGAATAACACTGATTATCTCTTCATCACGGCACCTGTTAGTGGGTGGGATATATTAGGCAGCAAGTGAACATTTTGTCCTCAAAGTTGATGTGTTAGAAGCAGGAAAAATGGGCAAGCGTAAGGATTTGAGCGAGTTTGACAAGGGCCAAATATTTTATGGCTAGACGACTGGGTCAGAGCATCTCCAAAACGGCAGCTCTTGTGGGGTGTTCCTGGTCTGCAGTGGTCAGTATCTATCAAAAGTGGTCCAAGGAAGGAACAGTGGTGAACCGGCGACAGGGTCATGGGCTCATTGATGCACGTGGGGAGCGAAGGCTGGCTCGTGTGGTCCGATCCAACAGATGAGCTACTGTAGCTCAAATTGCTCTAGAAAGGTATCAGAATGCACAGTGCATCGCAGTTTGTTGCGTATAGGGCTAGCCGCAGACCAGTCAGGGTGCCCATGCTCAGGAGCACAACAAAGAGTTTGAGGTGTTGGCCTGCAAATTCCCAAGATCTCAATCCAATCGAGCATCTGTGGGATGTGCTGAACAAACAAGTCCGATCCATGGATACCCCACCTCGCAACTTACAGGATTTAACAGATCTGCTGCTAACATCTTGGTGCCAGATACCACAGCACACCTTAAGGGGTCTAGTGGAGTCCATGCCTCGACGGGTCAGGGCTGTTTTGGCAGCAAAAGGGGGACCAACACAATATTAGGAAAGTGGTCATAATCTATATATATATATATATATATATATATATATTCATGATCCTTCAGAAATTATGAATTAAAAAAAATTGATAAATAGAATGCAATTTAATATTTTATGAACCTAAATCATTCATAAACATTTGTACATCTCTAAATTTGTTCGATGCAAAATGCTGACATTTTATATGCTGTCAATATCTTAATAATGTTAGTTTCTGTACAAATGTATAAAAATGCATGCGATAGAGCCACACTTGACATATTATTATCTACTATATCAACTGTGAGCAGCTGTACAGAAAACAACAAAAGTACACTGATATCAAGCTATAATCTTTTAATTCTAAGGCTGATATGTCATCTCTCTGAGCTGGATCATGTATTACATGACAAACAGCATCAGGCGTTCTCACTGTGACTAACGTACATATGTTTTATTTTGGAGTGTCTAAGAAGACGCAACTGTCTTTTATCGCAAGTGGCATTTTGTTGTTAATTCACTCCATTGATGCTCCATATTTGTTTGTATAAGTCTCAGAGTCTTCCTCTCTGCCCTTCAGCATCACAGCTGGAACTCTTCTAGCTGTCTCTCTGAACACTCGAGTGCAATCGTCTTGCCCTTTTTGAAAAGAGCTCTTCTGAATCTTGTTTTTACAGAGCGAAGGTAAATATGAGGATAAGTGCTCATCTTAATACCTTTCTTCTCTCTCTCAGACACTGTCTGTTTGCATGGGGCGGAGAGCGGTGGGCGTTGGGGACTGGGTGAGCTAATTGGCCCTGAGCATAGTGCTTAATCCCCATCTAACTCATTAGACAGAGAAACAAACAGGGCGGCTCAGAGAGAGACTATAATTAAGAGAGATCTGTGACACCAAATCCTGTGTGGCATGCATCTGATGCAAACACATCTGTCAAAACAATGTTTTTTTTTTCTAGCCCTTTTCTTCTTTCTTTTTCCTTTAGTGTACACCGCAAAACAATTTAATTGTTCTATAAATCTATCATTTATCTATCTGCACACCAAAAATAATGTTAGGAGATTTGAAACCATGGGCCCTATCATACACCGGGCGCAATGCAACCCCAGTGTTTTTTGCTCATTTTTTATTTGTAGAACGTTATCCTAACGTTCCCCTAACGTTAGTTTAACGTTCCTATAATGTTATTTTAACGTTCTTGTACTGTTATATTAATGTTCCTGTAACGTTATTTTAACGTTCTTGTAACGTTATTGTAACGTTCCTCTAATGTTATTTTAACGTTCTTATAAGGTTATTCTAACGTTCTCCTAATGTTAGTTTAACGTTCCTATAACATTGTAACATTCTCCTAACAATATTCTAATGTTAGTTTTTGATTTGTAGAACGTTACGTTCTCCTAATGTTAGTTTAACGTTCACATTTCATATTTTCACATTTATTTGTATACTGCTTTTCACGATACATATTGTTTCAAAGCAGCTTTACAGAGAATGCATGTCAACATTACAATTTAGAGAATGCAGTTAGCTAGTAATGTAATAATTTAGGCAATTTAATTTACAATCACTGTTAGCAGTTTAATTGAAGGTATAGAAGCAATGAGCTCCTGGAAATAATGTATTACACATTAACAATAATTAGGATATATAGAAATTTGGGAATGTTCATGTTGATCCAGATATTGCGTCATCTGAAGTCCTCACAGGAGTTGGCACCATCTCTTCAAAGGTGTTGGTCGTCTGTTCCTATAATGTTATTTTAACGTTCCTGTAATGTTATTTTAACGTTCTTGTAACATTATTGCAACGTTCCTCTAATGTTATTTTAACGTCCTTATAAGGTTATTCTAACGTTAGTTTAATGTTCCTATAATGTTATTTTAACATTCATATAATGTTATTTTAACATTCTCCTAATGTTATTCTAACATTAGTTTTTGGCTCTCAGAATCTTCTTTTTTAAGGTTTGTTTTTGGTTAACCAGAAAAGTGTTCTTAATGGAAATAGATCCACGTGTTGCAAACACTCACAACGCAACCAAATTCAGAAACACACTGCAAATACTCACAATGCAAAATAGAACAGTCTATCTGTCTGTCTGTCTGTCTGTCTATCCATCTAATGTCAAGGCTTTTTAAACTTTTTTTTCTCAAGCCAACATTTAAAGATTATTTGACAAACTTTGCTTTTCTAGTTAAAAATTAGTTACCTGAATTTATTGAAATTTCTATTCATTTTAATTCTACTTTCTTTTATTCAAATCCAAATTGCAGTTCTGCATCTTTGCTACCTCAATACAAATTTTATGTAAATTTCATTGATTGAAATTAAATTGAAAAAGTATTGCAAATTCAAATCTGAATTCCACACAATCCTGTTTGGAACAACATGCGGGTGAGTAAATTTGGACAGATTTGTCATTATCAGGTGAATTTATGTTGTTCTGTTCTGTTTTTATTTTTATTTTTTCCCAAAAGGAGAAAAATACTCATTAAGAAAATGATGGCAGAATGTGCCCACCCCACAATAAAAAGTCCTCTCTCTCTAGTCTATTCAGAAGAGTGACATATTGACTAATGCATCCCCAAAGCACTCCGCTAATGCCATCTCGAATGTGTAATTTAATGATTGCACACACACTCTGTCACTTCCCTCCTCCACCATCATAATCCCCTTTTCTTTCACTTATTCTCTTTCTTTTCTCAATTTCAATCGTGCATGATAAGCTCCGGCATTAATCCTGACTGTCGGAGAGAGCCACGGGCCCGTTTTGCCCTCCATGATGTGATATTTACACATGGCAATCAGCGCACACAGCCTCTGTTCTCTGCAGGGCTACAGATTGTATCATTACAGTGCAACATCACACATCCATCAGTTTATGATGCCAAATTATTGTGTGCAAACATCAGTCGTGCCCTCTGGTCAAATTTGTACTCTGACAGTTAGAAAGGGATTAAATTCACTTGCTGATCTCAAACACAGGCACACACCACACCTGATCAGGACTTTGTCATTCAACACTGCCACCAACTAGACTGATAACAACCAAACCAGGGTTATTATTGTTAACTAAAACTAAAAATAAATCTATTAAAAACATTTCTGGTAATTAAAATAAAGATGAAATAAAATAACATTTAAATATTAGAAACATTAAAATGAAATAAGCTTAAGTTGAAGCACTTAGCTTGTTGCACGTCCTGATTTTGCCCAGTTATTTTGGTTCTTTGGTCAACATATTTTGTTGATCCTGGAACAGCACTCCTGTCTGAAAATCTAATCCTCACCATACTGTATCCCTACCCCTAAACCTAACCCTACCCATAACTTATCCCTATAAAATCAGAGGGAAATGATAAGTGAATAACACTGACATAGAAGCACCTAACCATGATTGTAAGCCTAAACTTGACATGGAATGTAAACTTCTCCCTCAAATCTGATTGGCTGATTGGAATGTTTTTCCAGGATCAACAAAGATGTTGATCCAGGAACTTGTTGCACTTGGTGAAATTAACTGGAAATAAATAAAAACTAAAACTAACTAAAACTAAAATATAAAAATAAATGAAACCTAAATAGCCATATTTAAAATAATAATAATAATAATAATAATAATAAAATGACAAGAGCGCATAAGTGAAATTACAAAAATTGACCTAAAATTAACATGAAATAAAAATATAAAAATAAAAGCTGTAATTCAAAATATTAACAAAACTATATTAAAACTAAAAGCTAAAATAACACCCAAACTGTTTCAAAGTGGAAAAAATAAATAGAGTAGGGTCCAAAATTGTATGAGCACTGTAGTTCACTTCATTGCTTCACTTCATTTTTATTTTATTTTTTTTCCAATTTAATCAATTTTAAATTACAAATTATATTGTTAATATAAGAATTTAAGTGCAAAGTTGTAATGAAAAGTAAATTTTAATTTGAGAATTTAATAGTATTTGGTAGCCTATGTCGCATGTATTTGATTGGAGACCAATAAATATAATATTATATAATAATATAATATTATAATATAATATAATATTAAATTATTAAATATTATATTTATTACATTTCTTTTTATCATATTGTTTATATTATATTTAATTTATAGCATTCTTTGTTTATGTATTAGATATATATGTGTGTGTGTGTGTGTGTGTGTGTGTGTGTGTGTGTGTGTGTGTGTGTGTGTGTGTGTGTGTGTGTGTGTGTGTGAAATGTTATAATTATTTTTTTTAAGTATAGATTAAAAAAAATCCAGGCTTTCAAAAAATATATGTTAAATGTTATTTAATTTTTTTTCTATACCTAAAAATAATCATTTTAAATTATATATATATATATATATATATATATATATATATATATATATATATATATATATATATATATATATAATTATTATTACAATTATTATTTTTAGGTATAGATTAACAAAATATAGACTTTCAATGTGGTCTCAAACTTGTTTACTCCACTGTATAAATTATTGATTAAAACCAGAAGAAAGAGGAAAAACAGTTTGCTATAGTAAAATCACGGGGAAAAGATAGAGAAATATGCTATAGTTCAGTATTATTATTATTATCATTATTATTATTTATATACAGTTTGAATGTGTGCAGGCAGTATAACTTGTTCAGAGACAGCACTGGCCTCAGGGAATGGTTGGATGGCATGAATTAATGGTGCATCTTTGGACAGAGGTTGCACCACTGCCACAGGGCTGCGGTCCAGCACTTTCTGCATACAGGCTTGTATTATCTAGCAGAGCATGGGTGGATGACACAGGGATCAAGGCTTGAGCATAATTATTTATTCAGTAGCACTGTAACTGCCCTGAGATATGCACTCAACTCTCACCTACCTCATACAGTAATGTTCATGTTTAGATACAGCACCATGTTTAGAAAGGCAGTAAGCTGCCCACATGCAAGAGAAGAGAGACTTTTGAATTCAAAGAAACAAAACTAAATCTGCAAACTTGAGCATGCCTATATGTACAAGATTAATGTGTAGTATATAGTTTAGTATAAAATAAAACATTTGTGAGTGGAGCTTAAAATGCAATTCATACAGACAGTAATACACCACTTGAAGAACAAGTTTCAGGAAAGGTTTTAAAATGTCAAATTAATGATTCAAGATTTTATGATATATATATATATATATATATATATATATATATACACACTTCTTTACAAGAATGTTCCATTTGTTAAGATTAGTTACCTACATTATAGTTAATGTTAATTTTAACATTTATTTATACGTTATTTAAAATCAAAAGTTGTATCTGTTATATTATTTGATGGACCGGAGCTAACATGAGCTAATAATGAACAGTTGTATTTCCATTATCTAACGTTAATAAAGATTAATAAATACTGGAAAAAAATGTATTGCTCATTGTTAGTTAGTGTTAGTTAATGCATTAACCAACATTACCTAATACAAGCTTATTGTAAAGTGTTACCTCACTGTAAAAAAAGAATTGATGGTTTAACTTAAAAAAGAAAGTTACCTGGTTGCCTTAAAATTTTGAGTTCACTGAAATTAAAAAATTGAGTTAATACAATGAAGGCGATTGGTTTAATCAACAGAAACTCAAAATAATATGTTATCTGAACCACATTAATTATTGAAGTTGATTTGACAAAAGAAAAAATGTTGTGATAACAAATCATGAAAATAATTTTTTTACAGTGTTCAGTATACACAGATCAGGCATAACATTATGACCACATTCCTAATATTGTGTTGGTCCCCCTTTTGGCTCCAAAACAGCCCTGACCCGTCAAGGCATGGACTCTGACCTCTTAAGGTGTGCTGTGGTATCTGGCACCAAGATATTAGCAGCAGATCCTTTAAGTCCTGTAAGTTGCGAGGTGGGGCCTCCATGGATCGGACTTGTTTGTTCAGTACATCCCACAGATGCTCGATTGGATTGAGATCTGGGGGATTTGGAGGCCAAGTCAACACCTCAAACTCGTTGTTGTGCTCCTCGAACCATTCCTGAACCATTTTTGCTTTGTGGCAGGGCGCATTATCCTGTTGAAAGAGGCCACAGCCACCAGGAATACCGTTTCCATGAAAGGGTGTACATGGTCTCCAACAATGCTTAGGTAGGTGGTACGTGTCAAAGTAACATCCACATGGATGGCAGGACCCAAGGTTTCCCAGCAGAACATTGCCCAAAGCATCACACTGCCTCCGCCGGCTTGCCCTCTTCCCATAGTGCATCCTGGTGCCATGTGTTCCCCAGGTAAATGACGCACACACACCCGGCCATCCACGTGATGTAAAAGAAAACGTGATTCATCAGACCAGGCCACCTTCTTCCATTGCTCCGTGGTCCAGTTCTGATGCTCACATGCCCACTGTTGGCGCTTTCGGCGGTGGACAGGGGTCAGCATGGGCACCCTGACTGGTCTGCGGCTATGCAGTTCCATACGCAACAAACTGCGATGCACTGTGTATTCTGACAGCTTTCTATCAGAACCAGCATTAACTTCTTGGGCAATTTGAGCTACAGTAGCTCGTCTGTTGGATCGGACAACACAGGCCAGCCAGATCTAGATTTGTATATTCTGTACATTATTTTAAGGTGACGTAGTTTCATTGTACATACTCAAATAAGTACTGAGTGTTAATTAACTACTGTCACAGACACGCCAGGCTCTACACTCACCCAATCACAACGCACTCCCTCTCCTGAGTATTAACCAGCCACACCTGACACTCATCAGCACTCATCACCACAGCAGCATGAAACACACTCCTGAACACTCACTCACTGTCCGGTCTCGTTAATGCATACTGACCTGTTATGCTTACCTTCAGGACTCCTTTAAACGACTACTTACCTGTCTCCAGCGTTCTCTGTGATTCATTGTGTCTCCTCGTCTCCTGTGAGTTTCAGTGTGTTCGTCTGCTCAACCTGCATCCACGCTCCCTGGGAAAACAAGACAAGTATCAGATCTAGTATCACGTCCAGTCTACATATTCATCTGCCTCAACTCACCTGCACTCTGCCTGCACGCTATGTTGTTGTTCAGTAAACTCTGTTTACACTTACCAGTGTCTCCGCTCCCTTCTGTCCGTAACAGATACATGCACTTACTATAGAGTTACAGTTAGGGTTAGGGTTTGGTTTAGGGTTACTTGTAATTATGCACAATTTACTGTTATTACTACAGTAAGTACATGTAGTAACATGTAACTACATCACCTTAAAAAAGTGTTACCAAATATTCTAATTTGTCATTGACCCATTTACAAAAATTACTACATTTAAGCAGGTTAAATCATGTAAAGCACTAACACTACCTTAAAATGAAAAAAAAAGTAATGTCAGTTGTTGTCATCATAAACCCAGAACAGTTCACATAGACTGAAATCTTACAGTCCAATGACAGTTTCTACCAGGTAAGGTAAGCGCTTTGGCACAGTATAACCTTAATCAGCCTTAGGAATGAATAAATTACCAAACCATTTGCCTCCATTAGCCTATGCAGATGAGACTGAGAGGGAAATGACACCTGACCTGCACTGGGGAAGCAGCTGCCATTGATGGAGGACAATCCAGCCTCATTTAGCTTCAAATTACCCCGGGAACTATAACACCCACGATCACCTTCAACATGGCTGATTCCGCTCTCGCATTCAGCCAATCACAAAAGAGCTTTAAACGCAATATTTCGGATATCATTTCTCTCTGGTTATTCTCTCAATAAGTGCAATTTTATGGTCAGTTGACTGGTAGTAATGGTATCCTTTAAGACTGATTAAGTTCATTAGTTTCTTCACTCAGGACACACAGTGGAGCGTAGAATGTCTCCATCCGACTCCGTCCATCTTTTTCCAGGTACATTGCTTATATCCTCTCCACTTGCCAACATCTGCCAGTAGTCATCATGATATGGATAAAAATGAAAGTGCTTTTCAAAATTGAATCTTTTGTTGCGGTTTGCCCTTACAGAGTGAAATGAAGCAAGTGTTATTAATTACTACAGCTGGGGCCCCAATGTTCCAGCCCTGAGAGAGAAAGACGGGGCAAAAGAAAGAGACAACTTTTTAATACTTTAAAGTTTAAGAAAGTTTTCTAGAATGGTTCACCTGCAGATACATTAGTGAACAATGCATGTAGAGAGCATATAGGCTATATGACTGAACCAATTATATTCCTGTTCTTAAAGACCTTTGTTAATGTTCTTTTATATTGCACTGGGGTGCCGACCTGAGCTACTGAAATATGCTTAAAACCAAGTCATATGACACTTGAAAATTTCACATGACGCATTGTACAGTTTCAGACCCTTTTCCTGGATGTTTAAATGAACAAAATAACCACTTTCACTCTTCCTTTCATTTCCTTTACACACATGAGCAATTCCATAGTCTTATCAAAAGACAGTAAAATCACTTTTCCCCTCTTGATGCCCCCCTTTTTTTGGACTAAGCTGTCTTCCAAGGTAACCTTTTCAGTGAAATCCTCCGCCTCAGTGACTTATTGTGTGAATTCAGTGAGGTATTAAACCGCATATTTGCTCATTTCAGCCCATTCTCATATCCATCGTTTCACATGCATTTTTATGAGCACCCCGCATGCTTACAATACAAGCTACTGTGTCTCAATTAAAAAATAGTTTGAGAGAAGACCTCAGGTAGCACATCAATATGTGTAAATGAGAATTCTCATATTTTCTGCATGTGGAATCCATAAGAATTGCAATCACACAGCAAATTGATTAATGTGCTGTTGAAAAATTTGCAACAAGGCAATAGAACATTGTTCAGCATGTGCTTTACTTAACTGTAATGACAAGCTCACAACCATTAAAAAGGGTGTAAAGTGCCTCCTAATCCATCCTGCCTGTAATTGTGTATTAACAAATGGGCACTAAATGTTAATGTGCGGTTGGCCAGTAGCTGCGGGTGTGTTGATTAACATGTTGTGCTGAATCTTCTAGGTCACTGTGTAATGCTCTTTGAGGTCTTGAATGCCTTGTGTTTAGATCTAGTGTTGCTATTCTGGTCAGGCAGATCACTAATGCATTTTGAAGTGATATTAATAACTAACACAGTATCGTGTTACATAACTTTCATTATATAACAGTTGCGGTCATTGGAACAGTGAGCCAAGAGGGGATGTAAAAGTCCACCAATACTGAGAATTTTCATTGTTTGTATCACTCCTCTTTCCGTTTTCACACTCAAGACAGTGGTGGGGGGTTTCATTGGCTCTTTCTGAAGATTCCATTGTAGCGAGTCATTGAATCATTCACTCAAATGATTCATTCAACACGAAGCGAGTGAGTCAAATCATCTCTCAACAACTCTTACTCAGAAAAGAAACAAGTATCTTTGAGTCATTTAAATCATCACTCAAACAATTTGTTCAACAATAATCAATTCATCCTGGACCAAAACAAGATTCAGGGCAGTTGTTGCCTAATGGTTAAAGAGTCAGACTTGTACTTGGCTACATTTCACTTCACTTAATTTCATTTCACTTCACTACTCACTGAATCTTTATGAGTGAGTCATTGAATCATGCAAATGACAACACTGATTCATCACTGTATGTTGTTCAGGGATTCGGTTGGTGCAGAATAAAAATTGTACAAAGCTGAACATATTGTTAGTCAATGTAAATTCACATATTTTCATATGTACTGAATGCTTGAACGTAAATTCAACATAAATTTAGATTTGCTGCTATTTACTTTCTTAAGGCATGTACCTATTGTGCAATGAATTCTGCTGAATTCAAAAGCTTTTTTCCCATGAATTAGGCTTCCTATTAAAACTTTACTGAAATTGCCATTGTTGACACTTTGACCTGCCAGTGGTTTAGATTTTTGTTTGAACTTTAGGTTCGTGATGGTCACATTTTCTTATAACAGCTTAAAAATTGTGCCATTCATCATTTCTGTGAGTGTCTGTATATGACTCAGAAGCATGATTTGAATACCAACAAGTACCTGAGGCTTATCTGTAAAGTCTGAATACAAATGTCTTTGATGAGCAACACCTTTAGTCCTCCCCAGAGTCATCCCATAAGTCCTCAAAATGCATCTTTTTCAAGTAGCGCTGCTAGCACAGTAAACAAATTTATTAGGTCATAATCACCAACTGAATTCTTGTTTGCTTCAATTTTGTGGTATACAACAATGCCGGATATTCATTTTACTTGTATAGAAAAGTCTTTTCATAAATGGCTAAAAACATCAGGACTCTTTACACTTCATTTCCTGATCCATTATGTTTTTGTGTGACGGTAAAAACGAATAGCCTTTCGGTTTCACTTCAAATATCCTAAAACCATGCAAATAGTGCAAAACAGACACATATTTCCTGCTAAACAAGATGCAGATTTGGGAAAAACTAATCCGAAGAGGACAAATGAACTGCATTTGAACCGTGTCGCGGATGCTATACTAAGTTGCCCAGCAGTTGCCATGGTAACCTCATGTATTTGCCTTGTAGTAAAGCACTTGATGTTGTGAAGTACGGCCATCCAGCCTTGGTCCTGTGACTACAGATGTGTTTTTTTCTCACTTCCTCCCTCAATGTGGGAGGAGTTTCTCAAGGGCATCCTTTAAACATTGTCCGCTTTGTTCCATTTCCACCTCGTGCTCAGTTTAAGTGAATATCATAAATTTATCATCAATTCATTTTAACTTTATTTCTCACTTCATTAGTTTCTAGGGCACCGCACGGAGGAGGGGAGATGCGTGCTTCCTTTGAGAGTTAAAAATGCAATTTCACAGTCAACTTACACTGAGATACTTTACACAACAAGAGAAAGAGAGAAAGACAGGAGGCCTACTTGAACACTGCAGTCTGTTATCAGACACTAGAGACAGGAGTCACAGAGGAATAAAGTGCTTGCTGGAGAGTGCTAAATCTCTTTAAACACCACCAGTTAAAATGCCATGGAACGGATCTGTCCAAATGCGATAGGATCTGGCCCGACGAGATAGTGTACTGTCCTGTGTTAAAAACGTTTGAACATTCTCCATTGCCTAATATGATCAAAAATCCGAGATAGCACATCATGTTTACAATAGAAACAAAAGGAAAAAAATCAGGGTTTTTTTAAGATAAGCAGAATTTTAATATATAAATAAATATTTTTAGCTGGCACATAATTTGAACACATTTAAACATACAGACAGCCATTTCACAGTGAATCAGATCACACTAATGAAGGAATCAAAACATCATTTATTACAGCAGCTTCCACTCAGTCGCGCTGGCACGCTCTCTTACATACACGCGCTGAGAAGGCAAAGACATGACAGGGGCTGATAGATTCTTACCGCTTCATTACCCACAGTCTTTCAAAGTGTAGCATAAGTCAGCATCAAAATCAGCAACCAGCTAATCAAACAGAGGAATAACTCAAGCACTGCTGAAAAGGACCAAGAAAAATAGTCATTTGGACAATCATCTTTTTCTTCTTTGAAATTAGAGGGTGTTTGACACACTCAAAAAAAAAAAAAAAAAAAAAAGATCTTTTTGTGACATCACCAAGCAGCATGTTGGGTAATAACAGTAAACAAAATAAAAGGATATTTCACTCAAATTTGAAACTTTGGACATCATTTACACACCCTCATGCCATTCTACAGTATGTTACATATGTATATGTAACTGTATGTATATATGTATATGTATATAGTTAAACTACATCTAGCTCAAAAAGAAAGATAAAGCACTTTAAAAGTGGTCCATTTGCCATATAAATTGCCATACACACTACAGGGCTGTTGAATGCTCGAAACTGGTTGACCAACGTTCTAAGGTGTGCAATTATTTTCAGGGAAACGCACGGCTAAAGTAGTTCTAGGCAGGTCTTGACTGCATTGTAGTTCCATATCAGTGATTTCAGTTATTTCAATAGGTCCTACAGCCTACAACCGCAAAAGAAACAAAACCCACAACGACACCGACCAAGCAAATAAATATAGTAAACAATAGGATGAAAACGACAAATTATTGTCATGGTTTTTGCCACAAAATATGTTTTATTGTGTCTTGAATGCGTATGCTCTCTTGCGCACTCTAATTCAATTCAGATAGCTTTATTGCTCTCTCTCTCTCTTTTAAACGTACACGTACTGTAGAGTACGGACACACACTCGCACAGAAATGTTTTGTCAGTGCTGCTCTGACGAATTAATCAGTAAAATAGTTTAGCAAATTAAAAGATACAAGGCATTTCTCACCAGCGAGGTAATAACTGTACGGTTCTTGAGGTAGATAAACTTATAGTTTCGCTATTAGTAGAGAAATGCACAGATTCAGGTAGGCTAATTCACAAGCACACTCTCTCTCTCTCTGCGTTAATAGCTGTATCAACGGTATTATTCTGCTATCAAGTCTCAAGCCTCCGTTAGTAGCTCTGAAATGACGTTTTGGAATTAGTAAAGGAGGCTTGGGATGAGATGCGTAAGAAATTAGTCCCACACACAAGTGTTTTAAGGACAAAAACCTGACAAATGTCTTGAAATACAACATCGGAACAGTGTCTTGAGGTGTGGTAACCGTAGTATAAGCGGAATAATTGACTCTGGGCCACACATATGTGGCAATTTACATTTCAAGTTTTTTTTTTTGTTTTTTTTTTTTTACACACAAAATTGTTTTTAACCTCAACCTCAAATTTGATTCAAAATATGTGGTTTGCCTTCATGGAATATAGTACAAAAATCACATGGACTACTTTAATACTTTAAATAATGCTTTATCATCCTTTTTGGACACTAAGTGGTCATTATGAACTATTGTTGGATGGAAAGGCTTCAGAAAGTATCTCTATGGAAGAAAGAAATTAATACAGGTTTTCAGGATAAATGTAAAAGTCCCTTTCAAATTGAATTTATTGGATTATTGTCTTTCAGAAAGGCAGAGTACAACTGTCCTTCTCTGAACTAAAAATGAAATGTGACATGTGCTGGTTTCAGTCGCAGAGTCCAATGGATCTGTATAAGGCTTGTTTAACCCTCATTGCATTTAGTCACCCATTGTAGATCAGAGTTATTAAAAATTATAACACTGAATTTGAGAGCAAACACATCTTGTCCCAATGCAGAGCAACAGATTTGATTCAGAGCTTGCTGTTCTTCTGGAATTGCGACACCAGTCCCACCACCTGTTCTGAGGCCTTAATGACTTTATTCTGCATGTAGGCAGCGCTGTTAGTGCTGGTCTCTTGCAAAAAGTAGCGATAATTAACCATTATGCCGCAGGAGTTGGCGATGCCTCGCGGGCTCGTGTCGGCTTGCCAATTCAGCCTCCACATGGTGGCACCGTTCTGAAGGTGGAAGTTGGCCACAGGGTTTAGGGCGTAGCCCCGTCGTTTCTCTCCATACAGGTACCAGGCACAGAGCCGCATTAAAGCAGGTTCCAGAGCATGGACCAGGCGTTCGGAGCGGATCCACTCGCTGGTGCCGATGAGCCTGCGCAAGGCCTCCAGAGCTGGAGCACCGGGAGCAGCTCCTGTCACGTCCTCCACCTCCCTCCACTCCTGCTCAGAGAGGAGTTCTGTGGCACGTCCTTCCTTCTTGTGCTGTCCGAGAGTCCCTTGTAGCCATAAGGAGAAGCCAGGGATGGGAGACAGACTAGAGAACTGGGCCATGTGGGGGAATTCACCCTGCACAAAAGATAAACACAGACAGTTAACTCTCACATATCTATACTAACACATGCACAAATTATAAATAAAATCATGCAATAAAATATATAATTATAAAATATTAAAATATTAATAAATAATTTATCTATCTATCTATCTATCTATCTATCTATCTATCTATCTATCTATCTATCTATCTGTCTTTACTGTCTCTTTTGATCAATTTAATGCATCAATCCTGAATAAAAGTATTCATTTCTTTCAAAAAAAAAACCTTTTTAACAGTAGTATATCCTCTCTACTTATTCTTCTTTTCTCTTCTATCCCACGCACTCCATTTGTTCTAATTTAAAAACCATGTTGAACAAGTCTACAGTGTCTCTTTCTCATCCCCCACAAGGACATAGACACACTCATTTTCTCTCCCTCTTATGCCCACATTCAACCAGAAGAAAGCACCGAACAAACCAAACGTGTCAGACTGGCCCCAGAGGAGCAGAGATTTTAAGTCCTCCACATCTCAAGTCCATCACACTTCTCTCTCGCTTTCATTCTTTGCCATGCATCACTCCTTCAGACAGGCAGGACTGAAGGAAGATTAAGCATGTCCAAGGGTCACTTTTCATTCATCAACTCAATTTACTGTAAAACATCGGTCAGCAGGTTTAAAGCTACAGAGAGCGAGAAAGAGAGAGAATAAAGAGTAAGGACAAGAAGAGAGTGAATGTAAGACAGAAAGTGAGTGCAAAAGAGACCCATGAGGATTCTGCTGAAAGACAAGCAAACCCTCCTCCTCTTCTCCTAAATCACAACGTGACCTTTCTCCACCTCTTTTTTTTCTGTCTATCATCCATCCATCATGCCAATCGTCCCCTTGTGGCATGGTGAGTCACCTTTACTCTTTCTTCAGCGGAAAGGATGGTCTCAGACTCTCACTCTCTTAAAAATAAAGGTTCTTTATTGGCATCTATAGCTGCTTTCCCACCATCGAGCCAAACTGTTTCCATTGCTTAACTGTTCCATTCGATGCTGATCTGGCCCAGTCGGTACGGATATGGTTTCATTTTCCACTCTAGGGCTGATAACGGACACTCTTTGGAATGTAATACAAATGCGTCAGTTGTTGGTTTGGTTTACAGATGATATGAGAGGTAAATAGCAACCACGTTATGGAAGTGGATCATATAAGTTTTATAATTTTATTATTAACTTGTGTTTACGTCGCTCAAATAGCACGCTTGGCCTGATACAGAGAAACTGGCAGCAAGCTAAAGTGGAAATATATACTGTATATAATAATATAATATATAATTAATATACTGTAACTGTTCCTAGAACCGCTCAGCCTGACGGTGGAAAAGCGGCTTATGGTTCAATGAAGAACCTTCAACATCCATGGAAACTTTTCATTTCACAAAAGGTTCTTTATAGTGAAAAAAAGGTTCCTTAGATTAATAAAATGTTTTTCACACTAAGAAAAAATCTTTGTTACTACTGTAAATTATGAAAAGAATTTGTATAAATTATAAATAGATTGGTTAAATCTGAATGGAATCTGTGAGAAAACATGTTTGTCTAAAGTTTATAGCCAAAGTCAGGTTAGATGCCATATTGAATGAAAATGAGGGTGTGAGGGATAGACGTACAGTCTTTACAATGGCACGCACTGTATAAAGGTCCTAGGTCACGTAATTTTCACAACTCACAACTTTTAAAACAGTTTTATGGAGGATTTTGTCTACTTAAAGTTTGGATTGGTTAATAACAACAGTACAATCCACTGAACGCACTGTATTCTATTCCTCACAGCCTCATTTTCATTCCTGTCAAAAATTGAATATGGTGCTACACTGACAAAGATCTATGTATTGAAAAGAAAGTATAAAGTACCTGCATGCTTACAGGAGGTTTTCACAGTGATGTCATAGAGGAACCATTTTCGTCTCCCTAAAGAACCTTTTTGTGAACACTTCTTAAAAGGTTACAGGTTACACTCAGATTTATCTTTTCCTCAAGTTCAACCACTGTCAACAATAATGACAAAGTAATTTTTGGAAAGAAAAAAGGCTAAAAGCTTCTTATACTTGTTTAAACAGTGTTAAACTTGGAACATAACTCATCACATTATACAAACAAGAAAATGTTCTTCAGAAAATGGAAAAAATCTATTTATAATTTACAGTAGTAACCAGAGTAACAATGGTATTTTGCTAGAACATATGGTTGTAAGGCTCATGTGAATATCTATGGACTGAGATGGAGAGAACTCAATTCAAAGATAAACGAGCGAGCTACATTTGTGTACACACACACACACACACACACACACACACACACACACACACACACACACACACACTTCAAAAACAATCTAATTCAAACACAAATCCAGAGCATCAACATGCACAATTTGCATAAAATAATATCTATCAGCTGTCATTTCCACTCAAATGATGCTTTCAATCTCTCATATGGGTAAATCAGCACTCCGAGAACCGCAGCCGTTCGCAGAGAGCTCTTTACTAGGGTTTACCTCTATTACACAAACAACCACCCAGCACTTTGTTTCACCAACACTCCCACTGAAGAAAAACTCATCCGAATCTATAAACCTGAGTGCCTCTCGTTTCTTTTCCATTTAATTCCGCCTTCATCTAGTAAAGAGGCAGCTCTGTGACATGTCATGCGTCCCTTCTTCTTCATGTTATTGAGGGTGACAGCTGGAATTTTATTAGTTTTCCTGCTTTTTTCTCCCTTTCGGACACAAACATACTAATGTACAATGCCTGCCACTAGGCGACACTGTGGGACAAATATATTAAACACATTATAGTATTTAGCGTTGTCAATCAATTTAATTTTTTTACTGAATTGATTACAAAATGCCAATTAATTAATTAATTATATTAAATTGCATATTAGTATTTGTTGACAAAAATAATTTGAATACATTACATTATTGATTAACATAGGCCCCTTTCACACATTAAACCCAGTAAATTACTGTAAAATTACCAGATTGACTTCCCCGGTAAATACACCATATACTCACACATCAGTACCATTAAACTCAATTTGCTCAATTTGGAACTGCATACTAATTTTACTGTTTCTGCCATAGAAAGATAAGGTAAAAATTGCACAAGTAAAGACTAGGTGTGAGGTATTTCTTATTTTATATAGTTTTATACATTGTATATTGTTTTTTCAGCATCTCACGCCATGAGCACCACAATTTAAGATGGTACATACATTGTAACTTTTAAACTCAACAATCTTTATTAAATGGCAAAAAAAAAACATAAAATCAAGAGGTAAACTGAAATTTAATTTCTTTTTTCCCTTCAATAACTACTGTTTATTTGAAGAAAATTCTGAAACATCTAAAATCATTTATTAATTACTATATCAACACTCTCAGTTTCTGTTTATAATATATTATTATTATAGTTTATTATATATATAGGGGGATCCTAGCATTTATTTTTTTGATGCAATAATTCTTTAAACAGCTGTGATGAACATAAAAAGCACTATC
Organism: Ctenopharyngodon idella; assembly: GCF_019924925.1. Classification (NCBI taxonomy): domain Eukaryota; kingdom Metazoa; phylum Chordata; class Actinopteri; order Cypriniformes; family Xenocyprididae; genus Ctenopharyngodon; species Ctenopharyngodon idella. The sequence continues at coordinate 25,882,339 of NC_067237.1, read as the reverse complement.
TTTTTATGACTTATTTTCTCATTAATTTGCCCACCTGCAGTTCTCGGACCACCCTTTTGATGAGGTAATTTCCAAGCTCCACCCCCTGCAGCCCAGCCTGAGTGGAGGATATGGAGTAGAAGATGGCTGCATTGATCTTGTTCACATCCTCGTCCGCATCTACAGTGGCAAACTCTCTCACGATTCCCTGGGAAAATAAGAGGCACATATTAACAGACTCACAGGGAACTGACTGGAATGCGTTGGCAGATTTCTGTATATTCTGAGCACATTGCCTTTATCTTACTCCACTACTGTCTCTGAATACATTTGTCTGGTCCTGACTTCTAGCAGGTATGTTAGTGAGAAGTAATGACATTGCACAAGGACACTTTCTCCCATTCATGGACCCAATTTACACTCTATTTAAATTCTGACCATCAAGCCATCAATTATTCTTTGTGATGAATAACAAATGTGATTTCCATTTGCATGTACCTGGATATTATTTGCTATGTCCTCAGTTAAGGCAACATGCAGCACCACCAGTGGTTCTCCAGGCATTGAGGCATGGGTGAAGGCATAGCATCGACGGTATGGCCCCACTCTGCGTTTGAGATCCGTCCAGTTCCGCACAGGGTGGACCGCCTCGTACCTGTAGGATCAGGGGAAAAAAAAGGCTCAACTGGGACGGCAAATAAAAAGGAAATGTTCATACGTAAGAGAGAGATCTTACTGGCTGATCTTCTGAAGGATCTCGCAAGGGGACCGCCAAGTGATTCTTTCAAGTTGAAGTAACCCAACAGAGAACCATTCTGACAGAAGACTCTTAAGAGTGCTGTTTAGATCCTAACACACACAGATACACAAACACAGAAGAACAGAGATGAAGAATGAGATAAGTGAACATGTAGTTTCATCACCAGCACATTATTATTATTTATATACTCATATTTTATGAATATTTTGAATTAGCTTTTATTTTCATTTTCAATTTTCAATTTTAGTTTAATTGTTAATACATTTTTATGTGCTTTTTTTCCAAAAGACTACTTATTTTCATCTAATATTTACTTTTCATTTTATTTTAATTCAGTGTTTTTTTTTTTCAATTAAACGATAATAAGTTAGGCTATAATAAGTTCAATAAAAAAAATACATGTTTAATCGTGTTAGTTAACCATAATAATGCTGGACTGAATCTGACCAGAATCAAACCAAAATAATCAGACTCAAATAAAAAAAAGAATCATTTGCTTTTTAAATGTTTTTCCAGACAGAAAGTTTTCTATAGGCACAAAGTTATGTGAGTTATGTTCAAATTAAAATGTATAAATGTTTTAAATATTTTTATTTCATATTTTTCATTACAAATCCAACACAAACCTAAAGTTACATAAGGAAATACTGAATTGAACCACCTTGAAATGCAATGTTACCAATGCAAAACTCCCTTCCGACTGCACTCGGGCCATTTATAAAAAATATGCCCCAAAAATGGGTCATCCAGAAATCATCACAGTATTGCGAAGAGGTTATTTACATATAGTCTTAAAAGTATAGCCGCAAAACCAGCCTGTTTAATCATAAAGGTCAAAGATAGTGTTGAAAGTGGTCATGCAAAACTAAATCATGTGCAAAAAACCTCAACTAATATTATAAATGGGCTTCAGGGGAAAAAAATAATAAGCTGCAAAAGCGTAGAACATTGCTGGCTTAATATTATAATTTATGTGCAATACCCAACGATTTTCAAGAATCGTTCTCAGGACAGCTGCGCTCATAATGGCGCCTAATTATAAAGTGTGCAGCTTTCGTCAGTGGAATTAATATTTCACAGGCGCTTTTTACAGATAGTGTGAACCAACCCCACCAACTCACAGTTGCTGCCATTTCATCTGTACTGTATACAACACTTTCAGAGGAGTCTCATTTCCCTCTGTAGCTCTTAGCATCTGTTTATTTGCTCTGGTGGTGTTCTCATTACAGCGCTGGGATCGGTGTTAGCGTCCATACGAGGATGCTGAAAGATTTCTGTGGTAAACACAGTTCCATTTCATCAAAGAGCTGTTGCTCCCCACATGAGATATGGTTCTGCACTCTCCCTCGAGGGTCAGATTTCTTTCATAATGGTGATGAGCAACACAACACGCATACAAATATCTAGATCTAGTCGCTGGTGCACTCACACAAAGCAGCTTTAAGAATTCTAGGCTAGCCTGTCCCACAGATGCATGCGCTTAAAAGAATTGTGGGCCTGTCAATCAAACGTCAACACCGGCTGTCTGTGCGTGCTTCGCCCTCATCTATAGGTAGTACACGTAAAATCTGACCTTATTGTAGCACTTTCAGCTGAGCCCGCAAGCGAAAGATCTCGAATTATCATTTCTCAGCACGCTTTTCCCTATAAAGCCCACTCGCTTAGTTCAGCATACATAAATGTGCCACTAAGTGATGCATTTGTATGTAGAAAATAACCTGGGGGTGTGAAGGTAAGTTGTTGGAATAGCTCCCAATAGCTCAATAGCACCAAAACAATCTAACAAAGTTGGGATGTAGCGTTGCCTGAAAACAGGATGGCTGTTCAAGGAAAGCAGGCCAACAGGGACTGAACTGGAGTGGTAGTCTACGGCATTTTGCTTTTCTGTCTATCTCAGCTTTACTCAGAGTGCAAGCCACAGCCTATAGCTGCCCCAGCAGTCACCGTTCCACTTAACATTAAACTCATCAAATCCTCTCTGGGCTGGGAAATTACTTCTAAGCATTTATTCGATGTTCTACCTTAAAATTCAGGGCAGCTGAAAGTATTTGCCCAAAAGAGTTTTGTATTTGCTTACACGGCTGAATTTACTCTGGGGCCAAGCGTGCATAAGTGGAATCCAACTTTGATACGTACCATTGCACTGCAGGCCACAACTATCAAAAGAGCCGCACTGTTTGGGCCGTTTTATATATTTTCTTGTGTCCACAAGAGAGGGGAAGATATCTAACTCATGCTAAACTATAAGCGTCAAGGCAGATACAGAGATCACAAATTATTAATCCCACCAAAGTGTGCCAGGCTGAAACTTAAAAAGGGCAGAGAACATTTGCTGCATGGAAACTGCACTGCACAAAAGAAGCAAGAATGTCAAGGACGTGTCAATGACTGCACCTGAAATTGGGCTTTTGACATTCTCAGATTTTACTGACGTGAATGAAAAGTGAAGAAGGCAGGTGCAAATGGAAGAAATCATTAAAGCAATTCCTACCTGTTCACACATAAAATGTTTAACACCGTTAGAATTTGAGAAAAATACCAGGTAACACTTTAATAAAAGCCTTTCTATGTAATGCATTATAAAAGTATTTTTTTAATGCATGTGTTTTATGGTCTCATGAATATGTAACTACAGTTATAATACATTATTATAATACTTATCCATTCATTGAACATACCTTTAGAAAGTATAATGCACTAAAACACGATAAACAAGCAATTTCAGATGTAACAAGGAATCTGCAAATATGATAAAGCATTTTAACTTTGTTTACAATTATTTATGAAAAGACAATGCATTATAAAGAACATTATGAATATGATCATAATGCATTATACATAAAAGGCTTTAAGTAAATGTTAAAAATCGTAAATGTAGCTTTGTAAAATATGCTGTAAAAATATATAAATGGCTTGAAGGGACAGTTCACCCAAAAATGAAAATTCTGTCATTAATTACTCACCCTCATGTCATTCTACACCCGTAAGACCTTCATTCATCTTCCGAACACAAATTAAAAGATTTTTGATGAAATCCAAGAGGTATATGACTCGTCCATAGCCAGCAATATAATCAACACTTTCAAGGTCCAGAAAGGTAATAAAGACATCGTTAAAACCATCGACGTGACTGCAGTGATTCAACCTTAATTCTATGAAGCGACAATAATACTTTTTGTGCGCAAAAACAAAACAAAAATGACTTTATTCAATAATATTTTCTCTTCTGTGTCATTCTCATATGTTGTTTACGTCCAGCGCTTCCAGGTTCTATGTTAGAACACCGACTCATTATTTGTCGGCTCCTGTGTCAGCTTCACACGCATACGTCGTGCTGCTCACGTGTGCAGCTTTGGCCAATACTGAGCCGGCATTCGGATGTAAACACGGAAGCCTTCACTGTGCTCACTGCATCAACTGCGTAAGGATAATGACAGGGAAGAGAAGAGATTGTTGAATAAAGTCGTTATTTTTGTTTTATTTTTGTGCGCAAAAAGTATTCTCGTTGTTTCATAGAATTAAGGTTGAACCACTGCAGTCACATCGACGGTTTTAACAATGTCTTTAGTACCTTTCTGGATCTTGAAAGTGTTTATTTTATTGCTGTCTATCTCTCGGATTTCATCAAAAATATCTTAATTTGTGTTCCGAAGATGAACGAAGGTCTTACGGGTGTGGAACGACATGAATAGTTAATGACAGAATTTTCATTTTTGGGTGAACTAACCCTTTAAAACTGTATGATTTTCCTTCTTCTGTGAAACACAAAAGCAGATATATTGAAAGTCAATGGGGTCCAAAAAACATTAAGATATTATATATATAAAAATTCACACCAAAAGTAACAATGTAAACACTTTCAAAATATTAAGATCACATATGTAGCTTAGTAAAATATGTTGAAATGGCTTATAGAAATATTAGAATGTTAATCAAATTGATATTAGTTATTGCAGTCCAGCCAAAGAATTTTCTTTCCGGTACGTCACTAATGCTTTGAACACAAGCATTTTTTAAATGCTTCATAGAGCAGACCTTTCCTGCTACAGTATATAATATAAACCTCTAATGTAAATCTAAAAACTAATGGACTGAGGAAATGTAAATGGCTTACTGACAAGGCACCCAATGTAACTTTAAATCACTAATATTGCAGAGGGCATGTCAGTGCAGCCATCCTAAATTGCTCTGTGGAAACCACTGCAAGAAGCTTACTGAGAGTCCAATATAATGCAGACTTGGAGGAGCTCTGCAGGACACCTGTTTGAGTCCAGACAGACTACATCTGTTTATCGATTATATATCAAGAGATGAACCTGCCCAGAGATTTGAACTGACATTTCTTTGGGATCCTGATAATTCTGCTAGAGAGAGTTTGGGATGTGTGATTAAAGTTTACTGCAAAGCTCAGCATCTTAGCTGTTCGCTGTCTGGAGCGATTATTGTCATTTTAACGCATTTTGCTCTTCAGCACTCAGGCTGGTAGGAGGTGAGCTAAATCAGTGCTAGTTTTTACTCTCTTTGTCTGTGAATCAGATGTGTTGTAGTCATTTATAGTTTAAGGTACACAAGTATAAAAGCTGTTTATTTTTACAACAATCTTCACTGTAAAACCTAATGCTCAAAATAATTAATTGGTTTGAGTAGGACAAACTTAAATTAAACAAATTAGTTTAGTCAAATAAACTTTTATGAGTATTTAGCACTTTCTTTTTCTTTCGAGTTCACAGAACTTATATATTTTAAGTAAACTGTTTCATTGCTTTGAGTGAGTTTTATGAACTCATTTCTTTCAAATTAGATGAACTTAAGTTTAACTGAAACTGGGCTGGGTTTCCCAGCATGCCTTGCCCATGGCACTCGAAAGGGAGAGTAAATGTTAAAATTAAGTGCTATATAATGCTTTTTTGTGTGTGTGTGTAAGATTAATGTTAAGTGGGAGATTTAGCAGTTATTAATGTTTTGTTATGCTAATTTAGAAGATTTTCTGTTAAAGTGAGTTTTTGGAGAGTTACCATCATGGTGACATGTGTGCGGCTTGGTTTGAGAACAATATGTTAAATGTTTTATATTGCTGTACTAATTTAAGTGCTATACAATGCTATTGCTAACATGTTAGCAAATTAGCAAGTTAACATATTCTGTGTTATCCAGTTATTGCTAGCTAAGTTTCCACTAATAAAAATGTTTATGTTGAGATTACATGATAATTTTAAGTTAAATGTATGAATTAGTTTACTTAAATATTATTTCAGTTTAAGAACAATTAAAATGTATGAGTACAAAATAAAAATCTGCCAGTTCTGCTTACTTAAACTTTGAATTTCTTAACTTAAAAATTTGATGTAATCGATTGCCTCAATTTTGAGTTCTGCCAACTTATTAGGGTTTACAGTGTTGAGAAGTGATTCCCAATTGACATGTATAACATACATTAGTCAGAATACCTATTGCTCCAAGGTAAAATAATGTTAATATATATTACTGATTATTCATTTGAAGCAGTGAGAATGTTGAAGAAATGTCAGGAAAAAAGATGCTTTGCAATGTCGTACTTCATTCCAGTCCATGTACAAACAATATCCAATGTATTTTTTTTTTTTTTACCACTTTATGAACACATTTTACTGAAAATTGCACTGTTCATGGGATAATTCATAAAGCTTGTCTGAGTGTGCAACAGTAACTAATCTTAGCAATGGTTCGACCGACGGACAGAAAACCTCCTTACTCTGCATCTGGCTGACATTTCACCTCACTGTCACTAACTCAGACATATTAATGGCACAGTATCTTTTCTGATAGGGCCCAGTGGGCTGGAGGTGTGCCAGATGGTTTCTCTGAAGCATTCCTTAGGGATATGCTTTAATGCAATATTATTATGGGGAGAGAGAAGCAGGGGAAGCCACCACTGAGAGCTGTGCTAACACTCACTAACAGGTAAAAAGGCTTTTAAATGAAGTGCAGAATACACAATGAATGATCATGTGACCAAATTATTGCTTGGCTGAATGTCAGCTTAACATCAATTGTGCTTTCAGAAAGTATTCAGCTTTCATTGGTTATTTATTTCTAACTCTTTAGTACTGCAAAGTCAAATTACAATCTATTTAAATTGAAATTTTATTAGGTAATTCTTTATAATGTCCTCTCTATTCTCTAATAAGTGAATACTGTGTGGAATAGCAAACTACCATATTACCCTTTTTATTTCTGAAGTATATAGAACAAATGAAACTGAAGAAATATTGCTATTTTTTTTTGCTAAAAAAAATCTGATTAATAATAACTTTTTTTTATTTTTAAGATAACTGAACTAAACATGCACCTAATACTGTAAGCTCATGAGGCAACAATGAAACATAAATATTGTTGCATACACTTTTAAAAATAAAGGTTCTTAATTGCCATCTATTGTTCCATGAAGAACTTCTAACATTAAAGGAAACTTTCCATTCAACAAAAGGTTGTTTATAGTGGAAAAGGTTAAACTATTTTGGAACCTTTACTTTTAGTGATACTGGGTACTTTTTCCCATACTACTTTTAAGAAATAGTAGCCAGTATGTAGTAAGCAGTACACCAATATTCTTTTCTGAACATTAATTGAAAATTCACCTCATGTATTCAGTTCTCATGTTTTTCAATCCACCTGTGTTCAATTCCCCAATAAATGCTGGCTTTATGAAGTATCATTACTAAAACATCAGATCAGATCATCCCTGCTGCCATGAAGACCAAAGAGCTGCCCATGAAACTTTGAGATAACGTTAGGAAAAAAGAAAAAGAAAAAACACTTGAGAAGGCTATAAAAAGATTGGCAAAGCTTCAAACTTTCCAAGAATCACTATGAGGTCCTTTGTAACAAAACGGGGGGAAAACACTGGAGTTGAGATTGGACTGCTTCAAAAAAAGTATCAGGACAAGGTGCTGTGCAAGTGACCCAGAGGCAGTCTACAAAACTAAGAGTATTGCACATCTCTTTGGATGAAATGGGGAAACTGTCCAGACTTCAATGATTTCTTTGCACTTCACAAAGATGCTTACTTTTGAAAAAGGCAGACGGTGTCACAACTGAAGTTTGCTAGGCACCACTAGACAAAACCTGAAATATTTTGGCAGAATTATCCACTTTTTTTTAGTCTGGTAAGACTTACTTGGCCTCAAAACACTCAAATCAAATAAAGCCCATAACATTCAGAAAACCTCATAGATCTTATTCAAAGTAGACGCCGCATTTAATTTTCCACAAATGAAAGTGAGGCAGTGTTATGTCATATATAATTTTCACAGCATGGGAAAAGTCATACTTTCAATGTTCTGTCAGCTGAAAGACTGACAACAGTACATTAAATGCACAGACTGTATTTATTTTACTCACAGCCTCATTTTCACTCTTAAAATTACAAAAGGCATCTACCCAGACAAAGGTCCATATGCTGTGTGAAGCAAGGCAGTGTCATTCAATGGTTGTTGCCATCAAGGGCATTACAGATGAGGCCAAATACAGACAAATCTTTGAGGAGAAAAGATGTCAATCTGCCAAAGTTGTATTCTTGGAATAAAAAAATAATTTTTCAACAGAAAAATGACTCAAAGGACAAGGAATACATAAAAAGGAGGTTTGTATTCTGGAATGGCCAAACCAGAGCCCAGACCTGAATCCTAACGAATAGCTTATTCTCTGTATGACCAAGCCCAAACGGACTATTTTCACATTTTCTACATTGATTTTGAGGGAAAAGATCTCTGAAATTCTTTCGAAAGGATTTTAAACATGGTAAATGTGTGAAATGGAGCTGAAAGCATTCTTGCCAGTAGCTGAAAGCATACTCAAATTAGACACAAACATGCAAGGGGATTTGTTGAATTTTAAGAATGACAAGTCTTCTGATACTGCAGAATTCTGCAGGAAAAAAAATGGATAAAAATTGAAAATTCCTAAAAGCATAAAGCTCAAGCTAAAAACATCCTTGGTTTCTAAACAATTAATTCAAAAATCATGTATCTTCTTTAACGGATGATACACTTGATCAATTTGACTAAATTTGGAGGAGCTATAACAGGAACAAATGTTGGGCACTGTAGACTATCAACAGTCATGTGTCCATGTGACGTTGTGGCTTAAAACAGCATGACATACATTCAAATGTATATTTGGCACCAAAACATTACAAACTATGTCACAGCTGAAGCCTGTGACGTTCACAAATGTGGGACAAAGGTCATCTGGCTCCAAACACTACCAGCCATGTGAAATCAGAGACCACCAGGATCTAAAGTAGGGGAAAGGGCAAATCACAAGTTTGCATGCCATGTCATAACCAACGCCATTTTTAGGAATGCAGTTTTCACTGACACCATCTGAAAAGCCAAAAGGTCATTCCATGACATGGGTGCTTGCCTACACAGTGTAAATTAGAAAGACAGTGATGATATTTCTACATACTGTATATATCATGTTTTCGATAATCAGTTATTTAAAATCATGTATGTAACCTGGGGACACAATAATATGAGCATTTCATCATATACATGAACATATATATATATATATATATATATATATATATATACACATACACACACACACACACACACACACACAGTGTTGGGGGTAACACATTACAAGTAATGAGAGTTATGTAATCAGATTACTTTTTCAAATAAGTAATGCAAGTTACTTTGTTTTCCCATTTATTGAGAGAAATTGGGAGTAAGGTGCAGAGCCTTTGTGTGTGCTGGATCATCGAAGGATCATCTCACTTTTGCTGTGAAAAGTGAAATGACGATTTTGATGAAATGATCATCAAAAGTGAAACTTTTTGTGGTGTGAAAGGGACTTTACATTTGCCAAAATAGAATTTTTGTTTTTAATTATTTATCAAAAGTAACATAATGCATTACTTTCCATAAAAAGTAAGGGAGAGTAAATGTTAAAATTAAGTGTTATATAATGCTTTTTTGTGTGTGTGTAAGATTAATGTTAAGTGGGAGATTTAGCAGTTATTAATGTTTTGTTATGCTAATTTAGAAGATTTTCTGTTAAAGTGAGTTTTTGGAGAGTTACCATCATGGTGACATGTGTGCGGCTTGGTTTGAGAACAATATGTTAAATGTTTTATATTGCTGTACTAATTTAAGTGCTATACCATGCTATTGCTAACATGTTAGCAAATTAGCACGTTAGCATATTCTGTGTTATCTAGTTATTGCTAGCTAAGTTTCCACTAATAAAAATGTTTATGTTGAGATTACATGATAATTTTAAGTTAAATGTATGAATTAGTATACTTAAATATTATTTCAATTTAAGAACAACTAAAATGTATGAGTACAAAATAAAAATCTGCCAGTTCTGCTTACTTAAACTTTGAATTTCTTAACTTAAAAATTTGATGTAATCGATTGCCTCAATTTTTTGAGTTTTGCCAACTTATTAGGGTTTACAGTGTTGAGAAGTGATTCCCAATTGACATGTATAACATACATTAGTCAGAATACCTATTGCTCCAAGGTAAAATAATGTTAATATATATTACTGATTATTCATTTGAAGCAGTGAGAATGTTGAAGAAATGTCAGGAAAAAAAGATTGATCAACAGTCATGTGTCCATGTGACGTTGTGGCTTAAATTAAAACAGCATGACATACATTCAAATGTATATTTGGCACCAAAACATTACAAACTATGTCACAGCTGAAGCCTGTGACGTTCACAAATGTGGGACAAAAGTCATCTGGCTCCAAACACTACCAGCCATGTGAAATCAGAGACCACCAGGATCTAAAGTAGGGGAAAGGGCAAATCACAAGTTTGCATGCCATGTCATAACCAACGCCATTTTTAGGAATGCAGTTTTCACTGACACCATCTGAAAAGCCAAAAGGTCATTCCATGACATGGGTGCTTGCCTACACAGTGTAAATTAGAAAGACAGTGATGATATTTCTACATACTGTATATATCATGTTTTCGATAATCAGTTATTTAAAATCATGTATGTAACCTGGGGACACAATAATATGAGCATTTCATCATATACATGAACATATATATATATATATATATATATATATATATACATACACACACACACACACACACACACACACACACAGTGTTGGGAGTAACACATTACAAGTAATGAGAGTTATGTAATCAGATTACTTTTTCAAATAAGTAATGCAAGTTACTTTGTTTTCCCATTTATTGAGAGAAATTGGGAGTAAGGTGCAGAGCCTTTGTGTGTGCTGGATCATCGAAGGATCATCTCACTTTTGCTGTGAAAAGTGAAATGACGATTTTGATGAAATGATCATCAAAAGTGAAACTTTTAGTGGTGTGAAAGGGACTTTACATTTGCCAAAATAGAATTTTTGTTTTTAATTATTTATCAAAAGTAACATAATGCATTATTTTCCATAAAAAGTAACAATTAGTTACTTTTTAAGGAGTAACAGTATTGTAACGCATTACTTTTAAAAGCAACTTTCCCCAAAACTGTATAAAGGACACAAACTCCACCTTTTGTTCTTGGAATGACCCCAAAAACAACTACATTTAATATCTACATATCATAAAACAATGAAATTATTACTGAGTATTTACCCTCATGTGTGGGCTGTCACTAATTTTTGAGGATGCGAACTCGATGAGATCTGCCCTGAGATCCACCAGAAACTTCACACCGCCCTGAACCTTGCTGATGTGAGTGAGCAGCTGACGGTATCGAGGTGTTAAACTGTACCGTAACCTGTCCTCCACCTGCAGGATAGTGGCCACATCCCGCCCCTGAGTGTCCAGCAACTTCGCGGCCAGATCCGAAGCCCATCTGTGATCTATCCCGAAATCATGAGACAACTTCTCGAGAAACTCCAGTCTTTGCTCTTTCTCTAAACTCTTGTAGAAGTGCATAAACTCCAGACTGTTGGATTCAGGTGGAGGTGGAGATTTTTCTCTCATCTCATAGGTGGGCAATGGAACCACTGTCTTTTTTAGGATCTCCTCCATGCTATTGTGCTCTGCGATAGTAGTGCATGGATACATGTTTCTGAACTCCCACGCTCTGAGTCCCTGGACCGTTTTTAATACAGCTCCGTGTCGATAAGACTTTAGCAAAGAGCGCGCGGCTGTAGATAAGTGGAAAGGTGTCATTGCTCGCCTGACAAATACGCACCAAAATAAACCTAGCATACACTGTTGAAATGCACATCTACTTCCGGGATCTCTTAAAGGAACCGCGCAAAGTTGTATGTCAAATGCATGACAGTACACAGTACTTATTCACAATGAAATGTGATGATCATAAAAACACATCAATCTGAACTAAGCTTAAAAAAGACGTTATAAAAAAAAATAATAATACAGTAGTAACCAGGGGATTAAACTGGGATTTTGAAGGATAAGGAACCTTGTTCCCCAGCTAGTATTTTAGTAAAAGTAAAAAGTATGTAAAGCAAAAATAAGTAAGTAAATAAATAAATGAATAAACAAATAAAATGTTCTATAAAGTCTTTATCTAAAGTTTATATTTCCGTTCTGGAAATGTATGCAAATCAATGTGTATTTAATTAGATAATGCCTCGTTTGCATATTTAAATATAACATTTCAGAAAACTTGTCATACAAAACAATTGTCTTTTTGTACTGTGATTAGTCAACTGAAGGATGGTGATAGTTAAACAATTAGTTCACTTTATATGAAAATTACCCCATGCTTTACTCACCGTCAACAAGCCATCCTATGTGTATATGTTTTTCTTCTTTCAGACGAATACAATCAGAGTTATATTTATAATCACCCTGATGCTCCTAAGCTTTATAGCCTATGGCAGTGCATGGAAACCATCAGTTTGAAACTCAAACAAGTGCATCCATTCATCATAAACATACTCCACATGGCTCCGGGGGGTTAATAAAGGCCTTCTGACGCTATGCGATGCATTTGTGTAAGAAAAATATCTATATTTAAAACCTTATAAAGTAAAATAACTAGCCTTTGCCAGACTGCCTTCCGTATTCATCTTACAAAAAAGTTTTGTAAGTTGAATACGGAAGGCGTAGGATGTACAGTAGCATGAGTGTTTTGAACTGCGAGAGGCGTTATACATTCTTTGTAAATACGGAATGCGTTCTGGCGGAAGCTAGTTATTTTACTTTATAACGTGTTAAATATGAATGTTTTTCTTACAAAAATGCATCGCTTCGCTTCAGAAGGCCTTTATTAACCCCCGGAGCCGTGTGGAGTATGTTTATGATGGATGGATGCACTTTTTGGAGTTTCAAACAGGCGGTTTCCGTGCACTGCCATTATAAAGTTTAGGAGCATCAGGGTGATTATTAATATAACTCTGATTGTATTCGTCATATAAACCTAGGATGTCTTGAGGGTGAGTAAATCATAAACTAATCTTTACAAATTCCTGTTCACCCGTGGTGTCTTGCCTTAAATAATTCGTTATATAATATTAATTAAATATTATTTTCATATGTATTGTCCGGAGAAATCTCCCTCTTAAGTGTGGTTACAGTGACAGGAGAATAGCCTTGGTGTGTTAGCCAATCAGAAAACGTAGAGACGGCTCTCTGACAAAATCAACCAATGGCGTGAATTCGAGGCGGGAATACATTTTTGTCAGACCAATTGCAGACGTATTTGGGGAAACCTGTTTGGAAAGTATTTTTTCTCAATTCCATTTGGTGTCGCTAGTGGTGCAAACGCATACAGCAGATTTTTACTGTAGCGTCCGAGACGTTTCAAACTCGCATGCGATTTTATACCCATTTTAAATTATTATTTGTTGAACCACCAGGTAATTTCACTATCACATTTTAAACATAGCATAAAGGGGATTATAAAATACTCACGACACCAAAACATCATTGCATCGTCTGTATGATTAAGAACCACGCGGATTCATAACAACTGCACAGTATACGGATGAACTGGTATTACGTTAATGTTTATTGACTTAATCCGCATGGCAGAGCAAAAGTTTTGGCATGCTAATTCCATTAGTGAATTTTATTTTTTGTGAAGTTTGTGAACCTATTAAGACACCTGCTTTGCTTTCAGTGATATTGTAAAGTTGTTTAATTGCTTGGCATCAGTTTTTAGGAATGGCTGAAGACTCTTGCTCTGTGAAAGAGATGGAAACAGAGTTGAAAGATAATCCATGCTCGAGTGAAGATGCTTTTGCGTGAGTACAGCTGTTACTGAAATTACAACAAACCACTAGGCCCTTTATACATCACAAACAATTGTTGCACTGCATGTCTAATCACATCACATCCTCAAACACTTGTCCAAATGTTCAATAGGTAAGAGAAGCTCTTGTTCTTGACTTACTGTCCTTGACTTACATCCTATAATTGTGCTCTTGCTGGCACACACTGCATTCAAATTTACACATCACCTCTAATGCGTCTCTGAATTCTGTATATGAGTATACAAGTAGGCTAAATATTTGTTATTCAACTGAGAATAAGCACGATTTAATGGCAACACAAACAACAGCTGCACATTATTATACACAGCGCTGCACTTTGCAGCAGGAAACGCCTTTCGTGTTACTGTGAAAGATGGAGACAAATTGAGCCTCCCAAACAAATGATGTGCACCAGAAATCGTAAATCTAACCAAGTGTGAACTGAGTGCCACAGAGCTTGCATTCATTATTCAGAGAGTTGTACTTCATCTTCTTTATGAATAAATTATTTTACTTTGATATCTAATGCATTATATGGGCACGTTAACGCCGGGGACATCCATCCATCTCTGGCATTTGTAATTAATCTGATGAAAGACTTGGACACCTGTAAGTGTTGCTGACAGCAGCCTGTTGTGACGAGGCCTGCTGGCAGACTGTCAAACACTCCAGTGAAGGGAGAAGTTTATTTTTAAATAGATAATATGGATTCAGATCTCATGAGCACTAATGGCCTTTTTATGCCCCCCCAATCCTCTCCCCCGTCTCATCTATTCTCACCCCTCCTCCTTTTCTTATGTATGTTTGTCTTTTGTCTCATTCTTCTCATCATCCTTTCCTCTCTCTTTTTGTTTCTCCACAGAGTAAACCCAAAGAAAAAGAAATCAAAGGCCAAAGGAAAGGTGAAGTCTCAGCATGAAGGGAAGGAGAAAACGCATAGGAAGGTAGTTCTTCAATGTCACCATTAATTTTCTTTCGTCATGCCCCTGGGATTGTCTCTTCAAGTCCAGCTTAATTAAGAGGCCCTGCTAGCTTTGCTGTAAAGGAATATTTATGCAGTCATATCATTCAGAGCTTTCAGCCTGTTTCGCAGGTTACAGAGACCCAAATATAACAAGAACAGACTGCTACACAGAGCATAACCTGAAAGCATTTAGTCAGCGAGCAATCGAGTCTGTGATCTGGATGACAGATTCATAGGTTAAGAAAACCAAGATATAACAAGAATAGACTGTTATGCAGAGCAAAGCAAACAATGCAATCTTCCCTCTTCAGGGCGGTTGCACCAAACCACTCATTATCTGTGAACGATAGTAATAGTATTTTGCCATTATGCAAGTCTGTTCTCTAATGCAACCTACTTCCAGCTATGCAGATATTTTTGTAGTGGAATATGATTCTCCTTGACAGCTTTGGGCGCCGGTTTGGCCTCAAGTGATCTAGATGGCTTTCCCTGATAGCAGGTTGTAAGCCATTGATTAGACTAGGCTTCCCTGTGGTGCGTCAAACCCACAAATAGCCCTTCTTTCCCTCTGCACCTTTACATCAGCATAATGCGGCTTCTTGAGCTTCTTCATCTCTTTGATATTTCCATGTATTGCCTCTTTTTTTTTATTTATTACCTGCCACCTTAATATAGTCTTTTACTGGTACCTGCACAGTGGAATGAGATGGAATTATAAAGGAATGTCCTTGTCAAGTCAGTAAGTAGGTTGCTTGGAACTTATTTTTGATTTTTGTTATTCCATTTAGACTATGTACAGTATCTCACAGAAGTGAGTACACCCCTCACATTTTTGTAAATATTTTATTAGATCTTTTCATGTGACAACACTAAAGAAATGACACTTTGCTACAATGTAAAGTAGTGAGTGTACAGCTTGTATAACAGTGTAAATTTGCTGTCCCCTCAAAATAACTCAACACACAGACATTAATGTCTAAAACGCTGGCCACAAAAGTGAGTAGACCCCTAAGTGAAAATGTCCAAATTGGGCCCAATTAGCCATTTTTTGTGACTTATTAGTGTTATAAGGTCTCAGGTGTGAATGGGGAGCAGGTGTGTTAAATTTGGTGTTATCGCTCTCACTCATATTGGTCACTGGAAGTTCAACATGGCACCTCATGGCAAAGAACTCTCTGAGGATCTGAAAAAAAGAAAAAGACCCTGAAACTGCCAGGTGAGGTGGTCAAAGGCAAGTGTGTCTTGCCTACAGTCAAGCATGGTGGTGGGAGTGTCATGATCTGGGGCTGCATGAGTGCTGCTGGCACTGGGGACCTACAGTTCATTGAGGGAACCATGAATGCTCTCATGTACCGTGAAATACTGAAGCAGAGCATGATCCCCTCCCTTCGGAGACTGGGCCACAGGGCAGTATTCCAACATGATAACGACCCCAAACACACCTCCAAGACGACCACTGCCTTGCTAAAGAAGCTGAGGGTACCTAAACCCTATTGAGCATCTGTGGGGCATCCTCAAACGGAAGGTGGGGGAGCGCAAGGTGTACTCACTTAAGGGTGTACTCACTTTTGTGGCCAGCGGTTTAGACATTAATGGCTGTGTTGAGTTATTTTGAGGGGGCAGCAAATTTACACTGTTATACAAGCTGTACACTCACTAGTTTACATTGTAGCAAAGTGTCATTTCTTCAGTGTTGTCACATGAAAAAATATAATAAAATATTTACAAAAATGTGAGGGGTGTACTCACTTCTGTGAGATACTGTGTATGTATGTATATATATAATATATATATATATATATATATATATATATATATATATATATATATATATATATATATATATATATATAATATACACTAGGCAACAAAACAATTTTCGATATTGATAATAAGAAGGAATGTTTCTTTAGCACCAAATCAGATGATTTCTGAAGGGATCATGTTACGCTGAAAGGGTTAGTTGACCCAAAAACGAAATTTCTGTCATTATTTTATCACCCTCATGTCGTTCCAAACCTGCAAGACTTTTGTTCATCTTTGGAACACAAATTAAGATATTTTTGATGAAATCTGAGAGGTTTTTATCATCTCCAATAGAAAGCAAAGAAATTACCACATTCAAGGTCCAGAAAAGTAGTAAAGATGTTGTTAAAACAGTCAGCGTGACTACAGTGGTTCAACCTTAATGTTATGAACTCTGAACGCCAACTCATTATTGGCCGGCTCCTGCGTTAGCATCACACGCATGTGTCGTGGTGCTCACGTGAACAACGTCAGACAATACTGAGTCACACAGAAGCGCTGCACTGCGTCAACTGCGTAGGAGACTGACATGGAAGAGAAGACATTATTCAACAAAGTCGTTATTTTTGTTTTGTTTTTGAGCACAAAAAGTATTCTCGTCGCTTCATAACATTAAGGTTGAACCGCTGTAGTCACTTTGACTATTTTAACGATGTCTTTACTACTTTTCTGGACCTTTAAAGGGATAGTTCACCCAAAAATGAAAATTCTGTCATCATTTACACACACTCAGGTTGTTTCAAACCTATATAAATTTTTTTTGTTATGTTGAACACAATGGAAGATATTTTAAAGAATGTAGGAAACTGAACAGTTTTGGGGCACCATTGACTTCCATAGTATTTTTTTTACTACTATGGAAGTCAATGGTGCCCCAAAGCAGCCTGGTTACAAACTTTCTTCAAAATATCTTCCTTTGTGTTCAACAGAACAAAGACATTTTTACAGGTTTAGAACAACTTGAGGGTGAGTAAATGATGACAGAATTTTAATTTTTAATCCCTTTAATGTGGTAATTTCATTGCTTTCTATGGGAGATTAAAAAAAAAGTAACCCAAGTAACAAGTAACTGGAGTAATTATGCTGAAAATTAAGCTTTGCTGTCACAGTAATCAATTATAAAACAGTAAAAAAAAAAAAAAAAAAAAAGAGAACGTGTGTGTTTGTGTGTATTTAAATTATTAGGGTAATGAATAAATATTTATTACTTATATTTTTTGAAATCTCTAGTTGCATTAAACCCTGCTGTTTAACTGAGCATTGGTATTGATAGCTGTCCAAATGATCAAGGCAATAGTGCAACCATAATTGGGAAAGCAAAACAAAAGTTACCATCAGCTAGTTGTCATGTTCTTGTTTTGTTTTTTTAATATTTCAGATGAAAATGCCTAAAGTGGAGAGCATGGACTTTGAAGACAGAAGGTACACTGAGACCACTGTGTCACATGTGAGGGTATTTTTAGTAGCTAGTTCTGCACATGTAGTATCACAGATTCAGACTTTTGATTTAGAAAAATGGCATCAGCAGCCAGCAGCTGCACTTGGAAATGAGTTTTAATCCATTTACGATTCAAATATGCAATCATACTTTTTTCTTTCCTTTAGAGTTGATGAAAATTAATTCTGATGATTTGAAAGTGCGCAGTTCTGGACAATATCCATTCCGATTTTCTCGCTACATTGGCTGTCTTTCAGGAAATTAATTTATTTATTGGAAAGAAAGCTGTGGCGTGTCAGAAAAGTAATAAGTGAAAAGCATTCAGATCAGACTGGGGGTGGGGGGGGGGGGTGCATAGATTAAGCCTGAGGCATAAGTCTGAGAAAGCAAACGTTTAACATGAAGTTATATTTCATATACAGGTATAATTTAATATGTAAGATTTTCACATAAAAAAGACCATCTCAAATCTCTCGTTGACTGTTTCTGTCTCACGATAAGAACAGTATGTCTCTAATCAGGGACTTTGACAATCAGACTCCTTGTAAATCAAGTCCTGCTGGTGATTGCAGGTGGGAGGTTGATTTACACGACAGAGGTCAGACTTAAAAACTGCTGAAGTTGTCCGAGTGTTCTTTTACACTTAATCTCTCCCAGAAAGTTCTCCCCTGAATTGAACCATTTGTTATGGTAATTGTAATTAATTGATTTGGTCTGCTCACCTCCCACCACATCTGAATCATGCTTTATGGAAATTGAAGCTTGCATCTCTCTGCAATTATCCTTGGACATAATTACTGTAATTATATAATTATCATCAGTGGCCATTAAGGATTATTGTGTAATCACCATAATTTAGTCATTGTCATTGGTCAATGCATATTTGTCCTTTTAGTTTTTTTTTTTTTTTTTTTTAAGACTGAAGTTCTCACAACCTTTAAGCGTGTTTTTGGCTGTTTGTCTCGTTTAGGTCTAAGGTGAATGTGAAGGAAGAGCCAGACAAAGATCCAGACTTTGTAACAGAAGGGAAAGGGAAAAAGAGGAAAAGAAAAGTGGATAAAACGGATGGTCGCTCTTCTACCTCTGAAGCACCTTTGTAAGTCTTTCTTTTTTTTTTTATGGGTGTAGCAATGAATGAATAAGCCAATAACAGATCCTTTTTCCTCTTCATATATTTCTTATTTATAGCTGAAGTGGGGTAAGCTGTGCCACTTTTTACTTAAAATGATAGCTCACCTAAAAATTCCAAACCTGTATGACTTCCTTTCACAAAAGGAGATGTTTAGCAGAATGTCAAAGCTGCTTGTTGTCCATACCATGACAGTGGAGGGTACCAAGGACAGCCGTGGTTGCCATTTACTTTCATTATATGGAAAAGAGCAGCTTGGACATTTAATCATTTATGGTTGATCTTTAATCTATGGCTAATCTAGCCAAATAATTAACATGGTTTTGTACATTGGAGGTTCACCAGTATACATGACGTACATTTTATACCTGAATTTATGTGCTTTTACATAATTGAATGTAAAATGAAATTAAAATTTGCATTTAAAATAGCAAAGACCCTCCAATTTAAACATTGTCTAGCTTATTAAATTATTTAGTTTATTGAATGACAATTTGACTACTATTACACAAATACTATGCAGCTAGACAAATTTTGGCATGTGTACATTTATTGTAATGTGTGTCTTGTCAGAGGAGGATGGAATTTCTGTTGATTTGATTGTCATAGTTATCTTTGACTTGCTCCCTTTAAAAGGACAATATTTTAGAAAAGCTGTTTAAAAAACATGCTGAAACTTTTTAGCATAAAAAAGTTAATTTGCATCAATCACATACACCTGTATATGATGGACCCTTTCTAAATATATACTACTTTTCACAATTGTTGTTATTATTATTATTATTATTATTATTATTATTTTAATCTTTTTGAAAGTCTTTCGAAAGTCACATGATCCTTATTCAGAAATTACATTTTACAAAACACTTTACATGTATTAACTGCTTACTGTATGTCCCTGAAAGGCCGAAGAAGAAGAAGAAAGTTGCAGAAGAGGGACAGGGAAACTCTCCAACAGCAAAGAAGAAAAAAATTAAGGAAAAAAAAGAAAAGGTGGGCTTTACCCAGAGTGCATCAGTGGTATATTGATTATAGTGAGAAGAACTTGGTGACAGAGTGCTGGAATGCTAGTAATTTGGGTATTTGAAAGCCAAAAATCTTTAAAGTGGACACATGCTGAGATAAGCTACGTAAAGGCACAGTCAGAAAGTTCTGAGATACTATATATCAGTGAATTTTGCATTTAATATAAATTGATTTTATATTAATGCCTCCACCACGTTATTTTTTTCTGTAAAGCATTAATTTGAAAAAAAAAAAATAGTCTTGGTTAGAAACTTCAGTTCACATGATGAAAAGGCATGTTAGCACTTTCTCACAAATGATTTCATTCATCTTTTGCTATTCATCTAAACTGCCATCTGCAGGTCAACATCAGCTTGTCCTTTGCAGTCACCCTACAATTTGATGGATTTAAAAGACCATGTCACAAAGGCAATTCCTTGTGCTGAAAAGCCGTCATTTTGTTCAACAACTAACTGTTGCTCTCCTCCGGTGATAGTAATTTTAGTGCTGTGGAGAGCAGTTTTGGAGAACATTTCTCTCTTGCAGAGCTCAAAATCTTATTCTCAGGAGAAACCGTTTACAGTTTTGTTCTTGGCTTACTGTGAAAAGATGTCCATGTCCACACTGCCACTCAGAAGTTCATTCTGGTCAGGTGTTGTCTATTTTCCCACCGCAGACTTGACTTCTGTAGCGCTTCAATTTCTCCAAGTATTTTGATCTTTGAAAAAGTAAATATTTTTTGTCTCCTGTGGATCCACCAACATTTCAACTAGGAAAGCTTTTTATCTGAATAGCCAAAATGCCATTTGTCACTATTGTATTCCTTCATTATAACAAAAAAGACATGTCTAGAGATACCCTAAAAGTTTTACAACAAAATCTCTCTAAACACCAAGAACTCGTGACCAAATTGTCAACAGCAATGCCCAATTAATCATGTTTTTGCGTACATCCTGTTTTTACAGTTTCACAGTTCTTACCTGTTGAGAGTGTTAACCCTCCAGTCAGTTTTTATGTAATGTTGTGCTAACACTGTAAGTGATTTTTTTCAATTAAATTGTTGTAGAAACTTTTCAGGGCTCAGCTCAAACATTTAGAGATATCTTGAACGTTGTGAATTCTGCAAATGTAAATATGTCACAAAGGACAAGTTATCTAGCTAGCTTTTTATATATATATATATATATATATATATATATATATATATATATATATATATATATATATATATATATATAACCTAGCTAGATAACTTGTCCTTTGTGACATATTTACAATTAAGAATTAAGTCTCATTCCTCCACAGGTGGCTTTGAGTCCAGCAGTGCTTGTTTAAACTGGTGACATTTTTAGAATGAAAATTTGCTACTCCTGCAAAATGCACACTGTTCACAAGTTTGCAGTGATGACCCCTTTTTACCTTTCAAAGGTGAAAAAAGAGGAAGGAGGGTGTTCTGTCTCCACTAAGAAGAAGAAAACCAAGGAGGAGATTGTGGCAGCCAGGGCTCTCAAGATAAAGCAGAAAGAGGAGGAAGAGAAACAAAGATGGAGATGGTAGGCTCTCTGCATGCAACTTTGTGTCTGTATGGACACCTTTTAGCCCAGAAGTTTTGTTGGTCTCGACTCTCTGCTTTTCTTGACTTACTGACTCTTTCACAGGTGGGAAGAAGAGAAGTATGAGGATGGAATTAAATGGAAGTTTCTAGAACACAAAGGGCCATATTTCCCCCCTGAGTATCAACCCCTACCAGATGATGTGAAGTTTTACTATAATGGTATGTGTTCAGACGTTATGAAGATCTTGTTGCATCTGTCTTACTGATGCATCGCATGGAATCATTTCACAGCAAAACGTATTCAAAAAAGAGAGATTTTGGTCAGAGAGGGGGCCAGTTCACTGGTCAGTGCTGTTCCCATTAATTTTCCTGGTCTGGGCACACAGCCCAGCTCAAGGTTGACCTGTTCCTCCGTTGGTGTCAGGCCTACTTCAGAGAGCACAGGAAGAGTCTTTAATCTCTTTGCTAAACTTTAAGGTCAGCTTCCTCTATTAATATCCACTCTGCCATTTATGGTAGAGAGGCGTTTCTTAAACTATAAGTGCATTTCGGAAGGCCCAGACCATTAATCTTGGTACAATAACCCTGAGGGGGAAGTATTTGGATTTTGTACCTGAGACTCCCTGAACGGTAAGCTATAAATGCAGTTTTGATTATATTTGTCCTAGGCTATGATTCTCCGTGATGCATTTAAAGTCCTATATTGTGAGGCTGGTGAGTCCTGTGGGAACGTGTCTGAAGACTCATCTTAACGTAGTTTTAAAAAAAATTTCAATGCTCACTCGTTCTGTTGGAGATCTGTAGAAACAATATCTTGTTTATCTCTTTGTTTTTGTTGTCACCAGTTATCTTGTGAAAAAAGAAGTTAATAATAAGTATGGTAATCAACTTTATTTGCAGATAACTACAAACTCTTAGTCATTAGTGATGTTGATTACTTAGGGATAGTTAGGGTTAGGGATTTAAAGAATCCTTTAAACCTAAGAATTAATTCTCTGGGGTCTGAGGGGGTTTTTGGGCCCTGGAGATGTTTTGACATGATGTTTTGACATTTGAGCTTATTTCAGTTACTTAGAACAGATTGTACCTCTCTTTGGTTTCATACAGATTACATAAGCAGAGAATATTTGTTGTCGATTTGAATTTGTTCATTTATAAGTAGACATTTCAAGCATTCTATAGACATGTTTTCGCACAGTATTTGCTGAGTTTTGTTTCATTTTTGTGACAGAAAGAAATTCACTGAGACAGCAGAAAGCACACCCTGTTTTTTTTTATTTTACAAAAGCACAGTGTTTTGATGTTGTGAGTGTACACACAAAGAAATAGACCTCAGTTTCGAATGATGTTTTACTATTATCTGTATGACCAATAATGGAAGTTATTTTCGCTGTTATCAGGGAAAAATGTGCCAGAATGCGCCAGCATGTTCGTCGACCCCAGAGGCTTAACCTTTTAAACGTGTAACTTGAGGAGATAATGTACTGTTGTTTTAATAAATTATCGGAATAATGATTTTTTTTTTTTTTGGCCATATAGACAAAGTTTTTGTTATTTAGACAAGCATTTAGAGTGTGCATCCAATGGACTGTATTATCCCACGAGGCCATGGAAGAGGAATCACTATATTTGCTATTAATTTAATGAAAATTTACGTCAGTAGTTATTTTAATGTTATGGCAGAATTCTGATAAATGGCCAAAATTTATGGAGTGTACCAAAAAAAAAATTTAAATGATACACTTTTAAAAGCGAATTTAGGAATCACTATGTTATTATTAAAGGTATGAAATAAATATTTATTTTGAGATTACATTTATCAGCATTATTATATCTTTTCTTCCATATTTTGACGTACATTTAAATGTAACGGATTATCAAAATGTAGGGCGAGTACTTGGTTCTATCCATCAGTTGTTGATTGGATTTCGAAAAGTGGGTGTTGCTTTACAAAATGAAGGCAGATGAATGCGTGTTTGCGGGGACGGAGTTTAAACAGACTAAATGATTGGAGAAGTCCTGCATATGTTACCAGAGAGAAGTCTTGTCTTTTTCCCTCAAAAAATCCAGTTATGACATTTTGATTAAATTTTTTTTTTTTTTTTTTTTTAAATGAAACAAAAGATATGCATAGATTGTTTCAAAATAAAATCAATAACATGCATTTAAAAAGTTGAATGGGTGAATTTTTATTTCATGCCATAAAGATTTACTTTGAACACTAGATGATGGCCAATCATATGCATATTTAATAATATATTACGTTTTTGATTAACAATATGAAACGTATGTTGTTCTTTAAATGCAGTACATTCTTTAACCCAAACAACTAGTTGGTTATTAGCTGGCTGCTTTTTTCACACTGATGTCCTTGTAGTAAGTGAATATGTTCTGTTTTGTTGTAGGAAAAGCAGTGAAACTCAGTCTGCCAGCTGAGGAAGTGGCACTTTTCTTTGCTCAAATGTTGGATCACGAATACACAACAAAAGAGGTCTTCCGCAATAACTTCTTCAGGGACTGGAGGAAGGTAAACTGTTCCTGCACTTCTAAGCCTAGCTCAATCTATAACCAGTAGCTTTTACAGTTAGGAGGGATGGGTGTCAGGTTATGAGTACGGAACAGTTATGAAGCTTACAGCATCCCAGAAGGCCTCAGGGCGTATCATGCAGAATTAATTTCGTGCTGCTTAGTGCTCAATGCTCTTGAAAATACGATTTGTGTAAAGGCATTGATATGCTAATCCAGACAACTCGCTTCCCGCATATGAACAAATCCAATTTAACTGTTTTATTATAACACGGAAGCCCCTGCTCGCTTCACTGAGCACAGTCTCCGCCCCGTCCCCGACTGTCAATCACGAGAATGAACGAGAGAGGAATTCAAGTGATGAGACACCAGCTCTATTATTATAGTGCTTTCAAAAAGTGTTGTATGAGTGTTTTTGTCTCAACCTGTTTGTTGCTCGCTGTTTTCTTCTGAGTGATCTGCAGCGTAGCGTATACAGCAACGCAAGCTGTTGTTTAAAAATGTTCATTTAGATGTTTCATGAGCCTTTGACCCATTTAGTACTTATTAATGGAGACTAAACCTCTGAATATTATTGAGGGTTCAGTGGATAATGAATTCCTTGTGTTTTAGTATATGGCCACCCATGGTTGTGCCCGCGTTCATTGACTGCGGTGCAGACAGCAATTAGAAAAACAAGGTCAATGAAAAGTTTGCTGGGAGGGAGGAGGCGTGTTTATGTACTTCTTAGCATTTGGCAATTACTGCACATTAGAGACCTGCCAGAACTGGGCGCCACAGGATGTAATCAGAGAGCAGCCTAACTCATATCTAGCTACAAAACTGTGTTCTGGATAAGTGCAATTACAGGTATAGGAGAATTCATTTTGATTGTCTTATAGTGATGGCTCCAAGCAGCAATTCTAGCCTATATATATATACAGGTGCTGGTCATATAATTAGAATATCGTGAAAAAGTTCATTTTTTTATTGTAAATTATTTTAAAAAATGAAACTTTCATATATTCTAGATTCCCTACATGTAAAGTAAAACATTTCAAAAGTTTTTTTTTTTAAATTTGTTGATTAGAGCGTACAGCTAATGAAAATCCAAAATCCAGTATCTCAAAATATTAGAATATTTACATTTGAGTTTCATTAAATGACCATCCCTACAGTATAAATTCCGGGTATCTTTTGTTCTTTGAAACCACACTAATGGGGAAGACTGCTGACTTCGCAATGGTCCAGGAGACAATCATTGACACCCTCCACAAAGAGAGTAAGTCACAGAAGGTCATTACTGAATGGGGTGGCTGTTTACAGAGTGTATATCAAAGCATATTAAATGCAAAGTTGACTGGAAGGAAGAAATTGGGTAGGCAAAGGTGCACAAGCAACAGGGATGACCGCAAGCTTGAGAATACTGTCAAGTAAAGCCAATTCAAACACTTGGGAGAGCTTCACAATGAGTAGAATGAAGCCGGAGTCAGCGCATCAAGAGTCACCACACTCAGACATCTTCAGGAAAAGGACTACCAAGCCACTTCTGAACCAGAGACAACGTCAGAAGCATCTTACCTGGGCTAAGGAGAAAAAGAACTGGACAGTGAACAGTGGTCGAAAGTCCTCTTTTCAAATAAAAGTAAATTTTGCATTTCATGTTGAAATCATGGTCCCAGAGTCTGAAGGAAGACTGGAGAGGCACAGAATCCAAGCTGCTTGAAGTCTAGTGTGAAGTTTCTGAAGTCAATAATGATTTGGGGGGGCCGTGACGTCTGCTGGTGTTGGTCCATTGTGTTTTATCAAGTGCAAAGTCAATGCAGCCATCTTCCAGGAGATTTTGGAGCACTTTATGCTTCCATCTGCTGACAAGCTTTATGGAGATGCTGATTTCCTTTTCCAGCAGGACTTTAGCACCTGCCCACAGTGCAAAAACCACTTCCAAGTGGTTTGCTGACCATGATATTACTGTGCTTTATTGGCCAGCCAACATGCCTGACCTGAATCTATGGGATATTTTCAAGAGAAAGATGAGAAACAGTCGATCCAACAATATACAGATGATCTGAAGGCTCAATAGTGCCTCAGCAGTGCCACAGGCTGATCACTTCCATGCCACACTTCACTGATGCAGTAATTTGTGCTAGGAGCAAGTCATTTGCTGTAATATGTCCTGCCGATCAAGTATTGAGTGCATAAAAGAACATACTTTAAAGAACTTGAACTTTTCTGTTTTGCAAATCCATTTTTTGATTGATCTTAGGAAATATTCTAATATTTTGAAATACTGGATTTTGGACTTTCATGAGCTGTACGCTCTAATCATCAAATTTAAAAAAAAAAAAACGTTTGAAATGTTTTACTTTACATGTAGGGAATCTAGAATATATGAAAGTTTCATTTTTAAAAATAATTTATAATAAAAAAATGAACTTTTTGATGATATTCTAATTATATGACCAGCACCTGTGTGTGTATATATATATATATATATATATATATATATATATATATATATATATATATATATATATATATATATATATATATATATATATATATATATATATATATATATATATATATATATATGTATATATATATGTATATTTGTCATTAATTTTAATAATCCAGTGAGATTTTTGAATACACAAGGAGTCTGACAACAGCTGGTTCTCACGGAGATCTGATCTCACCATCATCGAATCTGTCTGTGATTACATGAAGAATCAGATGAAACTGAGACAGACTAAATCCAGAAGAACTGTGGCCAGGTCTCCAAGACGCTTGAAGAAACCTTCCTGCAAAGCTACCAGAAAAATGATGCCCAAGTGTACCTGGACAAAAGCTGTTTTAAACGCAAAGTGTGGTCACACCAAATATTGATTTTATTTAGTTAATAGAAGTTAATTTAGAAATAAAATCTGTTTATGACAGTATTTTTGAAAGCATCCTCACTTTACAGCATTTTTACACAAGTGCCTAAAACTCTTCACAGTACTGCATCTTTGCAGGTCGGTTTCTTCAAGCGTCTTGGAGACCTGGCCACAGTTCTTCTGGATTTAGTTTTTCTCAGTTTCATCTGTTTCTTCATGTAATCCCAGATGGACTCGATGATGGTGAGATCAGATCTCCGTGTGGAGCACTAGATGTTGTCAGACTCCTTGTGTATTTAAAAATCTCACTGGATTATTACAATTAATGGCAAAATGAATGTTTGGAAATGTGAACTGACAGCAAAATATATAAATAACTGCCTTAAAACCATTTTTTTACTGAAAATACTGACGTGCCTAAGACTTTTGCACAGTAGTGTAGATATTACGTTATGGCAGGTAACCTAGAAATAGAGATGTCAAAAGTACCGACTTTGGTACCAAGTCAGTACTGAAATTTTAAAAATGTAATGCTTTGAGTGCTGTTGAGCGGATTCATAAACACCTCTGATTGACCATTGTGTTGACGTGCTCATCGGATATGTCTGTGATTGGCTTCAATGATCAACCCTTCAAAAACATAAATAGTCATCAATGATGCTACACCGCAAGTGCGAGTGACTTGAGCGCTTGAAAAGTCCACTAGACTAGACACGTCACGGGTAAGGAATATACTTTGAAAGACTTCCGCGCTCAACTGTTCGCAAGACTGAGCGGAACACGGAAAATGACTACAATAAATATTGTCGCCCATGCTGTTAAGTGTCATCACCTGGGTATCATCCGCGCAAGTGCACTTTTTCTATTTGCAATTTTCAGTTCACACTTTTTATACTAAAAGTGTCATAGAATAGTGTGCAAATTGCCATAGAAAAGTACAACCACATAATAATGCCATCCAGAACACCCTAGCAGTGTGGTAGTGAGTTTTGCATTGGCAAGTTTTTTTTTTTTTTTTTTTCAGTTTGTTGCCACAGAAATGAAACTTTTCCTTTAAATACAGTGACGCATTGCTCAATTGCCAGTTATTTGTGATCACCATTTAGTACATTTGATTTATTCAACAATATAGAGTCATGGGTCGTGCTGCGCTCTTAACAAATGTAATTGATTTGTGAGTCTATGAGGTTTGAGAATGTCTGTTTGTGTGCTGGTTTTTTTTTTTTTTGGGCCCATCTTTTACTTTCCCTCTCATTTTACACTTTTCCTTCACTCTGCTCTGGGCTCTGCTCCCTGGCTAATGGCCCAGGGGTGCCATTTATGGTCGAGCATGTGTATGTGTGTGACAGAATGGGGAGATGGAGGGGGGCAGGTCAGATGAAATTGGTTGTGTGAGGTCCCGTGGCGCAGGTTCTCTTCACCAGCCCCAGGAGGAGAGATTAGAGTGAATCAGTGTTAGTGTGACATTTAGCACTGCAAAAGTGCAAGAATAAATCATAAGCCAACAAAAGGGAAATGCGTATGTCAGTCCTCTGTGACCCCTCCATCCGATACTTACTTTTCTCTCCTCTCATTTTTTGGTTGTCCTCATCCTCTATCTCCTTTCCTGTGCCCAGTGGGAAACTGTGATCATAACAGGTGAGGGATCTTGGTCCTTTAGAGTTGTTTGGATGATCTTTAGTGTCTTCTGATGTAGGAAGTGCTTGTTATTGAATGTCATGAAACAGGCCATATCCCAAAGCAATATCAGTGCAAAGGATCAGTAGGGCAGCCTTTTTTGAGTCATTGAGATATATAAAACTGATTAAAAAAACAAGCAAACATCAGAAATGGCTCTCTAAAAAACTTTGAAGTAGGGATGTTTCACATGATGTACCAGATAATTAGTAAAATGTTTTAGTATTTGCTCCCAGAAGTAGATAATTCAAAGACATTATTGGATTATATGGGTTAAATCATTGAATACACATTACAAATGAAGCTTTAGAAATCAATTTATTATTTGCTTAATATATGTCATTGGCCATTCTGTCTGAGGTAGACTTGGGCGTGATTAAACAAAGTGTTCTTGTGTTGTTGGTTTTTTTTTTTTTTTCAAAGCAGCACAAGGCAACAAACCCGATTTTGACTAGGTATAAATGACAAATAAGGCATAATTATCTTGAGCAACAGGAGAAATGTCCTAAAAAAGAGAAAAAGACAGCCTAGGCATATATGATCAGACAGAATTGTTTGATAAATTCACCCTTCAGAATAGTTGCTATGTGTCACAAAAGTCTCAAGCACTTCCACTGAACTGAATCTTTTGCCTAGTCTGAAGAAATATTTGATATTCCTCTTACAAAGTTGCAATTCATGACAGGACTGCCAATTGGAATCAACCTGAGTGCAAGGCTAACTCAAAAACCTGTTGTAAATGCTCAAAATCTTGGTCCCTAAGCAAATTTCAGCCTTTTCCCAACATTTAGAGGGATGTAAACAAAGATTTAAAAGTTTGAGACCTGTAAGATTTCATTTTAAAAAAGAGGTCTCTTATGCTTACCAAGGCTGCATTTAATTGATCAAAAATACAGTAAGAACAGTAACATTGTGAAATAGTATTACAATTTAAATAACTGTTCTGTTATAATGTATTTTTTTAATTATATTAATATATTTAAAAATGTAATTTATTCCCATGTTGGCAAAGCTGAATTTTCAGCAGCCATTACTCCAGTCTTCAGTGTCACATGATCCTTCAGAAATCACTCTAAAATGCTGATTTGGTGCTCAAGAAACATTCAAATCATCAAACAGTAAATATAGCTTAATATTTAATATAACCTGCTCAATATTTATGTGGAAACTGTGATGCGTTTTTCCCATGGTTCTTTGGTGAATAGAAAGTTTAAAAGAACAGTATTTTTTTTTTATAGAATATTTCAAATTTATATGAAGTTTTTTTTAAATATATTTTTGATAATCTGATTATTTTTTTTTTTTTTTTTTTTTTACTGTCATGTTTGATTAATTTAATGCATCCTTGCTGAATAAAAGTTATAATTTCTTCCAAAAGAATCTTACTGACCCTAACATTTAGAATGGTAGTGTTTGGAGAAACCTTTAGCATGACCTCATCTTTCAAGGGTAGAGATCCACAGTAGCTGTTTGTCTCATGGAAGATATATTGACCTGAAGATGTACTGATTGCTGTAATGAATTGTTTTTTTTTTTTTCCATCAAAGACTCTACTCCAAGTGTGATGATTCAAAGCCTTTTATTACAAGACCATTTGGATAATGTTTCATTGATTCTCTCTCATCAGTTTCTTTTCACATATTCTTGTTTGGTTTTTGCTGTTGTTACAGAAAATGGCCAGGTTCTGATATGTGCAATTCTTGCAGTCAAGTATGTCAGCTAAAGTTCACTCAGTTCAAGCAATTTGTGCTTGCTCTATCATCACCCTGTGTGGATACAAAACAGCGCCTTCAGCTTTTTACTTATAAGATGTCTGGTAGATGTATTAAGTGAGCAGCAACTATCTTAAAACCCTGCATGGATGGGACTAGTTTTCCCTGAGGAGTTAAGTTAAATTTCTGTTTCACAGCCTTTCTTATTGATTTCAGTCCTGTCCAAACTGTTTTTCTCACCCAACCTTGTGACAAATTTTGGTGCAAATTGTCTGCTGTTTTTCGTCTACCCTGGGGTCCTCTGAGCTAGGTCCTCTGGCTAGGATTGCTGTGTATTATTTTAGCACAATGATTCTCCTAATTTAAACTAAATCAATAAATCTAGTTTCACTTTGAAACTTCAATATGGTTGCCAACTTTTTGGTTAAAATAACAGTTGGTGGTTCATGTACTGCTGACATCTCATCCGATTTAAATCAATAAGGAAAGTTAATGGCCACTGTAGAGCAGCATCTGGTCTGATCCTCATCATTCATTCATTATTTCTTTTACTTATGAACATAATGTTAAAACTATAGCACACTATAGTTCTTTTTTTTTTTTTTTCCACACTATCTTCTGGAACCAGTGTTATACTTCACTAAAACTTTTAAAAATCATTAGTTCATCAATTCTTGATGGTTTTGATGGTGTATGCATGTTCTTATGCACAGGAGATGACTTTGGAAGAGAGACAGCTAATCATGGATCTAAGCAAGTGTGATTTTGTGGAGCTCCATGCTATGCACAAACAAAAGGTGGAAGCCAGAAAGAATATGAGCAAAGAGGAGAAGTTGGTGAGTGTCCTCTATAACATCTTAAATGTCTGAAATATAAATCAAAGTTACTTAATTGTTGAATGGACTGCCTCATCCCTTACGCTAGGTGACCAATGTTCCTCTGATGTTCCTCTGAATTAATTCATGTTCTCCAGGTTAATAAAGAGGTCAATCAAAAAATTGTTGATGAGTATGGGTTCTGTGTGTTGGACCACCATCGTGAGCGCATCGGGAACTTTAAGATAGAACCTCCAGGGCTTTTCCGAGGCAGAGGAGACCATCCTAAACAGGGAATGTTGAAGAAGAGGATTCAACCTGAAGACGTCATTATCAACTGCAGCAAGTGAGGCTTTCATGTCAGCATAGCCTTTTCAAGCCATATTATATGTTCAGAAGTGGGATCGTTGCTGTAGCACCGTGGCATGAATGCGAGGCCTAACAAAAGCACATTGCAGATATATTTTATAGAAAGTTGTATGGCAATGGGTAAAAGCTGTTTTTACTCAAGAGCTCTTGTGAAAAACCATATATATGCAATGTCAAGTGATATTTCTTTCTTCAATCAGCGATTTGTTTTCAGAGGAAATATAAGGTATGAATTTACCCTACAGGGACTCTCGTATCCCAGAACCTCCTGCTGGTCACCGCTGGAAGGAAGTTCGTCATGACAACACTGTGACGTGGCTAGCCAGCTGGAATGAGAACGTACAAGGATCTTGTAAATATGTGATGCTCAATGCCAACTCCAAACTTAAGGTATATATTATAGTCTCAGCTTCAGATTCAAAGTTTTAGCACTTTTATTATATATATGAGCAATATCACACGAGTAGCTGTGAAAAATGGTTGTATATCAGCGTGGCTGTGATTCGGTTCAGTCACAGTGTGCTGATATACAGCCATATCACATGGCTACTTGTGTGATACTGCATTTATGCAACAGTTCGACGGCACGAGTGTGTAAATAAATAAGAACAACAATGGAGTGTCTTTAAAAACCCTCTTTTGTGAGGAACTACTTCCTTCTGCCACGGATTCAAATTTCAAGTTGACAGTTTAACATTTGAGCCCAAGCTTCCGTTACTAATTCTAAAACGTCACTTTAGAACTAGTAACGAAGGAACGTTGTGTCGCTTCATTGAAACACACTGTAATATATAGAGTATTATGAGAGAGATTGCCTGAGCGAGTGTATTACCTGCATCTAGCTGATATTCTTCAGGTCAATCTTATATTCATAATCACAAAATCAGATTGAATGTCCGCTGAGGAAAGCAGTATTTTTAATTGACTTTAAAAGTTTAATTAATTTTCACTTTAATTGTCCTTTTAACGTTTAAGACATTCCCATGAAAGCACTAGTCAATGCATTTGTCAGTTGTATCTCGTAAGAAGTTTAAAGTAAAAGCAACGTCCTTGTTTCCTTGTTTCAGTCCATTTCAATATTAAAGTCTTTGCGAGTGAATAAAGACAGTCTTTGCTGCCATCTCATGGCATGTTGATGTAACATTCACTGAAGTCGAAATCACTAACGGACTCTTTCTCAATAAAAAAAAATACAGCATGTTATTTATATAAAATATTATGTATTGAACAATAATATTTAAATGAACAACAATAGCCAATGTAACAGTTTAAGAAGTAAAATAGGAAATAAGCAAACAGTTCAGTCAGACGTACAAAAGCAGCGCTCTAGTTAGTACAGGATTTAATTTCAATGTAAATGTAAAGTTATGAAACTTAACATAGCCTTTAAGCCAAATCTATTAGCTCTGGAACAAGTAATAGATTAATAAGACCAAAGACTGCCCATTTTATATACCCAAAACGAATTATCCCTTATGTTTAAACACTGTCTACATAAGAGTCAGCGGCAAATTCACTAAGGACTGGCCGAGATGAAGCTGTTCTCTTCGGGTATATGAGCGCTGAACGGTCACTGACAGCCTGGAACTCGCATCTCCGAAAGTGTCTAAACAAATTTTCGCTATGTTTACATACAGTATAAAATCGCATTTCTGAGGTCTAAACTATATTCTCGCCTAAAAACTCTTAAAACTACATTTTATTACAAAATAACAGTAGTATCTATAAAAATATGGTGGGTTTGCTTGTCTGCCATGACACTCGCTGTGAGAATCCTGACAGCGGAGTGATTCAAACGATGAAACGGTTCACGTGGCGATATTGGTAGAATATTGCATGGCTGGAAAGACCTCTCAGCCAATCAGTTTCGAGAACCAAAAAGAACTGTTGTATAAATAATAATATATTTACACAATATAATATAATATTATTATTATTATTATTAATAATAATAATAATAATAATAATAATAATAATAATAACTAACTCTGGCCCCTTGTATCCCCCTGGCGGTCTTTGGACCCCAATTTGAAAACTCCTGATCTAGAAAAACTTACTGTAGTATAATCTACCTAGATAAACTAATTCAGATAAACTCATCACTAAACAACACATTAAAAAGAAAACAAAAACTGAGATCGCTCGCTTTATGTCAGTGGGACAATCTTTTCCTTTATAAGAGTGAATTAGTGCCCACCCACTTATTTAGCAGAGTTGGTTTCAGAAGGTTTTTTTTTTTTTTTCCCATTCATTTTTCCCATAGTCATTGTTAAAGCGTTGTAAGCCATGAACCAAACCAACCAACTACAAGGTATTTCATGACATTAACTTTTATTTGAAGCAAAAAAAGTATTGGAAAACGGTGCTTCATGGGAGTGGGCATTCCCTGCCAGCTCTTTTGGCATGATTTACTCCCTGGGACTGTCTGCTTTGTGGACTTTTCTGTACGGGACCATGGGCATTTTTTTTTTTTTTTTTTTTTTTTTAAAGGTGAAATAATGTGAACAGATCGCTTCTACAAAAGCATACCATTGTACCATCAAATAACAACCTTGGAACTCACAGTAGGTCTGTCTTTAAAGGTCTATTAGTTATCATTAAAAATCAATTTTCCTATGGAGAAAATGAATGGAGATTTACTTCACAACACAACTGTTTCACTCTATAAGTTGGCGGTTCTTGGTCAGAATAAGCTGCAGTCTGGGTGCAACTTTATGCTGTTAGTCAAAAGTCTGGTGACGTGATAGTAATATTTTAGTAAGTTCCTTATCATTGACTTGATTAAAATGTACTTGTTGCCCTCTACTTTCTCTCTCTGCCTGTACATCCCTTCATTTCCAACTCATCTTCATGTCCTTTGCACCTCATGACTGTCTGTGTCTGTCACCTTGTTAATAATAGATGTGATTTGATGTTGCCTTTTAGCACTGAGTGTGGGCCAATCAAACAGAGCCGATGTGTATTCTCGCGTTCTGCCGAATCACGCTCACTTAGTTTCAGCTCAGCACCTCATCTACACCCTCGTTCCACTCACTTCCTCTCGCTAATTAAATTAGGAAGAAAAGCGATCCTTTTCATCAGAACTTGGTGATGGACACCTCTCAAGAAATCTAAAAATCAAAAACGATTTACAACACCGTCTCCCAGCCACCTCATTACTTTGCT
Organism: Ctenopharyngodon idella; assembly: GCF_019924925.1. Lineage (NCBI taxonomy): Eukaryota > Metazoa > Chordata > Actinopteri > Cypriniformes > Xenocyprididae > Ctenopharyngodon > Ctenopharyngodon idella. The sequence continues at coordinate 25,847,369 of NC_067237.1, read as the reverse complement.
TTTCTTTCCTGAATCCATTCACCTGTCTGCTTTCTTTTTCTTTTTTTTATGTGCTGAATTAGTTAGTGAAGGTTAAGTTATTCTACACAGTGTTGGTCACTATGTTGTTGCTGTGACAACAAAGTGACTTTTTGCTTGTACAAATTAAAGTGCTCGTAGCTGGAATCAGACAATCTAATCGTAACGTGCAATGCAAAGGCCACTATGATATTAGTTTTCTTTATTATTATTTTTTAATGCGCTTCTGTATTTTTATTGAAAAATCAAAATCAGTTTTGTGGCTTTTTGTCCATATTTAGCTTTGTGGTCATCTATATTAGGACTGGGTATTGACACAAATTTCATAATTCGATTTTGATTCACAAGCTTGCAATTTGATTCCAATTTAATTTGATTAGATATTAATTCATTTGGATTTAGTGTTGTCAAAAATATCGATATTTTGATATGTATCGATACTGAAATGGTTCTCAGTCTTCTCTTCTCTTCTCTTCTCTTCTCTTCTCTTCTCTTCTCTTCTCTTCTCTTCTCTTCTCTTCTCTTCTCTTCTCTTCGAACCGAAGGCAAATTCACCCACATCGTCTCAAAATTGCACAGAAAATGCTGACAAGAAAATTGCATTTGTTTCGTAAAGTCTTTAAGATTATTTTTTTTTACTAAATCTCTTGATATTATAAAACAATGTTCATAATCACCTCAGATTTCAATCAGTTCTTTTGGAACAAGATGGTACTTTAAGACAGATAACTTAAGAAGTGTCAGGCTGAGCTGCCCGATGTCATGTCATTTACTTCCATGCTTTACTTTGTTGATTTTTTTTTTTTTTTTTTTGTGTGTGTGTCTCCTGTAGGGTGAGAAGGATTGGGAAAAGTATGAGGTGGCTCGTAGACTAAAGTCGTGTGTGGATGCCATCCGAACCCAGTACCAGGAGGACCTCAAATCTAAACAGATGGGCACACGCCAGAGAGCCGTAGCCCTCTACTTTATCGACAAGGTCAGGCCACACAAGCTGCACAGACATAATTTGTGCATATTAGAGGGCTTTTAATCATGACTGCTTTATTTTGGAAAAGACCAAAGGGTTCCAGTGTACTGGTAATCACTTCACGTCAATTAAGCTGCCTGTTGAGAATAAATACAGCGAGAGTGAGGAGATATCACAGAGGACAGCATGGTGGTGCATTTACTGTGACGACTATTTCTGCAGGTTTTCAATTTGAAGAGGTCATATATCATACTTTTTTCTTTTTTTTTTATATTTTTTCATCTGTGGTCAACTTATGTGAGGTCTTGTGGACTGTGTCTTTCTTTTCTTTCTGAGGTCTTTTGGACTCTGAATTTTGGTTACTGATGTTGAGTTTCAAAAATCAGAATGAGACATTTTTGCACCTTAGTTTCAAGAAATGGTTGTTTTGGACTTAAGTTTTGAGTTCTGAAAGCTACATTATGGTTTCATAGTATAATGAATTTTTATTTTAAAAGATCAAAGTTCAGATCCTCATATTATGATCAATTTAAGTTATATTATGAAGCTAAATAATATGTTGATTGATGAATATATTATATATGAAGAATGAGAAAAGTATGGAAGGCTGTTTCTCTACCTATTTCTCATAATTGCGACTTATGCAATATATACTGCAATTATTTCTCGTAGTTGCAACTGTTTCACATAACTGTAACTTTGTCATAATGTTACTTTCTCATAATTGAACTTCACTTGTCATAATTGCAAATTTGTCACAATTGCAACTTTGAGGAAGTGCAACTTTTTCATAATTGCAACTTCATATGTCACAATTGACTTTCTCATAACAAATTTGTAATTTACGACTTTTTGCGACTTAATTGTAATTTTCATAATTGTCACTTCATCTGACAATTGCAACTATCTCATAATAGCAAATGTCACGAATGCAACATTCTCATACTTGCAAATTCTTCTCTCAAAATTACAACCATTTCTCGTAATAGAAAATTTGTCAATTGCGACTTTTTTATCATTTTTTTTTTTTTGTATTTTTCATAATTGCGACTTATCATAATGAAATTATATTGCACAATATTCAAATGCAACTTTATATCTCAGAATTGCAAGTATTTCTTCTAAATTTGACTATCTCGAAATAGTTGTTTTTAGATCATATATGAAACTTTTTTTTTTCCCAAAAAAATTGGAAATATCTTTTGAACAGCAAGCATCTTTTCCTCAATACCATACTGCAGCTTTCAGTACACTGTCATGTCCAAACATGTTCACAAGCAGCTAAGCAGTCACTCTAAGATGTTCTGGTGATCCAGTGTCATGCCTGTATGAAGCAGATGTATGTTTGTGTTGAACTCTACAGCTGGCTCTGAGAGCAGGTAATGAAAAGGAAGAGGGTGAGACGGCAGACACCGTGGGTTGTTGCTCACTACGCGTGGAGCACATCACTTTACACGACACACTGGATGGGCAAAAGTGTGTGGTAGAGTTCGACTTTCTGGGTAAAGATTGCATCCGCTACTACAACAAGGTTCCTGTGGCCAAAAGGGTAAGAACATTTTTAAAAAATACAGATTGTGCTGGCTAACATTTACATTTCTGTCTCTGGTGTGTTTTAGATTTTTATGAACTTTTAATAATATTTAAGATTAAAGTTTGACCATCTTCCATTGACTTTAAAATCTTTTTTGCCTTTATTTGCATACTGAAACTGAATTTTACTTGGTCTGTTCATTCCTACATGTATTAACATTGCAACAACACTAGTTTTCCTAAAACGCTTCCTACTGGAAAATAATTTATAATTTATCAATTACCTCATGTATGATCATTTTAGTCATAACAGGTGGGTTATTGATATTTTAGCACAGCTCGTAGCTGCAGAAAATATCTCCACTGTTCGCTAGTGTGCAGGTCAGGCTAGAGGGGCAGTGAGAGATGTCTGCTGTACTCAGCCCCTAGATCTTGTTTGCTTGCATAGGTTTCATAATGTAAATGAGAACATTTGAAAGAAGCTCATCAAGTGAAAATTAATTAGTTTCTGAATATCTTGCAAGTTTATTTGGCATCAGGCAGACTCAGACTTTGGCATCGGAAATGTCAGATATAATTGCAGGTATTGTGAAAACCGACCCCCCACTTTCTCATCCCTGCATTACGACATAATGAATAACAATTAAAGCCTTTGGAACTTCATGCCATGTGGTCTGGAGCTGCATTACCATCAATATGCTGCTATTAATTTTCCTTTTTTATAGAATAACAAATTTGTTTTTTTGTATGCATGTATTATTTAGAAATTAAGGCTACGTCTACATTAATCCAGATTTGCATTAATCTGGAAATGCAATCCTGATTTGAAAACGCTCTCTGTCCACAGTAGCATTTCACTAACTGCAATTAAATTCCCCAAATTAACATTATATTTAGCCCCTGAAATGTGAATTTTACCAGGGGAACCCCAACAAAAATGTGGATTTTACCTCCCAGAACGTGACTTTTACCAGGAGACCCCCCTGAAATACGATTGGGCTAGTTTTGAGTAGCAATTGGGCGGTTTTTGTTGTGAAAACCTGGCAACCCTGGACGGAACAGACATAATCAAGTTCTTACTCTATTCTACTGGCAGGATCATTTTATTTAGCAAAATCTCACCATTCACTGATGTGTCCAGGTCACACTCAATTACCATTATATGTTTGGTCTAAAATGCAACTGCTCTCAGAACAGCAATTGCAAGTAAATTTTGCAAGTAAATCTTTACAGGGCTGTGATATGAAGAGTGTGCAAAGTAATGTATTTTTAACAACAGTGTAAAAGTGAATAGCACATAACGGGCACAATACTGTATAAACATAGATATCTATCAGTACAATATGCATCACATCGTTTAACAAAAACAGCATTTTCAGATTTTTCCACTTAGGGACAACGTTTTCAAAAAGCTCAGTTTTTGTTGTGACATTAAGCATGTGACTCCTTTGTATAGATGGTCAGATTTACTAACACTGAAGCGCTCTTTGGATCATCTTAAATCACGCTGGAGAACACGATCACCTGGTTTTACGCAAACTTAAATAAAGTTCATGCAGCTGCTGTCATTAACGCAAAAGGGTTAAAAAACAAATTCTGAAATTCACATTAATTTCCCAATTCAACTTTTCACTCCAACTATTATGCTGATAATATAATCTGTAATGAAAAATTGAGTTATATTAGAAAAATGCAAAAAGAAGAATTTTCGCTGCTAGTCTGTGAGTTTTTGACCCGCATTATCTGGCCGTATTAGTTCGAGTGTTGAATATGTGATCATGTTAAGTGTTGATCTCCCCTATGTGTGCTTATTAGATGGGAAGGTCAGCATATGAATCAATCATTACTAACATACGACCGTGTTAAATTGGGGGAAAATGTTCCAGAAATATAAATTCTGTCATTGCTTGGCGAGCGGTCTGTTTACTTTCTTCTTCATGCATTTGGCTCAAGGATAAATTGTTATTCAAATGAGACTGATTTAAAAGCACCACATCTGCTACCATTAATTAGTTCCATGCATATTTTAGCTGGTTTATTTAGTAGGAGTGGAGGAAAACAGGACTTCTGCGAAATGTCAAATATAATTGAGAGTGCCTCTCTCTCTTTCCTTTCCTCTCTTTTTTTCCCTCAACCTCTGTTCTATGCATATAATAAACAAGCTAACATGTGTTTTCTGTTTTAGGTTTACAAAAACCTCAAGCTTTTCATGGAAAACAAGCAAGGAGGAGACGACCTCTTTGATCGACTGAATGTGAGTGTAATGTTCTGAAACAGCGGCAGACAGTCATAGATTTTTCATTCTGAGGGATACGATTCTCGAGAGGCTTGCATCATACGAGCTCACACTAAAGGATGGTAGTTTTTCTTTTTAGCTCTTTTTTTTTTTATATATATATATATATATATTTCAGTCTTAATTTTTGCAGCTGCCCTCGCTGAAGGACAGAGAGACACAGATTGTGAGAGAAAATTGGAAAAAATGTTTGTGTGTGTGTGTGTGTGAGAGAGAGAGAGAGAGAGAGAGATACAGTGACAGAGAGAGAGAAATGTGCCCCCTCGATGAGGTCAGGTTGGTAATGGTGGGCCATCGTGGAGGGGGAATGTTAATCTGTACTTTGGGCTCTTCCGATTGATATGGCAAAGGCAGAGCAAAGGGGTGAATGGGGGAGGATGCGGCAGAGACTCTAATACTGGCCTTCTTCCATAAAGTGCTGCAAATCTTATTACATGCTGCTGTGCTTTTAAGCTCATGTGTGCACTTGTGTGTATATATGCTGCTCAGAAAAAATACATGTCTTGAACTTGGGTGAACCCTCACCAGAAAAGACACTGTTTTATATATTACATATAATCAATTAGACTCAATTTCCTATCTACCTAAATATTAACTTTTAAAGGGGACCTATTATGCCCCTTTTCACAAGATGTAATATACGTCTCTGGTGTCCCCAGAATGTGTCTGTGAATTTTCAGCTAAAAATACCCCACAGATCATAAATAATAGCTTGACAAACTTGCCCCTATTTGGGTGTGAGCAAAAACATGCCGTTCTTGTGTGTGTCCCTTTAAATGCAAATGAGCTGCTGCTCCCTGCCCGCTTTCCAAAAGAGGGCGGAACTTTAACAGCTCACGCTTCGGTTGCTCAACAACAACAAAGCTGGAGAATCTCACACAGCCAAAATGACGATTGGCAGTAACAGTGTTCAGCCTTACATTGTTCAAACCGGAGTCAGACACTGATGGAGAGACTCAGGAAGAAGTTACAACTTTTAGAATGCAACTGGACATTTCTGAATGCTAATTGGATAAATTTATGTAGTTGCTGCGGAGTTGATTGAACTCATCGACTAGCATGTGCCGTCATGTAATCTTTTGAGCAAAATCCGTATGGACATACATAGCGTACCTGTTTGCCAAACAGAGCCATACACTCCAGGCTAACATTTATGATTGCTATCAAATGCTGTGAATGAATGGTCTAATATTTTTTCCAAAATATCGCTGGGACAGAAACGCTCCTTTTTTTTCTTCTTCTTCTTTTTTTTATTTTTAGCAATTGAGCTTGCCAGGGTCAACCTGCAGGCTATCCAAGCTAACGAGACTCTAAATAGTGTTCTGTGCTTGTCTGTGCAGCCAACGACAGAATAGTTAGCATGCTTTGCTCAAACTTTTGCCATTGCCTTAGAACTGGTACATCGTTTTGGAAAAAGTCAGATTTTCATGACTTTCATGTCCCCTTTAATGAGGGGAGCTTGCATAGGAGAGTCTTCTTAAGATTTTTGCCCCAGCGTACCATAAAATAGGAGAAAATATACCATGTGAGCCATATTTTATTATTTTATTCTATTTTTGTTTTGTTTTGTTCTTTGTTTGAGACATGGCCTGACTGCATAATGGCTTGAGTGCAGATTGGTCATTTCTGTTACATCTATTTTCAGTTTTTTTTTTTTTTTTTTTTTATGAAAAAAAAAAAAGGACTTTGTCAGGTTTAGCTAAGATTGGAGGACATTGTGCAGCAGTTGTGTTCCCAGGAGTATAGCTTGGTTAGACACACATAAACCCTTAACCGAGTTCTTTTGAGTCACTGGGTGTCCTAACCTAAATGTCACAGTGTTCCTTGGTGAACAGTGCTGAACAGACTGACATGTTCAACATTCATCAAGCACCTTGCTATGCGTGTGTCATCAGACGGCAGCACGTGTGCTTAACATTAGCAGTGGTTGACATGCTAGGACACAGCTGGTGTCATTAGCATTTATTATCTTTAAAGGAACACTCCACTTTTTTTGAAAATAGGCTCATTTACCAACTCCCCTAGAGTTAAACAGTTGAGTTTTAACGTTTTCGAATCCATTCAGCCGATCTCCGGGTCTGGCGGTACCACATTTAGCATAGCTTAGCATAGTTCATTGAATCTGATTAGACCGTTAGCATCTCGCTCAAAAATGACCAAAGAGTTTCTATATTTTTCCTATTTAAAACTTGACTCTTCTGTAGTTACATCGTGTACTAAGACCGACGGAAAATGAAAAGTTGCGATTTTCTAGGCCAATATGACTAGGAACTATACTCTCATTCCGGCGTAATAATCAAGGAAATTTGCTGTCGTACCATGGCTGCAGCAGGCGCAATGATATTACGCAGCGCCTCTCACAAATGTCTCCATGGTTGCAAGGCACGCTCCCTGTGCAAACGGGGTCACAGGCGCTTCGTAATATCATTGCGCCTGCTGCACCCATGGTACGGCAGCAAATTTCCTTGATTATTACACCAGAATGAGAGTATAGTTCCTAGCCATATCGGCCTAGAAAATTGCAACTTTTCATTTTCTGTCGGTCTTAGTACACGATGTAACTACAGAAGTTTTAAATAGGAAAAATATTGAATATTTGGTCATTTTTTAAGGAGATGCTAACGGTCTAATCAGATTCAATGAACTATGCTAAGCTATGCTAAAAGTGGAATGTTCGTTTAAAGATATCACATCTAGCTTCATTTATGGTGCGCGTTCACACTTGGCATGTTTGGTTCGATTAAAATGAACCCTGGTGCGATTGCTCTGTTAGTGCGGTTCATTTCAATAAGTGTGAACGCTGCCATCCGAACCCTGGTGCGCACCAAACAAGCGGACCGAGACCGCTGAAAAAATGGGTCTCGGTCCGCTTCCAAACGAACTCTGGTGCGGTTCGAATGATATATGAATGCAACACGGACCATGAGACCCTAAAAAGGACAGAATCCTCACACATATCGGTTTTCCTCATCATAGTCGCAGGCATCAGCACGCGTCTCCACGCAGCAGATCGTTTGTGTGTGTGACGGAGGGATGCCCGCCACTGTTTTGACTCCATTACACATTTTCTTCACGAGTTCCCAGCTGGCCAAAATACCATCATATGCAGGCTACGCACACACAACAAGCACATTTACCTCAGCACACAGCATTGTTTTGGATGTTCGGCAAGATCCATCTCAAAATGAGCAATACGTCATAAAATCCGACCAATCAAGTTATGAATGTATCCCTATGCCTTTAGGTTCTGTATCTTTTGGTTCGGTGATAAAATTGCTAATCTGAACGCTAATCGGACCAGGACTAAATGTTTTTTTTTTCTTTTTTCTTTTTTGGTCCAGACCAAATGAACCAAATGAACCAAATGAACCGAACTACAAGTGTGAACGCACCTTTAGAATGCAGATTCGTGTGACTATATTTGTATTGCCTTCCCCTGGGTCACACAAAATCCACAGTTCCTGAATATTTTTATTTTCAGTACTTTTTTAAGAAAAGGATTTTTCAATTTAGAAGTTTTCGAACAAGTCTGATGTAAGCGTACACGCACTTGTTGGCCATGTAGTTTGTCTGCGAGTCCTTTTTAAGACACTCATCTTGAAGGTGTAGCATCATATTTAATGGATATGTTTTCTTTATGTCTGGAACATACAACCCATACTCCTGCACTCACAAATCCATTAAAGTTGGTACAAATGTCTGATGTCTTTTGGGGGGAAAAAAGCTTGCTCTGTTGAGATCTTCTCTTTTAGACATCTTTTTTGTGTGTATGTGTGTGTGTATTATATTTATTTCTAGACAATCAAGGCAACAGCACCATCTAGGGGTTTGCAGTGAATGTGGATAATAAAATATGGTGATTTCTCTGCGTTTTTGTGTGAATACTACCTTTAATATCTTGTTTTTGTCTTCACAGACTCAAGTGCTGAATAAACACCTGACTTCCCTCATGCCAGGATTAACTGCAAAGGTTTTTAGGACATACAACGCCTCTATAACCCTGCAGCAACAGCTGAAAGAACTTAGCAACAGTGAGTGCCTTGTTTTTCTGCCTCTTTCTCTCTTTTCATCTAGCATTCTATCAATCAAACTTCAAGTGAATATTCAACTTCAGGACAACTAGTATAATTTCCAGATGTTCAGCCATGCCGTCAGTATGGATGTGCATTGGAACATTTGCTAAAAATGCTCAAATATGATGCCAATATGGATTGCTGTCAGAGTGTTCAAAAACAAAATGTACATTTTGACAACTGTGAGTCCACAGGAACATATGGATATTGTTAGTATGACAGCATGTCTAAACTCAAGCAAGTGATATTATAATCAACAAAGTTTCTACTCCACGAGCACACAACATGATTGGCTGCAGTTTCACACCAGTGTTTGAGTTTGTAGTTCATTGCAAGCTCACTGATTGTCCATCAGGGTTATTATAGTTTTCATTTTTTGTATTAATTATTATACAGTTTTTATTTCTACTTTTTTAATTAGTCTTTTTAATTCAGTCACGTTTCTATTCTTATTACTTAATTATTATAATATATTATTATAGAGTTCTTAATTACTGTTAGTTATTTTATTTTTAATATTTTAAGGCTGCTTAAGTTAATATTTAACAATGTTAAATTTCTCAGCACAGTCTAGAGCTAATGCTGTGGAGAGTTTTTGTTTTTAATTGTAAAGGTTTTGTAATATACCATGTATTATTATTTTAGAACTGTTTTATTTTAGTTAGTTTTGGAGTCATAAAAAAGTTTATTTCAGTTTTCCCAGTTACTTTTTTAGTTTAGCAGCTTAAAGGTGCAATATGTAAGATTTTCTGTCCGCTAGAGGTCGCTTGAGGCTTCAAAACAAAGGCGTAGCTTGATGACGCCAAGTTTGAGCGCGGAATCTTGGGACATGTGGTCTTCACCTCACAGCTGGTGGAAAAGAATTGGGATAGGACTCGGGAAGAAATCATGTTCATGGATGCGATTATTAACATTACTTTAGTATGAAGCAGAGCAGAACCGAGTGTTGTGGGAGCTGAACGAGGCCGCTGGAGCGATTGCGCAACACATGCCGCGAGCAGTGTTGAAAATGTTATAACGTAACTCTGTGCGTTTGCTCGGTGGCTGCTGTGAGACACTTGTTGCACACTGCAGTAAGCTAGATCAATTTTAGAATATCATATTAAATGCTGGATGGCATGTGTTGATAAATGGCATGCAATTAATTTTAAAACGTATTGTATGATGGAGAAAATGCTGTATTACTGTTACTAAAAATAAAGCTGCATCTGATTATGCTATGTTAGCTACTTGACAAAATAGTGTTTTTCTCTGAGGCATGGTAAAGCATGGTACTCGCAAAAAATCAAGAAATTTAGATTTAAATAATAAGACTAAACGTGTTGAGCTATATAACAATAATTAGTTTTCTGTCTATAAATATATCAAAACAGTTGTTCCCTTGCCTATAAAACATGTAAACATTAAAGCGTCTTTGGTGTTTCCATGGTTTCTACAAAATAAAACCAGAAACTGAGGGTAACGCAGGTATGACACAATTGACAGGCGACTCCTCACAAGTCCCGGAGCCTTGGTTAAAATTGCAATTTTCTCACGATTTACAAATAGTTGCAAACATTTGGGATATTGTAAGTACTCAAGTGAACAAAATATATAACACTGGCCTACTGGTTTTTGGATATTTTACTGCAAAATTCTTACATATTGCACCTGTAACTGAAAATAAATTTTTACATTTGTTTTTTTTTTTTTTTTTTTTTTTCTTTGTTACTGTGGCCAAGCCATAAATCATAGATGTATGGAGCCTAAACTACAAAGTATAAGCAATAAACTGCTCAAACATCTGGATTCAGTCTGATTATAACGATTAGAAAGTGCTTTTATGTTTGTTCAGGAACCCGTTGTTCAAACCCGTTAGACCTTCGTTCATCTTCGGAACACAAATTAATATATTTTTGATGAAAATGTTTTTTTTTTTTTTTTTTTATTCTTAATAGAAAGCAATGAAATTACCACATTCAAGGTCCAGAAAAGTAGTAAAGATATTGTTAAAATAGTCAACGTGACTACAGTAGTTCAACCTAAATGTTATGAAGCGATGTGAATAATTTTTGTGTGCAAAAACAAAACAAAAATAACGACTTTATTCAAGAAATTCGTCATTCTCCTACGCTTTTTTTTTCATTGCAGCGCTTCCAGGTTCTAAGTCAGAACGCCGACTCCGTATTCCCTGACGCCTATTCACGTGAGCAGCACAATGCATGCGTGTGATGATGACGCAGGAGCCGGCGTTCGGATGTAAACATGGAAGCGCTGAGCTGCGATCACTGTGTCAACTGTGTACGAGTCTTACAGGGTAGAGAAGTATTCTCGTCGCTTCATACCATTAAGGTTGAACCACTGTAGTCATGTTGACTATTTTAACAATGTCTTTAATACCTTTCTGGACCTTGAATGACAGTAATTACGTTGCTTTCTGTGGGGGGATAAAAAAAAAAAAACCTTGGATTTCTTCAAAAGTAAATTTGTGTTCCGAAGAAGAACAAAGGTCTTACGGGTTTGGAACGACATGAGGGTGAGTAGTTAATGACAGAAATTTTTGGTTGGACTAACCCTTTATTCATGCCAAGTGTTCAAAATTATTTGAACTAGTAATCTGATGTAGCTCTGGAAAAAATTAAGAGAATCACCATATTTATGCATTTAGTTATTGTCTGGCAAAATGACCTGTTGCTCTGTGTTTGTCATGGTCATAAATTGTTAAAACAAAACCTTATTATAAACATGGAAGACACTGCATTTATCGTGTCACGTCTGCTCAGGGCATGGTTTGATGGACATGTTCTAGTTTGTTGCACCACTAGCAGTGTAAATGGGATTCTCATCATTAGTTACTAAATTGTGTTTTTGCGCTAATGAGACTGTTGAATGTTTGTTTGAGTAGTGTAACTATCTGAGTATCTCTAGAGAGAGTGCTGCAGTCTGTGCATGTGATGTGTGTGTAATGCTGAGGTGTCGGATCGCCGCTGAGAGGAAATCTGTTTTCTGTATCCGCTACAAGCTCTAATTAAATCAGCTCAGTGTGTGGCAGGGTCTCGCCCATCAGGTGCCATGTGCTGTGTGTGTAAGTGGTCGGCATGTTGGCTTGTAATTTACAAATTTTCACTGAGATGCTTGTTTAAGGTCCTAGAATTAACCATTTCTATTAATTTTAACCATTTTCTGCTCTGTATTTCTTTCAAATTACAGGCATTACAATCATTATTAGAATGAATTAGAATGAAAATATTAATTATAACAAACCTCAAAAAATGCATTTTAAAAATGTGCAGGTGATTATTTCACCCCAAAGTTAAAAGAAACAATATACTGTATATATTTTTAATAAAGTGAATGAAGCCTCATTTTGTAACATTTAAGAAATAAATTATAGTGTTTCATTATTTTTATTACTTTTTTTTTTTTTTACTCTAATATGAAAAAAATCTCATTCTTATTTTAATGGGGAAAAAATATTATTTAAATGGAAGTATTAATACCTTATCTATGTACTGCCTTATGTTAAATTTTAATTTTAAAATCATTGTATTCAAATCAGGGTCATTATCATTGACTAAAACTAAAAAAAAAAAAACAATTCTGTTAGTTGAAATAAATTTGAAATAAAAATAAAAAAATATTTATTTAAAAACTAATAAAAATAAATGAAAAGTAGAAATGTTAGAAATGTAAACTCAAATAAGTTTAAAACACTAAAGAAAAATAAACTGGAAATGAATAATACTAAAACTAACTAAAACTAAAATAGAAATAAAATAATATATACCTAAATAGCAATATTTAATAAAAAATAAATAAATAAAATTATAATTTATATTTATAATAAAACTAAAATAACACTGATTTGAATAGGATTATTCTCATTACAATAATAAAAATAACCACTTTACTTATACAGAATAATTTGGAAGGGGTGAAATATATATATTTTTTTAGTATTCTTAATAGTAATGATCTTTTATAGTAAGTAATTGTTTTAAATAGTTATTTTGTTCAAATGGATGTGACATGATTTCTCTGAACAGCTGCCAGTTTCCAGAATTAAATGTATCTGTCACTCAGCAAATCTTCTCTCTCTCTCTCTCTCTCTCTCTCTCTCTCTCATTCTGTATGTGTGTGTTAATGTGTCATTCTTACTACAGTGAAGGATAATGTGGCGGAGAAGTTGCTCTCTTACAACAGGGCAAACCGTGCGGTTGCAATTCTATGTAACCATCAGCGGGCGCCGCCAAAGACCTTCGAACAATCCATGGCTAACCTGCAAGCAAAGGTACTGGAGATATGAGACTGAATAGTAAGAAAAAAAAAAAGAAAGAAACATTTGAATAACATGAAAGAAATGTTTAAATATGATACTGTTTTATTAGGTTTGGCTTTTCTCTCTTCTCTTGCTTCTTTAAGATTGACAGCAGGAAGGAGCAGCTGGACTTGGCTAAGAAAGAGCTAAAGCAGGCCAAGAAAGAAGCCAAAGGGAGCTCAGACAACAAGCTGCTCATGTCAGTATCTCATTCCAGGCCTCTGAAAAGGGACTTTCGTTTGCTCTTGCAGCCTTTGGAATCCTTTATAAATTATATGAATATGATGCACACACATGTAAAAAGCATACTATGTTTGTGTTCAGTGTGGTGGAGAAGAAGAAGAAAGCTGTGCAGAGGTGTGAGGAACAGTTGCTGAAGATGGAGGTTCAGGCTACAGACAGAGAAGAGAACAAACAGATCGCCCTGGGCACCTCCAAACTCAACTACCTGGATCCACGCATCACCGTGGCCTGGTGATGATGTCTCACTCAAATACACAAACTTGCTACACAGATATTCTCGTTATATTTCATATTAGAATTATTTCAGTGTTTTTTAACTTTATTTTCTGCTTCTAGGTGTAAGAACATGGAGGTGCCGCTGGATAAAATTTACAACAAAAGCCTAAGGGATAAGTTTGCCTGGGCTGTCGACATGACTGAACATGACTTTGTGTTCTGAGTGTGATTTGTTCGTTTTCCAATTCAACACAGTGTTTTATACAAAACATACATCTTAATCGAAACTGTTAACTGAATTGTACAGCCATGTTCTTTGGTGGTATTGTTGGCACTTTTTTATTGTTCTTTTTTTTTTTATATTGTTTAATCAAATTCAGTTCTAAATTATTTTAAGAAAGTTCAATAAATGTTTATGCCTTGTAGGGAAACCTTTTAAGTCCTTTTTATCTAAATGACCACAAAAGCTTGACACATTTCACTTCAAAATCAGAGGAAAAAATACAATTAAGATTATTTTATGACCATAATGATTTTTTTTTTTTTCTTTGGCATTGTGACATTGTCATCACAATTCTCAATAATGTGATGTAAAAAAATAATATAAAAATAATACAGTAATGAGAGTCCTCTGGTCCAGAATCAATTTTATTAGATTTTCTTATATTATTATTAATTAAAACAAATTATTGCGCTTAGTTTTTTTTTTTTTTTTAGTTAAAATATATATTTTTTTTATCTAAAGGCAAAATGCTGACATATTATTGACAGATTTTTTTTGAGACTGACGTGTTTAGATCCAGTGTAATTTACCAATATACACCACTTTTTTTCTGATTTAAAATGAGACATTTCATGGGGAAAATTGTCAAATTTTAGCTGAAGCAAATGATGTTCCGCATCATGCAGTAGACCTTTGACCTCTCTGTAGACCTTTGATAATGGTATGTGACTTCATAATTTTTAAGGTGTTAAGGCATTAATCATCGACTTACCCAGCTTACATATTGACCAATTGCAACGGTCATTTACATTTCCAAGAATTCACCCTGTTAGTTTTAGCTCGAGTGTATTTGAGGCAAGATATTTTGCATATGAAGAGCTCAGATGCAAGCCGCCAAACGCCACCTCCGTCAAAAAAATATATAATATTGAGCGAATGCTCTCCGCACATAGTATTCGTTCATCAAATACTTTAGCTTCAAATCCGCTAAATCCCCGCGTCAACCCATTCAGAAATACCGGTTCGTTCGGCAGAAACCGCTAAACGCCACTTCTTTTTGTCAGCAAAAGCTAACAGAAGAACCAATCGGAAGACGTTAATCGAATCATATGATTTCAAAATGAATGACGGTGAGCCGGCTTTCAATTGACTAGCTGCAAGTTGTTTTTTTGTTATCATGTTTTGTCCATAGTTACAGTGGCAATGACAGGATTTAGCAAGTAAAGCAACAAATAAACTTAGCAAGTAAACACAACATTGTTCCTTTTGCTGCTGTAAAACTGACAAAAACGGACGTTTTACTGTCTTGTTGTCCAGAGGTATACTTTTTGCAAAAAAAAAAAAAAAAAGCAAACATGGACTTGCAGCAGCAAAAGACAGACGAATTTGTTAAATAACAATGAACTGTGACATTTTTGAAAATAAGGCATTTCAATAACTGACTAACAACAGTTTCATTGTCATTAAAGACAATGAAAAAAAAAATGCTCATTTAAAAGAAAACATGTCAGACAGACCAGGTTTTTGTATCTGAGCTCATATGTCTCTTTGACATATTTAGTTTACTTGCCCCTTCCATAAATAGAGGTAAAATATTGAATGGTTTAAGAAAGCTACCAATATAGAGAGATGAGGACACAGGTTTTAAGAAACAACTTTAATTCAACAACAGGAATGGTGTTAGGTTGGCACTTAGGCTAGTGCTGTTATTACAGTAACGCGGGGTTCGATTCTACAGTTGGATGTCATGTTTAAAAAGTTCTTTGCAGTCCATTACAGCAAAAAGGAAAAAAAAGGGTAGCATACAGTCACAGCATCAAGATTGACTTTAATTCCTGCTAAATATTAAAAAAAAAGCATCACATCAAATTGAAACATGTTAGTCACCATAGAGAAAATTTTGCTGCTCCTGAATGGTTTATATAGTGTCTTCTACTCAGCATCCTGTGAAAGATAAGTACATTTTACTACAGTATGCCAGAATTAAATGCCATTTAGAATCAAACATTAACAAACAAAACTAAAGTACTAAAGCAATGGAAATAAAACTACCTCTACTAGGAGGCCTCTCCTCCCTCTTTGACCTTGTTCTCCCCTTCAATCTCTTCCACTCCAGCCTGAGTCATCAGATCTGCTATGTTCTTCTCTAGATCATCGATGCGGGTGCTCATTTCATCAAGTGAATCTTGTTAAGGAAGATGGGAACTAGTACAGGTAATAATCCACATATTAAGTGAGTGTGAGGCTAAAGCAATCTTTGCTTATGATTTTGATTTGTAATCAAAAGTTGTGTGTATTCTAAACTTGCAGTCCATTAGTACTGAATTAAAACAGTAATGCATTTGTAGTTTTGTGAACCTGATCACAGGGTGGCGATAGGATTTTGATGATCGTGGTTGTTGTAAATGTGGTAAATTTTGGTTCTGTGAAAACGTGGAGCTTTCGGCATAGATTAGCATGAGATGCCAGTCCTGTTCAATAACGGTGGTTGTGGCATTTTAGTGGTTAAATCTGATTAATCTCTCCATAACTGAATGTTTGACCCACCTCTCGCATTTGAACCCCTGAGCTATAGATACTGAACCCTTAATTAAACTGAATAACAGTAAACTGATGCTGGTACATAGACTTGTGCCAGAATAAATCTCATGATATAGACCTTATACAGAGCAGCGCCATGACCGTTATGAAAGCTAGGCTGTGAGGGATAGACTTTTCAATGGCATCTGCTCTAAAAAGCTGTATAAAGCCCCTAGATTAGTTATAATTTTCCACAACACATGTTGTCTGGGTTTTTTGTCTACTAATTTTTTTGGAAAGATGTTTTGCAGTGTTTTGTAAGCAGAACAATTCAAAAACGCAATAAATAGCAGTACAACCAACTAAAGAGTCTATCACTCACAGCCTCGCTTTCATTCCTGTTAAAAATCAAAGATGGCGCTGCAGTGAATAAGGTCTATTGCTGTCGATACAAATTGAAAGACTCTCTTTTATGGAAGACCATTTCCACCACATAAGGGGGAAAAACATAATGCTTTGGTAAATCTTCATTATGACATTAAAAGTCAGAATTATGACATAGTAGTTGATATTTATGAGATGAAAAGTCGAAATGATGAAACTACGTTAGAGTACAAATTCGAAGCATGACATACAAAGTCCATTTTAATCATGGCTCTGTCACCATTTCCATTTATTATGTCAATTTAAACCATCTCAATTATGATTTAGTGCGTCAATTTCGACTTTATATCTCAAATATCACTTAGTGTGACATTTCGACTGTCATCATTTTTTTTACGTCATTGTGATTTACAAAAGCGTGCTTTTTTTCCTTCGGTGTAGGAAATGGGCTTCCATACTCTATAGATAAAGCATCTGCTAAATATGAAGCAATCTCATTTAAACACCTTGTATATCTGAGAATACCGGTGCCTCCTTGAAAAACTCTATAACGTTAGCTATAACAGAAACCAGAAAGGATATTTCTCCCGATGATCTGGTCTGACATTGTCTGGAATTTATCCTGCATCTGCTGCAGCAATGTCTGCACCTGTTAGGGAAAAAACATGCAATTAATCTAACATGTATAAATACATAAAGATATGTAAATATGCTGAAATAAAACATTGTAACATAAAACTGCTTGTTTAAATCACAACAATAATATTTTCAAAAAAATCTCATTTAAAACCGTAAACGATGCTTATATCGCATCAAAATAATCCAAGTAGAACAGATAAACAGGGCCTAGCATTAGCCTAGCTTAGCAAACCACAAAAAATGTCGTTTATTTTCAAACCTACCACTGCTGTGAGATCCTGCACCGATTTCGGGTCTGTCTCTGCCATATTTAGTTAAATAACTAGATGCGTACAACTGCAAAAGATGTTAATTCTTCTTAAAATTGTGTATCCTCCCAGCTCTTTGCTTTCTAAAAAATCAGCTGTTGGCTAAACACAGAGTCCTGACAAATATCGCGAGATTTTAGAGACCTCTCAGTGAGAGATTCCCACAGCTGCAGGCACGCAAAAGTACTTCTGGCGTGATCAGACGCTCAGCAGCAGAGCAGTGCTGCTCATCCAAAAGATGCAGTCATTTCATCTATTAAAACCAGCAGGATAGGCCAGAATTTATTTCATTGATTCGGCTGATTTTGTGGCTTAATGGCAAAAAAAATGGTTGTTTTGTTTATTTATTTATTTTTACACCATTGTAGGTGTAGGATAGTAGAGGCAGAGATTACCAAAGAAAGTCTTTATTTTATAGAGAGATTTTGGCATTTTAGGCAGTATTAAAGTCACAATTAAGAAGGCTCAAATGTTGTCAAAACAATTTGAGATTGGACGATGTTATTTATAAGGAAAAAAAGGTTGTTTATTTTTCATATTTCAGTTTATACAGGATATAAGAAAGGTTCGTTTTGTTGTTGTTGTTTTGACGTTCCAGTACTTTACCGTCAAAACAAGTAGGGAGTAGTAGCGCTATTCAAACAAAATATTTGGTTTGATGCGATCTTGTGGTGTTCCCTGTGGTTTGTTTTGTTTTTTCCTCTTCCTCTGTAACATTAGACTGATGAAAGCTGCGCGCGGTCAAGCCCACATCTCCAAACTGCATCAGCCTGATTTAGACTAGATGATGGCTAGATGAGACAGCATATGACTGCTCATGAGTGTGTGCTGCTGGTATTATAGGCTAGTTGTCAAACAAGTCTTCGCCCGAAATAAGGTATGCTTGAACTTGCTACGGTTTTTATCATTATTTGCAGCAATGCAACTTCTTTCTGTTATAGCAAGCTGTTTCTTTACAGTAAAGTGAAACTGAATATGCAAAAAGAGTGAGTAGCTTAAAGCGAAAAGCACCATGGTTTTCGCGTTGCATGCCTGAAATTGCCGATCTGAGAGTTCTTAAAAGGCGATACTGCATTAATGTTCACTCTGATTCATCAAGTTCACTTTATTGAACAAGACAAAACATGCAGATAAGTTTTACACGCAGCGTATCCCGGAGTGGTTTGTTCATATCCTCCTTGTAGTGATTATGTCCTGTTCTTTTGAGTCGGATCTTTTGAACCGTTTAAACCGGTATTGTGAAAAGAAAGATGTCGTTCACGAATCGAATTGAATCACTAAAAGCGGTTCTCGAATTAACCGAGTGGATCTTTCGTAATGTCCTAATTAAAAATGATATAGCTAGGGTATCTCATTCGGATAGCCTGTCCTATTCGTAATGAGTCGAGAACGTTTGACTGATACGGCGAAAAGTTACTTTAATTTCCAGAAAAAAAGTAAAATAAAAGTAAATAAAAGTGATTCGTTTACGACTCGATTGTATGGCAAGTTTATTAGTATGCATGTGGAGCATATTGTTTTAAATAACATTTAAATAACTGAGGATGAATTAATTTTAATAGGCCTATTGTAAATTCAAATCAGCCTATAGCCTATTTAGGCTCTAACTTATATTTTTATGAGTTGAATCATAGCTGTGATGAAGTGGACTGGGACACATAACATACAATTAAACTCTCTTACTACTAAGACTTAGTAAAATTATAATAAACAGCAACGACGTAAAAGAACCACTGAATCGATTGACAAACTGTTCAAAAGAATCGACTCGCGGAAATGATTCAGACTTCCCATCACCTATTCACACTGGTGTTTACTGCGCTTAAACGGCTATAGGAGGTCGACGGAATTGAATTGAGGTCTCGAGACGTTTAAGGTTGAACTACTTGCAACATGAAGTTTTGGCGCTACTGTCAAAAAGCGCATGTCTATACAGAAAAAAGAAAAACTTTTAAAAGCTGCTCAGTGGTGGAACGCAAAAACGTGTTCTGTGTGAACCGACTCTTCATGTTGGAACCCACATGAGAAATTTTCCTGCTGTCCCAACGTGCTATCCGGTTTCTGAATATCATAACACAGACGTGCACATGGCATGAAGTGCCTCAAGCATACCAGACGTGTCTGATGGCCATGTTTGCCATTCCAGATAATGATAGTCTCTTTTTTTGTCCAGGAAAACTAAATATATTTAGTGTAGGTGTGGATGTGAACATCTGTTCATGTAAGCTAGGAGACACAAGAGAGAGGTGGAGACATGTCAGACTCAGAAGAGCCCAACCCCCCCATGGAATGCAGAAGTTATGCAACACCTCTATGTACAGTAGCACTTCTCATAAAGTATACTTCACTGCTAGACCTCCACTATAGAGGACAAAAGCAATGCTTAAGGTCTTGGTCCAGTTGCCTTCAGATGGATTATACATTCTTTACTAATCTGACTAGGCTACTTAAACCCATATAATCCTCTTTAAAATGTTGCAGGACCCTTCGGCTTGATTTTGTTCTTGAGTTTTTTTGTTTGTTTGTTTGATCATATACATGCGTTTTATACTTTTCAACCATCAACACTTGTCAGCTAGGTAGGCCAATAGTTTTCTTACTGGCTAATAACAAAGATAAAGTTATGATGAAACAGACTGATAGTCTTGGTAACATCAGTAAAATCAGTAATGTTTTGATATGTATACCATTATTTTCTATAGAAATCTGAATTACAGTCGAAAAATATAAGTATAATCCAATACGATATAAACTGGGGGAAATTAATAGGGGTCATGTGCTCAAGAACGCAATATTGGTTTAAAAATTAGTTTCTTCCAGGCTTTGTGTAAGCATAGATTACACATTCTATCGTCTCAAACCTTTTCCTACACCCTCAGAAAACATGTCTGTCCAAGACTTTTGCTGAATTGAGGAAATGATGCTGCAACGTAAGCTCATAACTGTTTTGAAATTTCCTCAGCAGTGTATTCTAGATCTTGTGACTCAGCCCATCATTTGAGGAGATGTTTGTCTGGTCAGAGACAAAGAGAAGCCTTATCTTTTAGTGCACAGTTCTCCTGTGAGCAGAGCACAAACGTCCTGTTTGGCTGAGATACTGTCAGATTGGGTGGCAGCATGTAGACGACTGTTACTGTTTCACTACTATGTAATTGGTCCCTCATAGGATTTCATGTATAGAAAGGCGCACATGAATCATTTACAATGTGTTTATATTGTAGGTGTTATTGTTCCTGTGAGAGCTTTAAGGTTACTGAAGGTGGCACTGTTGCTTTTATTGGTGCTGTTACAGCTATATATGCCTCTTTTGCATTGCACTTTATTATGTGATAAAATGTAAAATTGTCTCTTCTTGCAGGGGATATGAGTATAAAGAGAGTGTTTTGTTAAGGACTAAGCGATGGAGCAAGGGTCAGAAGAGAACATGGAGAGCTCGTGGACTCTGCTGTCCTGGCTGGCTTCTGGTGTGATGGTGTTTGGGGGTGCGGTGCCCTACATCCCCCAGTACCAGGAGATCCAGAGGACCAATAATGCTGAGGGATTCTCCACAAGAGTCTGTCTGGTGCTGCTCATTGCTAATATACTTCGCATTTTCTTCTGGTGAGTGGAGGAGAGTTAATGTTACTGCATGCAACAGTTGATTGATGACTCAGAGGCAAATGTGGAAATCAAAGTGAAATAAACAGGAACAAATCTAACTAATAAAGGTTGAATTTTTTAGTAGGCCTGTTCTTTTATTTATTAGTCCCTTTTTGTGTGGAGAATAGCCTTTCTTGTCAGTATATTTTTTTTATTGTGCTGTTTTATGCATATTTTAGGTTTTAAGCTCATTTTTTATTTGTAAAAATATTTAAAAATAAAACATTAAAAAGTCAACACTCAGCATGAAATGGAAATTCACCCTATCTACGTATGTGTGCCGAACTTCTCCAGTCTTTTAGTCCACTTAAATCTGCCATTTTTACAATCAACTGCAAGCTCAAATTCAGATCTGCCTCCATCCAATCAACAACTGGTGGATAGAACTTTGAGCCACCCTACTTTTTATCTTTTTGATAATCCATTTCATTCTAATGTACGTCAAAAATGCGGAAGAAAACATCTGTATCTGCTTTCAAAATGGCTTTGATTATGTATCTGAACCAGCCCAATGTAACAACAATGACTTAAAGCTGCAATATGTAAGATTTTTGCAGTAAAATATCCAAAAACCACTAGGCCAGTGTTATATATTTTGTTCAGTTGAGTACTTAAAATATCCCAAATGTTTTTCAACTATTTGTAAATCGTGAGAAAATTGTTATTTTAACCAAGGATCCGGGACGTGTGAGGAGTCTCCTGTCAATGGCGTCATATTGGCGTTAACCTCGGTTTCCGGTTTTATTTTGTAGAAACCATGGAAACACCAAAGACGCTTTAATATATTACATGTTTTAATAGACAAGGGAACATCTGTTTTGATACATTTATAAACAGGAAACTAATCATTGTTATATAGCTAGCTCAACACATTTAGTCTTATTGTTTAAATCTAATTTTCTTGTTTTTTTTTTTTGTTTTTTTTTGCGAGTATCATACTTTTACCATGCCTTAGAGAAAAACAAGTAGCTAACATAGCATAATCAGATGCAGCTTTATTTTTAGTAACAGTAATACAAAATTTTCTCCATCATACAATATGTTTTAAAATTAATTGCATGCCATTTTATCAACGCAAGCCATCCAGCATTTAATATGATGTTCTAAAATCGATATAGCTTACTGCAGTGTGCAACAAGTGACTCATAGCAGGCGCCGAGCGAATGCACAGAATGATATAACGTCATTTTTAACACAGTCAAATGTATCTAATATGATAAACAGCTCTGCGTTACCTCATGACCGGAAAAGCGGAAGCGGCGCCGGCGACTGTTGCATAATAAAAGTTCTGCTGCTCGCGAGGGGTGTTGCGTTCGTCTCTCATTATCAATCGCTCCAGTGGCCTTGTTCAGCTCCCGCAGCACTCAGTCCTGCTCTGCTTCATACTACAATAACGTTAATAATCACATCCATGAACATGATTTCTGCCCGAGTCCTATCCCGATTCTTTTCCACCGGCTGTGAGGTGAAGACCACATGTCCCAAGATTCCTCGCTCAAACTGGGACAGAAGGGATTTGTTTTGAATAGGCGACCTCTAGCGGACGAAAAACTACATATTGCACCTTTAACCAGTGGTGTGTATTTGGGGTGGGGTTTTCAGTTTGTTTGACCAATGGAAGGTGGGAGGACTGTCTTGGAAATCTGTTTGAAAACAGTTGTTATTTTTGCAGTTATGTTTGGTTTCTCTATAGGCACAACTTTTATACACTTCACTTGTAAATTAAGCATTTATTACTTTGTTTTGCAGGATAGGCAAACAGTTTGAACTGCCTTTGCTCCTGCAGAGTGTGGTGATGATTCTTACCATGTTGGTTATGCTACATTTGTGCTGTTCCATCCAGAGCAGCAACCGTGTCAGTACCAAACAGCATCACATCACAGGTAATCACATTAAACAACACCCCATATCTAGAAGTAGTTTGAAACATTTTTAAAAGGTTTTCTTGAAAGCTGGGCTTCCGCTTGGTTATCTCAATGCCATACCATTCATACATTTTTAAGTGTGGTTAAAGTGTCCAATATTTTGGGGATCATATTAAGACATAAATCTTTGAAAAGAATAGTGATAATCTTTCGGATGAAAATAGATATTTGTAAAATGCCAGTTATATTGATTGCTACAAGGCCTTGCAGTATTCAAGTAATGTATTTACACCTGAGGTGATGTGAATGGTATATAGACTTCAGTATGCAAGAACATTACCAAACAGATATCAGATCTTTCTCTACTGTCATGTAGATGGGATTAAAAGAACATGAATGTTACTCATTGCCTGGAGCGCCTGTCTAGTCACACATTAATTTATAATGAAGATGTTAAGCGTCTGAGAATATTGGCATCATGTGGACCAGGGTGCAAATTGTGTGTAATTTCCTTTTTGCTCTTCCACAGAATTGATTTATGATAAAGTTAGGCTCCAGTTGATTGGCTTTTTCTGGTTGTGCACGGGGAAACTCAATCTCAAGTGAGTTTATGAGATCACTGTCTTGGAGGGAGCTTAGATGATAACATTTTGCTATGTTGTAATATTCAGAAAATTGAATGTGAAATTAGACAGAGCCCTAATTCACCTGCCATGCTGATTTATTAAGCTGGAGGCTATAGCTGTTTCTTTTACTTTGTTATAAAGTTACAGTGTGTGAAGCCTGAGACATTCTAATGTGGACAGTCAGCAGACTCAAACTGTTTTTTTTGTTTTTTTTGAGTCCGTGATTAACTGTACATCAAAATGCAGAAGAAAAGATCTGTCTCTGCTTTCAAAATGGCTTTGATTGTGTTTATAAAACGGTTAGTTCCTGTCCTTGATTCTGATTGGTCAATAGCTGTGTTTTATTCACAATAAAATACGGCTATGGCCGCTTCACCCAACGGTTCTGTGTATCACAACACAACACCCTTAGCAACCACTCTTAGCAACGTAAACTGTATGTTCTCAGTTGATATTGTTTATTGAAGCTTACTGTATTATGTAGAAGAGTACTGTGAGAAAGGGATTGAGTGAGCGAGTTTATTACCTGCATTCAGATTTAGCATTTTCCTTCAGGTCAGTCCTATGTTCACAAAAAAAAATCTGTTTAAATGTCCGATGTATTATCTTGTCCTTTTAACAGTTAAGGGGTTTTCCCGTGACTGACAGCGCTAGTCAAAGCATTTGTCAGTTACGTCTTGTTCCGTGTTCACAACAATTCAGTCTTTTCAATTCAGTCTTTTCTTTGCCGCCATCTAATGGCGTAATAATATAACTTCTGTTGCTTTTCATGGTTTAAGGACTATTTTTTCTGGCGGAAGGAAGGCTTTTAATGACTTTACTTCATGAAAGTTGCATTGATATATATTTTTGGCTTTAATATTTGTATTGTGTGGTAACCGTTTTTTAAAAGCAATAAGGTACTCGAGGCTAGTGCTGTATCGTGAATAAGTCATGGCTGAAGGGGTTGCAGGCACTCCCCTTCGTACCTTATTGCTTACATCCGAACCAGCCCAACATAACAACAAGGCTTAACCCATGGTGTATGTTTGGGGTAGGGTTTGTTTGACCAAGGGAAGGTGGGAGGACTGTCTTGGAAACCTGTTTGAAAACAGTTATTTTTGCAGTTCTGTTTAGTTTCTCTAGAGGCACCGCTTTTACACAGTTTTCCTTAAAAGTAAATATTTTTTGGCATTCTAATGTGGACAGTCAGCAGACTCAAACTGTTTTTTTGAGTCTGTGATAAACTTGTGAACTAAAACAGTTCATGCTGAAGGTGCTCTTCGGTAACACTACAATAAGGTTTTATTTGTTAACATTAGTTAATGTATTAACTAACATGAACTAACCATGAGCAATACATTTGTTACTGTATTTGTTCATCTTAATAAAAATTCAGCTGTTCATTGTTTGTTCATGTTATTTCACAGTGCATTAACTAATGTTTACAAATACAACTTTTGATTTTAATTAGTAAATGCTGAAATTAACATTAACAAAGATTAATAAATACTGTAGAAGTGCAGTTCATTATTATTTAATTTTCACTAACGTAGTTAACTAATGTTAACTAATGAAACCTTATCATAAAATGTTTCTGCTTCTTCTCTCTTCTCTATTTAATGAGACTCCTGAGATTTGACTGGGAGTTTTGACAGTTGTGGAAGAAACCGTGGTGAAACTTTCTTGAAAGTTTTGGTGAAATTCAGAGAAAGACTTTCTTAATGGTGAATTTATTTAGAGATGAAAAATAGTTGGGATACTTATCAAAAAGCAATGTTATTAGTGTCATTGTCATTGACACTAAAGAATGATTTTAATGTTTTGACAGCCCTAATATCACCCCAGTATACTAATAATACCGTCACAATTTGTTTTTATAGGTTTAACAATGCAAAATAAACTTTATGTATGTGTGTACAGTATGTATGTGTGTGTTTGTTTATTTATTAGTAATTTTACTAACTTGACTTTTATAATGTGTGGAAAAGGATACACCATATCAGTTAGCTTCTGTAAAATAATGTAAAAGTTCAGTGCTGAACATCCAGGTTCATAGCAGAACTGTTTGCGTCAGCGGGTTTGCCTGAATGGCAGTTAAGGTGTCCGGTTACAGCAGGGACAGAAGGGAAGGGTTTGTACTGGACCCAGAATAGTACGGACATCGGGTCCTCCCTCTAAAAGTTAGACGTCAAATGAGACCCTCTTTAATCACTGGCTATCCCACTGGCTATGTATGACCTACAGCCCACCTGTCCCTGCATAACTTCACACCTATACACACACACACACACACACACACACACACACACACACACACACACACACGCACACAGCCAGGCAACTGTCAGGCAACATGAACAGATCTTTAAAAACACACACACACGTGTACACTTGTGAAGGTATGCTCAAAGTGACCAATTAACCTATACTCTTTTGTATGTGTCCTCACACGATTCACTTGTCAGTTACAGGGAACATAAGGTCGTGTTACGTGTAAAGCTTAGGTCAAACGCTGCAGGCAATGAATGATTTTGCATTGACTCACAATGATTGCCCTCAGGCTGTTCATTAGATTCCTACTGTTGTTGTTTTGACATGCATTTGTAGATGTTGAGAGAGGTGTTACGGTATGACCTTTAGGAGATTGAATTAAGGAAGCCAATGTCCCATATTTGTTTCATCTGTTGTTTTAGAGTATGCTTTAAATGCCAGTGTGCTTTGCCCTGGAGTTTGTGTCAGTTCTATTTCTTACAGTCTACTTTTCTGTCTAGTGGCCTTTTCAGAGGATATCTACATATATGAGCACAACTGTGTTAGCAGTTTTATTACTGTCATTATGACAAAACTAAATTTACCCTGCAGCTAAGATTACACTAAATTTGGGGTTGGTTAGATTTTTTTAACCTTTTTTTTTTTTAAAGAAAACATTTTTTTCTGTTTAAGGCTGCACTTGTTTGATCAAAAATACAGTAAAAATAGTAATATTGTGAAATATTTTAACCATTTAAAATAACTGTTTTCTATTGTGATATATTTTAAAATGTAAGGTTGCTGTGATGGCAAAGTTGAGTTTTCAGTAATCTTTTCTCCAGTCTTCAGTGTCACATGATCCTTCAGAAATCATTTTAATATAGTTGTGCTGCTTAATATTTTTGTGGAAACTTGATATTTTTTTCAGGATTCTTTGATGAATAGAAAGTTCAAAAGAACAGTATTTATTTGAAATAGAAATCTTTTTTAATACTATAAATCACTTTGATCAATTTAATGCATCCTTGGTGAATTAAAGTACTAATTAGAGAAAAAAAATCTTACTGACCCCAAACACAGTAAGTATTTATGCCTAATATCACAGGCATGTCTTGGGTTATTTATTATTTAATTATTATTATTATTATTTTATGTTTTTATCAAGGTTAAAGTGGATCCCTGAGATTTAGATGATCATTTTAGTAAATTAAAGTAATAAGACATTAAAAACTAGAACAGCAGAGCCCTCTTGTGGAGACAAATGATACATGACATGAGTTTGATGGACAGTGGCCTCAAATGTATTTAGTAGCAAAAATGTTTATTTATTTTTATGGAAAATAATACTAAGTTAAAATTAAGAAACACACTTGCATAATTTGTTTGGAGATATCACTTGATTTGATATTTTGTAAGATAGTGCAGTGAAACTCAATTTTTAAGTGTGACTCTGGTGTCGAAATACTTTTTGGGTCACTGTAAATTAAACCAGGTCATTAAATCTAGTGAAATGGTTGTTTGAGCATGCTCAGTGAGTTTCTTTTATTATCTGGGCAGAGGAGCGGCAGGTGCTGTTATCTGTGCCTCGCAGAGCTGAATTGTGACATATCAAGTGTGGCCACTTATTGGGGTGTCAGCTCTGATACTTACTTCATTTCGCCCTGGTGTGCATCCAATTAAGTCAAATTGAAATTGAATAAGTACATGTATTCAAGTGACACCATTTGGCCAATGATGCAATTGAATAAGGCTTATATTTTCAGAATTCAGCTGATGTATTTTATTACATTTTCATCGTGTGTATTCATGTGTGCACATTTTCAGTGTGCACTGACTCATGTTAATGTGAAAAGCACACCTGGAGCTCCCACTGTGTTGTAAATATGGTATACCTGACTTTAATGTGAAAGCTTAACACTTCTGCTGTAAAGACGCTTACATGAATAATTAAGACTACATGGAATATATCATGGATCCTCGGAAGAACCTCTGCCTCCTCTTTCCCTCCCACTGAACGTGTTTTGATGTTTTTATACCGGCTCCTGTGTAAATGTTGTGTAAATGTCAGATTATGTGAAATATGTATGATATCAGATGGCAGGAATTAATCTGCTCACACTTCCATCCTCTTGCTAAGTCAAGCAAATTGTAATGCAGGTGTGCTATTACTCATGCTATTACCCAGGCCATATGTCGGATCTAAAATAAAAATATCATAGACTTTGTTCACTCTGCAGGGGAAATCCATTTTTTCCTCAAAATACAATTTTTTGTACAATATACAATGTACAATATAAAAGGATTAAGTGTAAAAGTGTTAAGTGTAACTAAACAGATTTAAATCTGATAATTAGAATTTTGCTGCCCTAGCACAGAAATGCCTTGGAAACCACATACAACATCCTCGCACTTTTGTGTGCATTGCACCACTCACATTTTCACATTTTTAAAAATAGCCATTTTTCCCTTTTGTCCCATTTTATCTTGAGTGAGGAGTTGAGTCATTCAACTAACCTATTAGCTCTGGGGAAGCTCCAGAGGTGTAAAAAGTACCTGAAAACCATACTAGAGTAAAAGTACAGAAACCTTACAGTGAAAATGATTCCATTACAAGTTACAAGTCACCAATTCAATATAACTTGAGTAAAAGAGTATCTGATTTTAAGAATACTAAAGTCTTTTAATCGTACTGAATATAGGCTCCAAGATGCTCTAGTCCTCAACACCCAAGAGACATGCCAGTGAAAAACAAGAAATGGTTGATTTGTAAGGAGAGCAATCACATTTTGTAAAATTGGAATAAAACTAAATACCTCAAAATTGCAATAAATCAAGGTTATCACAACAGCCAACATCTATAAACACTCAAGTCTCAGTTAAGCTCAAGAGCTCAAACAGGGTATGAGTAAAACAATATTCTTCAAAAAGTTCTCTTCATAACGAATAAATAAAATAATGTTAAGTAAAAAAAAAAAGCCTGCTTGCACTGGACGTGTTGGTTTCGGCCTCTTTACCGGCTGTGGTCATGTCCTCATCTCATATATGAAACACCTGTGATTCACAACTACTTGCTAATGCACTCACATTCATGTAAAGCAGCCTTGTTGACAAGTTTGTGCAAGTGCAAAACACACAAGATATAGTACCTTCAATACCCTACAGATGGCGATATTACTTCTTTTGTAGCAGAAATGAACTGCTGCAGAAAAAGTTAGGTGTAATGCAAAATGTAACAAGTTATTGCATTACTCATCACAAATTTATTGGAGTAAAGAGTACTTATTCAAAAATGTAGTCAAGCAGAGAGTAAAAGTTGCTCATATCTTTGATACTCAGTAAAACTACAAAGTAACCAAAAAGATACTTAAAGGGATAGGTCACCCAAAAATGAAAATTATCCATGATTTACTCACCCTCAAGCCATCCTCGGAGTATATGACTATCTTCTTTCAGACAAACACAATTGGAGTTATATTAAAAAATATTCTTGCTCTTCCCAGCTTTGAATGGCGCTCCTGATTTTGAAGTCCAAAAAAGTGCATCCATCCATCCATCATAAAAGTAATCCACACGGCTCCAGGGTGTTCATAAAGGCCTTCTGAAGCAAAGCAATGGGTTTTTGTAGGAAAAATATTAGGGATGGGACAATACATCGAATCTCGATTCGCGATACAAAGAATCTGGAGCGATTCTGATATTTTCAGATGTATCGCGATTCTCTCTCGAATCGATTCTAAGCTTAGTTTTTTAACAGCAGATGACACTACTATACGTGCTTTAGAAACACTCGTACACTGCCTGCTTCCAGTTCCTTTACACACACCACTTAAATCTTAAATAATCATTAATAAAGTTAAAAAAGGTTGAAGTGAATTACAAATCTTGCATCATAAAAGCATTCTGAGCCGAGGTGCAAGTATATTTAACCACTTACATGACTCAACCGAACACACGAGCGCTGTCCAGCAGTCTTCTTCGTCAGCACTTGAGCGTGCAGTTAAAAACTAGCCTAGAGCGTTGAAAACTAAGCTCAGAATCGATTCAAGAGAGAAATATCAGGATCGATCCAGATTCATTGTACCAATCGATGAATCGCAGTGTTGGGTGTAATGCGTAACGCGTTACTGTAATTAAATTACTTATCCACTGAAAAAGTGAAGTAAGGGATTACTGTTCATTTTTAGGTAATTTAATTACAGTTACTTATAATGTATTTGCGTTACATACTGTAAATTAGTTCAACAGTTCTGTATAAATCAGTATTGAATTTAAAATCTAAATTTGTCGTCTGAAGGTAAAAGTGAACGCTGCCTCTTTAAAATCGTTAGCTGTAGTGCAGTTGCGCGTGAGTTCGCAACTTCGCACCAGTTGGCTGCGTAGTCGCTGTCTGAAGATGTCGGCTGAAGCGAGTGGCTGTTTTTGCCGAATGGAAATATCCCAATTACTTCACTTTTTGACACAGGTAGGCAAGAACATTACGGTAAAATGTAAGCTATGTCCTAGGGAGAAAAAACTGCGCGCGCTCTCTGAGAGACGGTCTTCAGTCAGTGCGTTCTCAACCAAAGCGCACACACATAGCCGCCTCTCGCAAATGTCAGATTTTCGCGGTGTATTACACATTAACGTTCAAATACACAAACAGTTATGTCAAAATGCCCGTCTTGGCGTATATTCGCGTTGGTTATGTGAATGTGAACAGCATGTGTAACAGCATATTGTCTCCATCCATTAGTGACAGCAGTCTACTGTCTACTGTCTACTATTGGCTGTCTGTATTATAAATAATAACCAAACAACAAAAGAAAGGCTTTAATAAGGATTAATCTATATTTAATTTATACAGTTATGACTATGCAGAGTTATTTTATATTTGATTATTCAATTTCTGTGGTATTTTTACTTAATACTATTAGACCTAATTGGAAAAAAATATAGCATTGTTTTTGTTTTGTTTTTTGTATTTAAGTATTTTTACCATGGTATCGACTTTGGTATCAAGTATCGTGCACTTTTGGTGGTATCAGTATCGACTACTAGATTTTTTGTTTTGTGACATCCTTATTTGTTACTAAAAAAAAATTAAGTATTATAGTATGTTTTAATAAAGCTAAAATGTTTTAAAAAGCTATAAAAGGCTAAACTATTCCATGTTTGACTCGTATTTAAATTATTAAAAGAGTTTCCTTTCTATTGTCTATCTGGTCAAGGCTTATAGGGATTTTAAGAAGTAATTAGTAATGAGTTGAATTACTTACTTAGTAATTAAATTACTTTTCAGACAGAGTAATTAGAAAAGTATTTTAAATACAACATTGATGATGTAATTAGTAATTAATTACTTTTTTGAAGTAACTTACCCAACACTGATGAATCGTCCCAGCCCTAAAAAAATATCCATATTTAAATCTTTATAAACTAAAATAACTAGCTTCCGGCTGATGGCCTACTCAAATCGACTTACTCCAAAAGAGTAACCCCTGACCAAACACACTGACGAATGCAGAAGCACAGAGGATAGAGCAAAAACAAAACCGCGAGAGGCGTCTAAGCTTACGGTACTCCTTCATCCTACATCAAACATCGCTTCAGAAGTTACTCTTTTGGAGAAATCGATTTGCTAGTTATTTTAGTTTATAAAGTTTTAATTATGAATATTTTTCTCACAAAAACCCATCGCTTCGCTTCAGAAGGCCTTTATTAACCTCCTGGAGCCGTGTGGATTACTTTTATGATGAATGGATGCACTTTTTTGGACTTCAAAATCAGGAGCGCCATTCACTACCATTATAATGCTTGGAAGAGCAAGGAAATGTTTTAATACAACTCTGATTGTATTTGTCTGAAAGAAGATAGTCATATACACCTAGGTTAGCTTGAGAGTGAGTAAATCATGGGATAATTTTCATTTTTGGGTGATATCCCTTTAAGAACAGTAACTAATTACATTTATTCAAACACTGTACACCACTGGAAAGCTCTTTAGTTCTTTAGTTTCTGACCGTGGCTGTGTCTGCTGGTTATTTGCAAGCCGCTTTTATAAATTCATGAGTTCATCTTTGACCCTCGGTTCTCGAGTCTGGTCTCAGCAGGGGCTTCTCTCTCACTGAATGAGCAGTGAATTCTGACAGGCAAGTCCCCTCCCCATCCCTCAATCACTTCATCCGTACTGTGCTCTGACAGAACAGTCAAATGGCTAGTAACAAAGTGAAAACTAAGGGGACAGTCTTACAGAGCTTAAAACAGTGCTGCAGGGTCATCATCTCTATAGCTCTTCTGACGATCCCTTTTTGAGAGCTCTTCAGTGAGTCTAAATCTCTTTCTCATTCTATGCACTTTCATTTTCCTGCTGCCCTTTTGCTTTTCTTTCTCAAACCTGATCTCCATAATACCTTTGGCTCCTTCTCTATCCTTCTCTAACTTTTTTTTCTATCTCTAGCTGGATGAATCTCACAAAACCTGTGCTTAAATTCCATGGATAAAAAAAAATTAAAAATCTTGATGTTCTCAAAATAGACCTAATTTTCTTTACGCAAATTATTATATATTTTTTTCCTTTTGATTTTGGGGTGAAATGTGGCCCTGGACATGTTTTAATGAGATTCACCCCTCTAGCTTTCGCTTTGTAGAGACTTTTTATACTCATTAATGCTTTTATAAGGGCTGCTGCATTGGTTATTCCTGATGCAAGATCCTTAATAAAAGTCTGATCCGGGTGATCCCATTATTTTTAGTTTACGTTTGATTTAAATTACTGTTCAATACTTGCAGCTCATATTGCCCGACTCCTCATGAGCTCACACCCGCAATCAAGTTTCACAGTTCAAAGATGCTTTTGGCAGCACACTGGCACCTATTATGTTGTTTTGTCGTCTTGTTTAGTTTATAGTCATAGCTTTCTATGTAACCTTTTGTCTGAGTTCTAGTCAGTCATTCATTCTCACCTGTTCCCTTTTTTGTTGATTGCCTTCCCCTCGGTTCATTGTCTTGTGTTAAAGTTATGTTACTTGTATTGTTTAATGTTCATGGTGTTTATATCATCATTCTGCATCATGCATCTCGCTTTGTCAGGATTAAGCTACATGCAGCCTCTGACAGATGTACAGTAGATGACGCAATGGCTCCTAAACTCTCCCTCTTTTTCACACTGTAGATGTGACAGCTCTGGTGACAGAGTCCAGATGGATGATAGATGAGAGTGCTGGTTAGCCCCAGCTTACCCCCAGGAGCCTCTATTCCACACGTTTTCTGCCTCGTTTCTATTATTAATGAGAGTTCACTTAGACACCACACTAAAAAAAAAAAAAAAATCCTGTTAAATATACAGTAAAAAAAAAAAAAAAATAATAATCTGGCAGCTGTGGTTGCCAGAAATTCACTGTAAACAAAACTCCTGTGAAAAATAAAATAAAGTAAGAATTTTCATCAAAAGTGTTAGTTTTCATCTTAAGTGTTAGTTCACCCAAAAATGAAAATTATCTAATGATTTACTCACCCTCAAGACATCCTCTGTATATGACTATCTTCTTTCAGATGAACACAATCAGAGTTATATTTAAAAATAATTAGTTTCCGGCAGACGGCCGTACGCATCGATTTATGGCGGAAGAGTGACGTCTGACCAGACGCATGACGAACGTGGAAGCGCAGAGGATAGAGCAAAACAAAACAAAACAACGATCACAAAGTCTAAAATGAGAATTGTTAAAGAGAAATGTCGGAGGATTCCGATATAAGAGAAGAGGCGTCTAAGCTTACGATACTTCTACATCCTGCATCATACATCGTGTCAGGGGTTACTCCTGTGGCGCAAGTCGACTTGCGCAGTATGCATACAGTCATCTGACAGAAGCTAGTTATTTTAGTTTAAAAAGTTTTAAATATGGATATTTTTCTTACAAAAACCCATCGCTTAACCCCCTGGAGCTGTATGGATTACTTTTATGATGGATGGATGGATGCAAATATAACTCAGATTATGTTTGTCTGAAAGAAGGATGGCTTGAGGGTGAGTAAATCATGGGATAATTTTCATTTTTGGGTGAACTATCACTTTAACTTTATATAGTGTAGTTTACATGCTCCATAGTTAGCTGGAGATTTCATCTGAACTTTGTTCTGCCCTGACCATGTGTGTCATGCTGTGCTTTCTGGACTTCAGTTCCCTTGCTGCCTCATTAAAAATGACCGGCATCAGATACATCTCTCCAATGCCCACTCGGACCCCGGAGTTGAGTTCTGCCTTACGGTTAGCGCCGCTGCATATTTCTTATAATGGATTCCCACTATTCTTCACTTATTCCTTTTGCTTTCTCCAGTGAGCCCAGATTCTTTCCTGTGATTGCACTCTCTCATTCTCACTCAGACTCTTGCTCTAAATCTCTCTCTCTCTCTCTCTCTCTCTCTCTCTCTCTCTCTCTCTCTCTCTCTCTCTCTCTCTCTCTGCTGTTTCTCTCATTTCCTCACTCGCTCTCTCCCTTTCTCATTTTCTTTTCTTTCTCTCTCAAGGCCCATTAAAACCGGATCTGTATCATCCATCAAACGCGTGCAGACAGATACCACCTATTTCGTTAGGTACGAGATAAAAGATGCCCACTGCTCAGTGCTGCACCGAGCTACATGAGCAGAAGACACTTTTGTTTGTCTACTAACAAAGTTTTGAATATCTGTGTGTGAAAGCTGTTGTTGGTCCTGTGGATCAACTTCTTGTCTTATATGTAAGTAGTCACAGTCATTTCACATTGAATGTATCTGGGTGCTGCTTTTTAGGCAATTTTGTCCCATGGGTTGGTTTTTATCCAAAATAACAGATTGTTGACTTATTCTTTTTTTTTTTTTTTCTTTCTTTCAATAGACAGCTGGTTTTTATTCAAACTTTCAGTCCTAAGTCTGGGAAAATAGCCTATATTATATAAATTATTACAGTTAATTTTGAAGTTTAAAGCATGATAATCTAAACAAAGAGTGAAATAAACCGATTTTAATATTTATTGCGTGAAAATGATTTCTATCCTTTTTTGCCCACATTTGTAATATCATTTTCACTACACTGAACAATTTTTTCTTTTTGAAGAGAAATCAAGGTACTTTTTTTCCACTCTGTAATTTTATGAAATTATGCAAGAAGTGTGAAAATATTATTTAATTGTGAGCAGTCTGTAAGGGCAGAGCCCCACCAAAATATTCATCCCAAACATACACCTGTATATAAACTGAATCAATAATAAATTGTAAATGTGTTTAGTATTCTGTAACAAATATTTTCGGATTTTCTAGACTACTTGAAATTTAGCGTATGGCTTCGGCAGGCATGTATTATGATACTAAGCGGGGCAGAGGGTGCCTGAGTCCTCCCCAGCTCTACAGCGCCCCACAATTTTCTAATGTAAATCTGTGGTGAAAAATGGAACTGCAGCGCGCTCTAATTGAGAGCCGTTGGGGCAGATCAGTGCGCTTCTGCTATGTGTATATTAGTCTGCTTCAGGTCAGTAACTAGTTGGCGTGTCTTTTCTTCCTGTGTGGAGCAGCGTATCAAATTAATAAAAGTATAAATCTTTTAGTTTAAACATGCTCATGTGAATATTCTTAAGGCTATATAGTTCTGTTGTGTTTGTTTTATGTTTGTTCTGAGAACAGAAATGACTTTCTTTTCCTCACCGAAATTCCTCCACAACTTGTAACATTCTAAAAAAACATTCGGGGAGAAAAAAAAACTTAATTTTCTTCATCATTGTGTCATCCTTGATGAGCTCATCTTTGTCCTTCTTTGTAGCTACACTTAGGCATCTCGTTAAAGTGTACGTAAAGACCTTTTACCCTCTTGACTTTGTGGTGAGATGGTGAGATGAAGACGACAGTAAAGCATCTACATTAAATATGAATGACAGACAGAAAGCAAGAGGAGGTTTGCTGAAATGCATTTGCTAAAAAGAGTCACAGCCTGTTAATGGGATGGACTGTTGAAAGTGCATATGTGTGGGGGGGAGGGCTCTGTAGTCCTGTCCATTTCTTTCTATCTATTGGGGGTAAATAACTGACATTGGGGGGATCTTATAGTATCATGGTAGTCCTGTCCATTTCTTTCTATCTATTGGGGGTAAATAACTGACATTGGGGGGATCTGAGCTCCTACAGGCTGCACTGCAGCATGAGCATATATTCATTCACTGCAGCATATATTCATTCAGAGAGGGATGCAGTATAAGAGACGGTCAAACTAAATAATTAATTCAAGTCCTGTGGCTATACATCCTGCTTTTTATTATACAGCTCTCTTGAATATTTGAGCCGTGGCATTGAGCGGTCAGATACTTTTGACTAATGACTGCTAAGATGTATATCACTGTTGCCCATGGCAACATGCAGTGCTACTTTCATATCGCTTTTATCACTCTGTGATCTGTCTCTTTTTACAGTAGTGGAAGAATAGCTAATTAGCATAATTACTAGAATTTGAGGCACTTATTGGTAAGTTACTTATTTGGTCAAAAATAAATATGTACACACTTTTTTACCATTCTTAACTGTCATCTCAAATGATGTAGCATTGAAATGGCAGTGATGGAAAATTTATGTTAAAATTTTTTCTAAATGAAATGGCTATTTTTTATAGCTAGCATAATATGTATCCTAAATATACACAGTTAAATAGTATTGTCACACTTTTTGCTTAATTTGGTCAATTTATAGCTTGATTGGAAATGACGCGCAATAATAATATTCTGCTCAAAAGTGACATTTACCTTGATTTTTCTCCACGATAAACAAGTAGACTAACTTTTTAGAAAACTTTTTGGAGCAGAATTGTTGTCGTGGTAGAAATGATGCCACAACTGAGAAACATTTTTAATTTGTGTCAGAATTGATATACAATTTTCACACACTAAATATTGAAGTTAAGACTTTAATGATGAAAGTATAAAATATAAATGATCAAAATAAATATTGAAGGTCATGTTGAAAAATGTGTGACCTTTCATATAACAAAAAGAAAAAGGAGAAAGGTGTTCATTCTCTTAAAATCAACTCCTCCTGGAGCACAAAAGTTCCAGTATTTGAAGAAACACATTTTTGAAGAGACAGATTCACATTGCGGCATTATAATCCCACATCCTGCTTTAGTTGTTGATGAATTGTTCTGCTCTGACTTTGAAATGAGTTTCTAATCTCTCTTCTTTTTTTTTCACACCCACTCTCTCACCTCCATCTGTACATTGTCCATTTTTGTCTTGATAGCACTTTTTTCCCTATCTCATTAACACCAGGTTCACGCCCTTCCCTTTCACTGTGAATTATGTCATTGAATGAATTGTGCAGCACATCTTGGATCTCTGCAGTCTTTACACAGTCATGGTGCGGCACAAACGGCTGCATTGTCATAGCAGGTAAATCTTGCATTGGCTCAGCCTCTTTGTTTGGGGAATCCCTCCTGCAGCGTCCGTGTGTGTGTGTTCTCTCTATGCGGTGTCCTTGACTCACTGTCAGTATGTTGCGTAGTCTTATGTAACCCGTATCTGAGTTGCTTTTAGTGCTCTCCACTCCCTCTCATCTTGCCTTTCTCTCTCTCTCCTGCATGCCTAATGCTTCCTCATAACTCCAGAATCCCTGATGAAATACTGGCCAGTGCTGACAAGCTGTCCATTGTGTTTTTGCCTGGGTAATTGCTGACAGACCAAGAGGAAAGCAGTGAGGATAAGATTTCATCATACAGTAGAGAGTCCATCACTTGACATTGATGTGGTAGAGTGGATGCACGAGTTAAGGGTTACTTAATTGGTTTTCAGTGATCTCACACATCCCTTGTGGTGGACTGAGACCTCTTTTATTGGTTTGACCAGTTCAGTTCATACCATACTAGGGTTACAAAATTCTGGGAATTTCCAAATAACTTTCCATTAATGTCAATAAATGGGAATATATGGGAATACACTGGAAATTTGCAAAATTGCAGGTTAACCTATAACAGGGAACATAAGTGTACTGAAAAAGAAAAAAACATCTGTTCAATGACAGAATCAATTAAAGTTCTACTCACAAATAAATCAAAGTCAAAATTGTAATTTTTTTTAAAAAATATTGCATTAGTTTGCATGCATGACTGTGTATGACCAAACAAAATGTTTATAATTATGTTTGTATATGATACAGTTTGTATAAGTTATCCCAAATTTCCAATTAATTCCCATAAATTCCAGTTAAGTTCTCAACTTGGAATATTTTCAAAATTCCAAGCTTAAATTTTGCAACCCTATACTCTACTAACTAGAGATGTGTAAAACTACAATAGACCTGTTGACTAATTGGTCTGAAGGAATCCATGAATAGGTTGGTTTCAAGTTCACCTAACCAGACACATTTCTTAAGTGGCCTTCAGATAAAAAAATAAGGTATAGGATTTACTTGAAACAATTGAAACAATTTTCCCTCAGAAATGGTTAGTAAATTTAACAAATAATTACAAAGAAATGACAAGTACACATTAAATTAAACATGAAATATTTAAGTAGAAAGACTGAAATAGTATTTTCTTGTAAAACATGCTCCGATAATAACTTCAAAACATATTTTTTAACAGTGTAGGATGCATTACATAAACAACCTGATGGAGACATATTTTTAGAAGTTGAACTATTTTCAACTTGATGCATGTCTTAAAAATGCAAATGTATGGGTCAGGGTTAATATAAGAACAGGTACACGAAAATTCTAGACTATACCACAAATAAATTGTAATCTTATGGCGGACGACCTTTAAATAGCTGATAATACAATTCTATACTATTTTATCTAAATGAATGAAGAATAATAAAAACTAAAATTGTTTTAAATGCTACAAATATATTTAGGCATCGCAATATTATGGTATACAATATAAAAGAATTGATTTTAATTTTGAGATTTGCTGAATTTTAAATGTAATCTTTAGCAAATTTTTCTAATAATTAGTATTTTTAATGTTTATTAAAATAAGTAAATGACTATATTTTATATTTACGCAATGTCATTAAATAATTAGTGTTTTTAAATATTGACTTTGTGACCATGTGATGTTGATTACTATAATCTGATATTTAATCTAAATCTAAAAATAGCACAAATTAAGGGAAGTGGTCACAGTTAAATATCTAATATTGGCTGTGATATATTTTAATTTATATTGACTGATACTATAAATTAAAAATCCCAAATATCACAGATAATTGAATCGTACTGAACCGAATTGTATATAAGCCCTAGTTTTTCCTGTGTTCATGGTCAGGTCTTTTTCTTCCATGGTTGCTTGTCATTGCTCTCAGTTCTGTTTCTACTGTTCCTTGTGTTTGCTGAGTTTTGGATGTTTTCTTGTTACTTTGTTATTAATACCTTTATCTACTCTCCTTCATCTCTGAGTGCACCCGTGTTACAGTACCAATATGTTGTGCATCTCTAATTCAAAGCTCCTGAAGTTTATGAATGGTTAGCCTCTTTGCTTTATGAACATTGGTGGGTTTGTTGCAGGCTCAGGGGGCGTGACTGTAGTTAAGCTTCTGTTCCCTCAGCACAGCTGGGTAAAGTGATAGAGCTTTCTACATGAGCCCTCCCACCACTGCCACCTGCACTGACTGCATTTAGCTGGAAGATGACTGAATGCACAGGTGGACCTGAAGAATTGCCTTGGCAAAGCGATCTCGATGTCATTGCCTGAGGTTAGAGAATGGTCGATCATGACTGGTGAACTCAAACAGAATAGACATGCAGGCCACAGTCTGAGATAATGCTTTCACCCTCAAATGACAAATCTCTCTTTTTCCCCTCTCATTTTATGGCCACTTAGATTTATCACAGAGAACGATTAAGATTTTGTAGGATAATCCAGACACATGCACACGCATTGCGTGAAGGTGATCTGGATGTCCATCAGTGGCAAAGCAGCTGAACAGAGGGGAAGTGTGATAAGCAGAGATGGACTAAAGAAAATTAGGCCTCTGTTCAATAATGGCTTTAAATATCGACTAGTATACACCATCAACAAGGGAGCTGAGAGGAAGATAAGCAGCTTTAAAT
Organism: Ctenopharyngodon idella; assembly: GCF_019924925.1. Classification (NCBI taxonomy): domain Eukaryota; kingdom Metazoa; phylum Chordata; class Actinopteri; order Cypriniformes; family Xenocyprididae; genus Ctenopharyngodon; species Ctenopharyngodon idella. Next base: position 25,807,250 of record NC_067237.1, on the reverse strand, counting down.
GACTGATAATCCCTAGTGTACGTGCTCTCTGATGTGGTTGGAAGACCTTCTTCCATATATTTAGTTTGCGATGAACAATGACTGATCTCATAGCTAAAAACCTGGCAAACCTAACATGGAATTTATGTAAGGAATAAGGTACGAGAGGCAGTGCTGTATTGTGAATAAGTCACGGCTGAAGGGCGTTGTTAGGCACAACGCGAAACGGAGTTCCTGCAACCCCTTCAGCCGTGACTTATTCACAATACAGCACCAGCCTTGAGTAACTTACTGCTTTTATAAAACGGTTACCACACAATAGAAATATTAAAGCCAAAAATATGTATCAATGCTACTTTCATGAAGTAAAATCAGTAAATGCCTTCCTTCCGCTGGAAAAAAGTAGTCCCTGACCGTGAACAGCAACAGAAGTTACATTATTACACCATTAGATGGCGGCAAAGACTGTCTTTATGTGTGTGTCAGTAGCGAAGACTTTTACATTGAAAAGACTTAATTGTTGTGAACACAGAACGACGCAACTGACAAATGTTTTGACTAGCGCTGTCAACCCCTTGTTAAACTGTTAAAAGGACAAGATATTGCAGCGGACATTTAAACAGATTTTTTATTATGAACATAGGACTGACCTGAAGGAAAACGCTAAATCTGAATGCAGGTAATGAACTCGCTCACTCAATCTCTTTCTCACGATACTCTTCTACATAATACAGTACTTGGAGACACACGCATTGCATCTTGGAGATGTAAAATTAAGTTATACTTGTTTTCACTATTTATAAGTCAATAAGAACATAAAGCTGATTTGATATTGAATTTCAATGACAAGTCACATGGTACATTCTGATAGCCCGTTAACCCAAATGTATTACAAAGATCAGAGGTCGACAACCATTTTGTCATGATGTGCCCTTTAGTTAAAGGTTAGTTAATGATACACTATGTAAATATTTGCTCTCTAGTGGTTAAAAAAACTGCATGCGTTTTGTGGAAGAAGAGTATTTTGCTTTGGCTCTATGTGACTCTGTGGATAAATTAGGTTCTTTCTCGCAACTAAAAAAAGAGAGAGACTATCCTACTGCTCATAAAACATTCACTACTAGGCTTAAGAGATATAACCAGTTTAGATAAAAAACAATCTCAAGCTGACTAGCTAAATACGTTACTGTAGCTATACCCATTAAAGGTTTAGTTCACCCAAAAATGAAATTTCTGTCATTAATTACTCACCCTCATGTCGTTCTACACCCGTAAGACCTTCGTTCATCTTCAGAACATAAATCAAGATTTTTTTTAATGATATTTTCTATATCCCCCATAGAAAGCAACTTAATTACCGTCATTCACGTCATTCATCAGGGTAAGACAAAAACACATTTTGGAAGAAGAACTGATTATGTATTGACTGATTATTTAAATTTTGTTAATTTTGAACAAAAAAATACAATTACAATTAAAATTACGTTACATTGTGTACCTTTAATCACAATTTTTTTTTTAAATGCCTCTATCCTAAATTAATATTCATGAGTTGCAGCACTGCCCTTGCATGACGTCACAATCAGCGAATTATCAGCTCTCCTATTTCTAGCATTGCTGTTGGCTACCCAGAGTTATCTTGCTGTGCTGTGATTGCAGTATGTTCTAGTTTTGGTTGTTGCGATAGAGTTCCAATGCTGTAAGGTTACGGTTGATGTTATGGGTGAAGTAAATCCGCATGCGTCACAACCCTCTTTAACCCAAGGGTGCTTTGTGAGAGAAAAACATCAACCTTCATGGATTACAAAAGGTCAGACTGCAGTGCTCTGAATTACTAAGGTTAAATTAATCATTCGACTTTTTATTGTCAGACAGTCAAACCCCTAGTGACATCTCTCTGGCATCTTCACAGATGTTCAACCTCTAGATGCTGAAGTAGTATTTTCTAGACACTCCCCTTGGGGTCAACTGCTTAATTACCCCTCCTGATCCTCTACCTAATTATCTGTTTGCATCTTATTTAAAGTCACTTTTTAGGTAGGATTTCGATCGATTACCTATCTCCATCACAAAATGTTATCCAGCCAAAGGCAAACCTTGAGGCACCCATCACACTATCATAGTTTTCTCAATGATGTATTGCTGTAAAGTTGCATCAGGGCTGTCAGAGCTCACCAAGGTTACCTGTAGGTTGTGCAAACATTTGGGTCGGGGTGTTCGAAGTGGGACTTTTGTCCTTGCTCTGTGCCTATTCCAGATGTTTCCTCATATTCCCACCAAGACACATGCATGTAAAAAAGCACTTTTCCTTGATAAACAGCTTCACTAATTAACCCACAAGGTTGCTAATTACTATTCAGAGAGCTCCAAATGGATGTTAATGTAGATAGACTGGTCACACTTGGTAGGAAATAAGTGCATGCTATGGGCACGCATGCATGAAATCCTATGCAAAGTAGTGTGCGTATCACTGTATTGCATGAATATTCATTGAGTTGATCAGCTCAGAGTAGTTGTGATTGTGTCAGTCAAAAAGACACAGAATGAGAAGGTTCATTAGGACTCATACTGCTTATCATGGATAAATTATGTGCGTGAGAGAGAGAAAGAACTGCTTAATAATAATAGAACGGTCACACTTGACAAAGTATAGTGAACACGTGCATACTAAGCATCAATGCAAAGTAGTATCACCACATTGTATAAGTATTCATAAAGTGCATCAGGTCTGGGTAGTTGTGATTATGTTGGTCAAAAACACCTAGAAAATAAGAGCTGTATTGAATATTTATATGAGAAGGTGGAGTCAAGACTCCAGCAGTTTGATAGACCAACGTGTGTGTGTGTGTGTGTGTGTGTGTGTGTGTGTGTGTGTGTGTGTGTGTGTCAGCTAAACATGCTATTTCTGAACATGTTATCAGCATCATGAATTATTCCTAAATAGTTCTGGACATCTGTTCTTGAGCATGTCTAATTTAATTAGTGTTCTCAAAACCCAGAAACCTAGTGCAACCACCATAGATGGCGTCCACACATTGGCAGGGACATAGAAAAGATCCTTCCCTACACATTATAAATCTCATCAGGCTCTTTTCATAAGTATGACATGAATGCAAATGCCATTTAAAAGCCTAAAAATGAAACTTTCCACAATTGTATTAATTTTGTCTGATAATTAGGTCTAAAGTAATATTGCAACAAATGTGAATCTAAAATGCGTTTTTATGTCAATGATGACTTTACTAAATTATCGTTTGGTTTTTTTTGTTGTTGTTTTTAAATATGATTATGTTCCAAAAAGTGAAAATTAATTTAGCCATTTCTACAGGGGGATATGTCATGATTTTGGATGCATCAATATTAAAATTCTGGGTGATAGTGATAAGCTGATAGTCATTATCTTTATTTGTTGCACAATATTTATCAATCTTTAGGTTTATATAATGATCAGATTTTAGTAGACATACTACACATATACATACATACATACTACATACATACATAAATACTTTTGACAAGTATTTGCCTAATTATATCTTATGCTCACCTGCATTTATTTGAGGGAAATTACAGTAAAGACAGTAATATTGTGAAATATTATTATTGCAGTTTTCTATTTCAATACATTTTAAAAATGTAATTTATTCCTGTGATGGAAAAGCTGAATTTGTAGCTTTACTTCAGTCTTAAGTGTCGCAATCCTTCAGAAATATTGTGAAATATTACTAAAATGTAGCATATTAGAATGATTTCTGAAGGATCATGTGAAGGATCTTATGTTCACAAAGGCTGCATTTATTTATTTATTTATTGCATTAGCATTCACTGTTTTGCAGTAGCATATAATCAAGCATTCATTGCATACCAGAGACATGTGCTTCTACAAATTAATATGCATGATCATGCATGCAAAATGAATCTGTGTATAAATAAACACTTATGGGATTCTGCAGTAAGGAGTTAAGAGTTAAGGAGTTAAGACCTCTCGAGATGTTGTGGCTTGAAAGCCCCCCTTTAGAAACACTGAAAACATAAAGGTTAAGAAAAACTTCCGACTTTGACGTGGGTGCTATGTTATAGTAATTGAAATGTTTGATCTGTGGACATCTGAGAAGAAAAGGCACTGCTCTTGTTTTTGTTTTTTTTTATTGGACACCTTTGTCTTCCATTTTGAAGTGTGACCGTTCCGTTGAATGCCACCAGAGGGGAACAAGATGTTCTGGAGCATGACGGGTTATAGCTTGCACATCGGCCTGGATGAAGAATGATGGCATTTATAAGCGGTTTCTAGGGTGTTCTGTTCTGGGTGTTTTTTGCTAGTTGTTTTGTCTGTCAGTTCATTTGTTTAGAAAAGTAACAGCAAATCTCTCCTCAAGGAACAAGCAGTTATCTGTCGTGATGTACATTTGAGCAAGACACTTAATCTCAGGTTGCTCTAGGAGGATTGTTGTGCTTTTCTAGGGTGACATCCAGGGTTCAAATTTAATTAGACTCCAGTTAAAGGGTTAGTTCACCCAAAAATGAAATTTCTGTCATTAATTACTCATCCTCATGTCGTTCCACATCCGTAAGACCTTCGTTCATCTTCAGAACACAAATAAAATATTTTTTGATGAAATCTGAGAGGTTTTTTTTTTTTTTTCAATCCCCCATAGAAAGCAATGTAATTACCACATGCAAGGTCCAAAAAAGTAGTAAAGACATCGTTAAAATAGTTAACGTGACTACAGTGGTTCAACCTTATTGTTATGAAGTGACAAGAATACTTTTTGTGCGCAAAAACGGAACAAAAATAACGACTTATTCAACAGTTTTGTCTCTCCTGTCAGTCTCCTACGCAGTTTGCTTTGTATAGATAGTGCAACACTTCCAGGTACTACGTCCGAACACCGACTCATTATTTGCAGGCTCCTGCGTGGAAACAAATCTCTTTCACATTGTCAGGAAGAGTTTGTTCTCAGAAGACCATGTCTTGTACTTTCCTTTCTAGCTTAGCACTTAAAGTTTATGTGATTTCCGAGGCTTTCTAATTCCTGACCCTATCTGTTCTCCCATTTCAAGCTTTTGAGTTTTCTGATAATGTGATGCATTCATTACACAAACACACACATTGAGACATCCTTTACCACACAATCATGCTAATGTTTCCCAACCAGCGGATGGCACAGGAGACACACTACAGTACTGGTTCCTGTCAGGTAGATGCATACAAGTAATCAGAACATAAAACCTACTAAATGACAGCGTGTGGTCTGTGGGCTCTCTACCACTCAACGTGACACTCCAGTCAGAGCTGTAACAAATAGGGCTATTATTTAGCTATCAATTCTCTGGAGCTGATGTCAGCTCATTTCAGGATCCTGTGCTATCAGTTTGGGAGAGAGACAGGTAGTCGTAGATCATGTCAGGATGTCTTACATGGTGCGTGATCACTAATGTAGAGATGACCAGTGTGACGAAGACGCCTGTCTTCACTATCCTGTGTCTTATTTTTTTGTCTCCTCACTGACTTTTGAGAGACTGGACAGAACATGTCCTACATTTAGCATTAATTTGAAAGCATTTACATTTTGATATTTTCAGATACATTTTCAGTTAATATGAACTGTAGTAATGCCAAAAAACATTAATCTATCTATCTATCTATCTATCTATCATCTAAAATGAACAATAATTTTGTGAAATATTATTACATTTTAAAAAAATCCTTCCTCGCTATCTATTCATCTAAACACAGACATCCCACCTCTCCTGGAAGTTCCAGGAGTATCCCACATATTAATAGCGGATCCCTGACGCCTGCAAATTATACCTTAAATCAAGAAAAATTGGGACATTTTGTAAAACGCAATAAAATCAAGAATCTGTGATTTGTTAATTCTCTTGAACCTTAACTGACAAAAATACAAGGAAAAGTTTTCACTGACTAACTTAAGTGTATTTTGTAAATATAAACAAATTTTGATTTTGATGGCTGCAACACACTCCAAAAAAGTTGGGACTTGAGAAGTCCAAAAGACTTGGTCCACCAAAGATGGGTCATGGCTCACCACTTTGTGCCAAATTTCATGAGAGAATCATAAAATAATTAAAAAATCACATTTTACAATGCAAGATTGCAAAGTATTTAGGTCTTTCGCGATCTACCATACATAATATTGTGAAAAGCTTCAGGGAGTCCAAAGAAATCTCAGTCCGTGTAGGGCAAGGCAGGAGAAGCTTTGCCTTAGGATAGAAGGGAAAATTGAAGGGAAAATGGATGCTGCCAAGTGCATCCAAATTCTTGAGGAAAACCTGCGTCCCTCTGCTAGACAGCTGAAGATGGGCAGGTCATTCACCTTCCAACACGACAGTGATCCTAAATATACCGTCAAAAGAACAACGCTTTGGCTTAAGGATAGGAAGGTGAATGTCCTTGAGTGGCCAAGTCAGAGCCCTATCTTAAATCCAATGGACTTTAAGAGAGCAGTCCATTGCCGCTCAACATGGAATTTGACTGAAATTGAGAAATTTTTCAAGGAAGAATGGACAAATATTCCCTAATCTAGGTATGCAAAGCTAGTACAGACATATCTAGAAAGATAAATGGCTGTCATTAATGCAAAAGGTGGCTCTACAAAGTATTTTAAATCAGGGGACAGATGACTTTTTTCAACCCTGTTATTCTGGTTTTTCAGTTTTTTATTAATTTTCAGAACTTGCCTTTTTCTTTCATTACTTTTATTTTGTAAGGCACAATTTGTAAATAAAGCTGTAAAAGTTTTTTTTTTTTTTTTTTTTTTTTTTTGAATGGGTTTTGATTTTAGGCTGTATATATGTGTATATATATGTGTATATATATATATATATATATATATATATATATATATATATATATATATATATATATATATATGTGTGTGTGTATGTGTGTGTGTATGTTTATGTATGTATGTATATATATTTGTAATACTGTATAGAGTGTATGGCTTTCTTTGCCTCTGACTCGAATAGGCTACAGTCATGGTTTTGTGTCTTTATTTTACGTGAGTGCTTAATCCTCACTGCTGAATGTTTGGCGGTGTTCCCCTGGAGTGCCTGGTCATTTATTTTATGGCTCTCAGGAAAATTGTAAATGAAATGTTGAGTTGTCGTAAATGGGTTTCTTCATTTAATGCAGATTTGCAGAGAGCGGCACACAGGTTTCAAAGCTCATTTAACTTTTCATATAGCGTGAGAGAGTTTGTGTGAGGTGCTGAGCATTGTGACATGCATACTAATGGTTTGAAGTTTAATGTTTTTAACTTTTCTTTAAAGTTTCCCTTTCCCTTTTTTCTTGGGTAGTGTTATAGGGAGATGCTTGGAGATATCTTATTGTCTGTAAATGAAATACTTGGAGAATATTTTTGGTGCATTTTTATTATGCTTTTTATCTTTTTCTTTCTTTGTCTCTCTTCCAGATTTGGACCTTCGGTATTTCTGGAGCTGGAGTTCTTTTGAGGACTATCTGATGTTCTGCTTTGCCTTCATGCTGCTGTGTGCTTTCATAACGTTCCTCTTTCTGGACTGGGTCCTATTTGTGGAGGCCCTGGGCTCTTTGGCGGTGATGTTTGAAGCCATGTTGGGCCTGCCTCAGCTGCTGCAAAACTACAACAACCGCTCCACCAGAGGCATGAGGTAAACAAGACCTAAACTATTATTGATCTTTCATTAAGATGCTTCATTTGGGCCCTTAAATTGTTATATTAAAATGTTATGTTAAGAGTCTGTTCTAGAGGTCTTCTCTTTTTTTCTTTAAAAAAAGAGGGAAAAAAAACCCGACCCAAGAAAAACCCAATAAATTAGACCCGAGTCCGGACCGACAATTTTTTTTTGAACCCAATTGGTTTGGCCTCAACTGCATTTAGATGGTTTTCTGCAATCAATCTGGCAACAGTACATTGTTTTTCCGCTTGGGCGAGCACCTCCAGGTAGATAAACTGCTCATAAGCATTATGTTTCACCTCAAATGACAAGGAATTTTATATTTATGTTAATATTAAGAAGCAAATCCCTACACTCATCCTCGGGAATAGCTTGGGTATTGCAGAGCGCAGTTTATGTGGAGTGCGCTCTGCTGCTGCACACACCTGTATCCTGGAGGGTTTAGTAATTTACACATAGGAGCGCATATTGACAGAGATAATAACATTGTCATAGAATTATTTCACATGTATTTGTTTTAAATATTAAAATATTATTAAACACCTGAAACGAATAGTGGAAAGTTGGCATATTTTTAAAATAATTCTGGTCTTCTCGGGTCCATTCTGTAAAAGCGCATATATTTTAAATGAACTGAGACCTGAGGCTACGAATATCAGACCTGACCCATATCCGAGGCACTTGTCAAAGTTTTGGACCCAAACCCGCTCTGGTCTTGGGTCAGACCTCATGTTTTCGCATCCACGTTGAACCGTGAAGATTTCTAGTGTTCACACTTGTAGATTGGTTCTCTTACACCAAAAAAGAAAACAAAACATTCTGGTTCAGTCACTGTAAACTGTCATTTTAAACCCTATACATAAAGATAGAAAGAAAAAAAAAAAACTTTTGTGACGTATATTTTGCAACGGATCTTACCGAACTTCCAAAACAATGCTGTGTGCTGGGCTAAATGCGCTTGTTGTATGTGCGCACATACGATGGCATTTTTACCAGCTGAGAACTCACGAAGAACCAAAAGGAGTCAGAACAGTGCCAACAATTCCACTGTTGCACACAAACAAAGATCTACTGCAAAGGAGATGATGGTTTTGACACCTGTACAGAACTGTAATGGGTAACATTGCTCCTGTGACAAGAAGAACCAGGTATTCTTCAGCATTCTGTCCTTTTTAGGGTCCCATCTTCTGACATCACATCCTGTTTTTGGTTCGTGTAGATGTCTTTGGTATGTGTTGTGTTCATATTTCAGTTGAACCGCACCAGAGTTAGTTTGGAAGCGAATGGTCTGCTTGTTTGGTGTGCACTAGGGTTTGGATGGCAACATTATCAAATAACCCGCACTAACAGAGAAACTGCACCAAAGTTAATTTTAATCAGACCAAACCTGCCAAATGTGAACACACCCTAAAAACCTACCAAGTGGAAAATGCAGTCCCAGAATGCATTGTGACAAGCTTAGTGTAAAAATGCAGTTGAAGTAATGTTGACTGTAAAGATTAGGGATGCACAATATACCATTATCATATAATTTATCAGCCAGTATTAGTCGATTAGTCTATTACATTTACATTTAGATTAAGTGAGCATTAGATGGTGGCAATGGTAAAGTTACTCTTTAAAAACACAAATTATTTAATAACAGCTCTAAATAATTAGATCCTAAATAAAGCTCAAAATTATTATTCATTTTTCATACTGTATATATTGTAATGTTGTGATGCTGAACAATCACAACAACACTACTGTCCATGTATGTTATGGTTCCATGTTATGTAGCATTCAAAACATGTTACAGTTTATGCTTCACAACCTCTTTTAGCAGTTTTTGCTCATTGGTTGTCATAATGCGTGTTAATGTCATCTGTGCCATGGCAGGTAGAAGGTGAGAAGGTTCAATTCACACACAGTAATTGTTTTCAGGACATGCCTCACTAGAGACATCACTCATTAAAGGCATATAACGATGATAATCAATATTAGACAGCTAATGAGCTTGTTAATTGATGTTACAGCCCACTCTGCTAAAGTCCGAAGACTCCTTGGTGACCTTACTGGTACTTTTTGAAAAAAGCCCAAAATGAGAGCAAGAGAGAATTTAGAGTAAAGCTAATATCTTTAGCCTCAGGCTACAGTCAGCATAATAATCACAGCTCAATATCAGCTCCACCTCAGCTGAAGGCAGCTCTTTTTAAAAAAAAAAAAAAAAAAAAAAAAGAAGGAAAAAGCGCTTCATCTCATGGTCTGCTCTACAGAACTCGGTGTGACACACGCTCCAGGCTCCTCTTTATGAGCCAAATTAAACATTGTGAGCACAGTTTAGGTTGAGAGTGGGAAAATGGAAGCTAATGTAAATGACGTTTCTCCGGAAATCTGTCTTTTTATGAACACAATGAATGTGTCACCGCCGTCGCGTGTAGTGTGTAATGCCTTTGCCCTTGATGTGATTTCAGAGTGTCTGCAGGCGTCGACGGCCCTCGACCGATCACTGCACTGACATCTGTGTTTTTTTTTCGCATGCATGTGAATTTATTATTGGTGAAGCCTTTGGAGTAATGATTCAGAGTGTTTTTTTTAAGCCGTCCTTCAACATCTATGAGTGGAAGGTATCTGTCAATAAGACAGTATGGCAGTGTTTGTGTGTATACAGTATCTTGTGTATATACTGTATATCTGTGTATAAATATGTAATGAACCTTTAAACCTAAGAAGGCCGCTAAACTTTTTTTTGGATTTTGTCTAAAATTATTAAATGTGCTACTACTAACAACAGTATTAAAAGAATAGTTCATCCTGCCAAAAAAAAAAAAAAATCTGTAAACATTTATCTTGAAGTACAAATGTGTCGTACCAGGTTTAATATAATTGGTTCTCACATTTGTGATCTCTCTGTAATCAAGTTTCAAAATTCAGAAGAGTGAATGAGATTTGAATAAGCTTTAGAATATTTTTAATAATTAAGAAATTTTGGTTTATTCCTTGTAGAAAGTTATCGTTTGACTTCAGAAGACTTGAAATTTAATAAAAAGGTTGTATTAGACTACTTTTTTGAGCTTGACAGCCCCTGATCATGACTATGTTCCAAAACCTAGTGAGCTGCTTATGCCAATTGTATGCCGAATATAATTAATTCAGTACCAAAAAGTATTGAAAAAAATTGTTCAGTACGAAAAAGTATCAATTAAAAATGAATTGAATTCACAAATTAACTATTTTATCCAACAGTTGTATGTGCTGAGTAATTCTATGCTGATTAAAGATAGCTTTTAGCTTAGGATTAGCAAAATGCTAACGGCAAACTCTATTGAAATCAGTTGTGTGCTAAGTCTCCCATGTAGTTCTTCATGTGAGGAGTGCTACCGTCAATGCCAATGTTCCAAACTGATCTCTAATGAGGTTTTATTTCATTTATTTAGTATGTTAGGTTTTGTAACATTAGCCTATATGTTTTCAGTTTATAAAAATGACAACATTCTTCAATCATCTTCTGCTCCAGAGAAGAAAAGCAGTCATAGTTTGGAACAAAATGATGATGATTAAATGGTGACGGAATTTAAATTTTTGGGTGAGCTAAACTTTGCAACATTTCTGCAAAATGATATAGCATTGGTTCTTGCACATTTGTTCGCACTTTAAAAGTGAAATGTCCAGTGAGTGGTGATTAAAAGCATTCATTTTTATCTGAAACAGATGAACGTAAATCGGGCAAAGTTTTATTACATCGGTTCTCACTGCATGTATTGTTTTGCAACAAGAACATTACCAGGTGAGCTACCAAGCAAGTTTGCTACATCAGAAAATCCATACATATGGAGCTCGTTATGCGATACAAATGTCAAAATATATTAGTAGTCAATCATGCAATTTGGTAACAGTGTTTTGAGGTCATAACCTAGGATTGTGCAAAGAACCACACAAAAATAAGTCCTTTTTAATTTGCCTCTGAAATCATAATTTATGTGAAAATTACTAAAAAATGTTGGTGTTTTAGTGTCACTAGTATTCATTTCAGCTGAAAAGTGTAGTGAATTGTATGTATCGGTAGGTTTTTGGAGTTTGTTTTCAATGAGCCTAGATAGTAAATTGCTTTCTAGGTGGGCAGCGTACTACTGTAGGTTGTGGAACAGAGCTTGTGTTTGTGTTGTTGTGCCCTTGTAGAGAGAGTTTTATGAGGTATCGTGACAGTCTCCACATCAGTATCTTCACCAATGACACGTGAAGTACTGTCTTTAACAAGACCAACCATCCATACCCCCCTACAGTCCTTAATATGGGCCAGTGAAGCTGGGAGGGTCCAACAATGTGCCCTTGAGCCAGACATTTATTGAACCTGAAGGATTTAAATGGCCCATCTCCCCTTGCTATTTTCTGAAAGCACCCATCTCTCTTGTTGACCTTCTTTCTCCTCGTTTGAACTTCTCGTTGATCCTGTGTCTGCTTCTGCTGCTGTTTAAATTCATGTGTTCATTTCTGGTGGAAACACAGATGTAATGAAGTGAGAAACAGAAGGGCAGTGTGTGTCTCAGACTGTGACTGACGTTTATGGCGCAGGTTCCCAGCGACATGCTGACTCCCCTCTCCCATGAGGCTTTGGCCCATTTTTCAACTTCTAAAAGCTCCTCAGAATTCTTGACAGGGGCTTTTTTGTGAGTTCACATTTGTATTTTTACTGAAATTGATTCCTAATCTTTTTCATTTCAGATTTTGGACCCTGAGGGCACTGTTTATACTTGTGAGCACCCTATTTTATCTGAAGGTTTCCTTTACACGTGTGAGTCTGACAGCCATATTCAGTGTGAATTATATTACAAATGGCTATCGTCTTTAGCCACGGGGTGGACTCTTTGATAATGGTTCTAATTATAGAGATGTAATGACTCAGCGGACATGGATTCTCATCCTGTGAACCCTCTTTTCTTTTACAGATAACACGTAGACTAACACTCATTATCCTTGTTTTAATCTCGTCTGATGCAAGCAAAGACCTCAGATACTGTACAGGTTGTTGGTGTAAATGGCCATTCACACCAAGAACAATAACTATAACTATAAAGTTTAAAGGGTTAGTTCACCCAAAAATGAAAATGTTCTACACCCAAAAATCGTTCTACACCCGTAAGACCTTCGTTCATCTTCGGAGCACAAATTAAGATATTTTTTATTAAATCCGATGGCTCAGTGAGGCCTGTATTGCCAGCAATGTTACTGCACCTCTCAAGATCCATAAAGGTACTAAAAACATATTTAAAACAGTTCATGTGACTTCAGTGGTTCTATCTTAATGTTATAAAGCGATAAGAATACTTTTTGTGTGCCAAAAAAACTAAATAACAAATTTTCAACAATATCTATATGGGCCGATTTCAAAACACTGCTTCATGAAGTTTCAAAGCTTTATGAATCTTTTGTTTTGAATTAGTGATTCGGATCTCCTATCAAACGGCTAAACTGCTGAAATCACGTGACATTGGCGCTCCGATTCACTGATTCGATTTGTAAAGCTCTGAAGCAGTGTTTTGAACTCGCCCCATATAGATACTGTTGAAAAGACGTTATTTTGGGGTTTTTTTGGCGCACAAAAAGTATTCTTGTCGCTTTATAATATTAAGATAGAACCACTGAACTCACATGAACTGTTTCAAATATGTTTTTAGTACCTTAATGGATCTTGAGAGGTGCAGTAACATTGCTGGCAATGGAGACCTCACTGAGCCATCGGATTTCATCAACAATATCTTAATTTGTGTTCTGAAGATTAACAAAGGTCTTACTGGTGTGGAACGACATGAGGGTGAGTAATAAATGACACTATTTTCATTTTTGGGTGAACTAACCCTTTAAATAATCATTCTAATTCTATGAGAATAGGTAAGTCCACACCACAACTATAACAATAACGAAGAAACGATTTCATTGGAATCACTTTCAGATCAATTGTTTCCTGCTGATGTTTGATAAAACATCGATAGCTAATCAGAATCCACACAACTTTCCAGTGAAATCAAATTTAATAGTTCTTATTCTTTATGGAATATTGCAGTATTTATTATAAATGATTTATTCATGCACATCATGTGCCATCGTAATATTTAATCAAAATTTTATCCCCTCCCTCTTGCAATGACATCCCTTTTAATCTCTTCTCTTCTCTGATGATGTTTACTGGCGCGAAAGCGGGAAAACCTGTCACTCACATGAGATTAGAGCAATAGCAAAGGACAATGATCAAACAATCCAGTCAATTCCCAACAAAATCAAGTTCTATCCTACAATTTTTTTCTTGTTTGAGAAGCCGTTTCACTCACACATACGTCACAAAAGACTATCACAACTTCCATTTCATGCTGACTTTAAAGAGCTTGAGCATTTAAAACAAATGACATGCTTATAATAAACAAAACATTATCATCTTTCTTACAGATGCTAACATAGTTATCTTTATAGATTGGGGTTTAATTTTATAAGTCCCAGCTATACTCAGATTACACAACAATCATCACATTGCTGTTGCTGTCTTTCACCTGCTGTCTCTCACCTGCTGTCTCTCACTTCTCTCAGTTCAGACACCTCCACACAAGCTCTAATTTTTTTTTAAAAAGTTAACCAAAAAAGTTTGAGGCACTCAGCTCTAATGTCGGCTGAAACCAGTTTCTGGGGTTTGGGCTCCATGCTAAGTCAAGAGCGTAGTTAGCATCAGGACCCTGCTGTGTTGATGAAGCCAAGTGCACCGTAATCTGTCTCCCTAACAAGCAGGGACACGCAGCCAGATTCTCCCATGAGACAGAGCTCCGCCATGGGCCTCGCTGCTCACACAGAGCCCTGATCGGTCCTGATTACCCCTGGGAGTTTCACGCTCATAGGAAACGTTTCCCGTGTTTATAAAAATAAGGAAGCAGTGGATGTGACTTAGCTGTACTGGGTATCTGGGGAACGAAAAGTGTCTTCGCTAACATAGATGCTGTTCTGTTTTGTTGTGGCTACTGTTATGACAACTGGTGGGAGCTATTTGTCTTTCTGTGGTCTGTTTGTGCATGTGATCTACCTTATATATGCTTCAAATGGTGCTCAGCAATACACCCAGGTGGCAAAACCTCATTTATCATAGGTAGCGAAGCAACATCCATGAAAATGGACACAAGCAGAGTGAAAGAAATGCTTTATTAACCTCAAAACAAGTCAAGTCAATACTGAGGGACCCTGTTTCGTTTCTTACTTGCCAACAAGAACATGAGTTTGTTTAGAATGAAATATTAGAGTACTGCATACTACAAAGTATGCATTGTATACTTCTTACTGTTGTTTAAAAAATCTGTGAAACAGTTTGCATTACGCAACGATAATCCTTTCAAACATTCTTGCCATATATCTTTGCATATTTAATGTATACATTTTAAAATTGTAATTTATTCCCGTGATGGTAAAGCATAATTTTCAGCAGCCATTACTCCAGTCTTCAGTGTCACATGATCCTTCAGAAATCATTGTAATATGCTGATTTGCTACTCAAGAAACTTTTCTTATTATTATAAATGTCGAAAACAGTTTTTGCTGTTTAATATTTTTGTGGAAACTGAAAAAAAATCAGGATTCTTTGATGAATAGAAAGCTGAAAAGAACACCATATATTTGAATAGAAATAGAAAAATTAGCATCCTTGCAAAATAAACAAACAAAAAATATTATTGACCCCAAGCTGTCCCTTAAAATTAGCCCTTTAATGATGGCAAAATTAATCTAAATCTTAAAAACATTCAAAAATATTTAAATACCCAATACTGAACTACTAATAAATCATAAAAAAAAATGTCCATCACAACTGATAACCAACATGTTGCCCAATATATTGTGCATCTTTAAAGGGTTAGTTCACCCAAAAATGAAAATAATGTAATTAATTACTCACCGTCATGTCGTTCTACACCCGTAAGACCTTCGTTCATCTTCGGGACACAAATTAAGATATTTTTGATGAAATCCGATGGCTCAGTGAGGCCTGCATTGACAGCAAGACAATTAACACTTTCAATGCCCAGAAAGGTACTAAAGATATATTTTAAAACAGTTCATGTGACTACAGTGGTTCAACCTTAATATTATAAAGTGACGAGAATACTTTTTGTGTGGCAAAAAAACAAAATAACAACTTTTCAACAATATCTAGTGATGGCCAATTTCAAAACACTGCTTCAAATTTTTTTTTTTGAATCAGTGGTTCGGATCGCTTGTCAAACTGCTGAAATCACGTGACTTTGGCGCTCCGAACCACTTATTTTGAGGGAGAGTAATAAATACTGTGCATAGTATTTATGATGCATACTGCAGAAATAGTATGGTAGTATTCTGTTCTTAACATAGCCATCTGATACCTGAAAGTGATGTTTCAACTCAGCACATATTAGCAAGGTATCTTTTGACACACTTCAATCTTTGAGTTGCTATCGCTTAGAGGCGTGCAAACATACAGTACTTTGTCAGTAGAGTTGTTGCCCTCACAGTTGTTGGCTGTCATGTCTGGGTTAATTAGAGAAGAAAAAGCCATTGGAGTGGATCCCCATATGAACCAAGGTGAGCGGAGGTACGCTGGCTTCCAGCGCAGTCCCCATTGATCAGACTGAGCTGTGTGATTGAATTAGTTGAGCCGCTAGCAGCCACGGCTTGCCAGGACCAGTACCGCAACAGAATTATTCACATTCCCTCCAGGGCAAAGTACAGCAAAGTAGAGGAGGAGACGGAAAAGAAAAAGAAAAGAGAGCAGAGTGCCGGCATTCTGGTGGGAAAGACAGAGAGGGAAAGAGGAAGACCATCCGTTTTTCTGGTTGACATGCCTATTTGTATGACATTAGCATTGCTCTTAATGGGTTTGTGTATACAGAAGTAGAAATATATCACAGGGGATGTTATAATGTCCAACTGTATTGATTTAAAGGCTGCTGGAACATTCCATTTCCATCCAGAGCACATTGCAGCTGTTCTGTATGCATTTCCAGATTGTTTTGATTGGCTACATTTTGTTTGTAAGACAGTGATCTGTGTGAGCTTGTTTGTTAGCCATATGGTAGAGAAACATAATTCAATTTTAGGGTTTTAATGTCTCGAACACTTTATCTTTCTCGGAGGTTTTTCTGTCTTTTGTTCTTTTGTGTGGTGGAGACTGATCTCTTTTAGAAAATGTGCAAAGTGCAAACCCCCCTGTGTTTGAGCCGGATGGATCGATCTACATACATATTTCATTGTCTTTTTTTTCTTTTTTTGAGGTTGGCCTGTCTTTTCTCTCACTAGCCTTTTGAATTCATTGGTCTTCAAATGTGCCAAAGTTTTGACTAGCCCACTTTACCTCCAGCCCATGAATGGTTCATACAGTAGCTTTCTCTGATGGATTCTCAAGGTTTGTTTTCGCTTGTCTTTTTCTTTCCATAGGTGAAGAGCAACTAGAAGCAGGACTATAGTTGATTCAACTATTTCTCTTCACTCCCTTCGTAAACATTTGTACTGAGTGAGGGTTTTTATGTGGGAGCTTTGGTGACGTTCTCTCTTTCAGAGGTTTCTCGATGGTCACGGTTTATCCCTCTATCGATGTGAACTGAGTAGAGAGAAACCGGAGAGACTGCACAGGAGGAAGAGGCCAGTGTGTCGATACATCTGTCTGGAGCAGATCTTCAGAACGCTGCCCCTTCTTAGATGTCTCTGGCAAATGTCAAAACTGAACTCTCATCAGAAGCCCAGTAGGCTTGTTTTGCCTCTTGTATGTCTGGTTTCTGTAGCCTCCAGTAGACAGAACTATCAACTATCGACATGAAGTCTGCTCCACTGTGCAGCTTATTTTGACCAACAGTCCAGTTATTCTGTCTGTCTGTCTGTGTCTGTCTGTCTGTCTGTCTGTCTGTCATCTATCTATCCATTTGTTGTTCTGTCAGTTGTTCTATCTATCTGTCTCTCTCTATCTGTCTTTCCTTCTATCTGTCTATCCTTCTGTCTGTCCTATCTATCTATCTATCTAAAAAATAAAGGTTCTTTATTGGCATCAATGTTTCCATAAAGAACCTTTAACACCCATTCTTTGGATTATTAAAATGTTTTTCACACTAAGAAAAAGGGTTCTTTTAAGATCTGTTTGCAACCTATCTATCATCTATCACTGTCTCTTGTTCTGTCTGTCTGTCTATGCATATATCTGTCTGTCTGTCATTATCTTGTTCCAGCTATTGTTCCGTCTTTCTATCATTCTATGTATCATTCTATCATTCTTGCGGTTGCCCTGTCTTTCTATTGTTCTATCAACATTTTTACCATTCTATTGTTTTATCTATTATTCTAAAGTTATATTGTTCCATTTTTCTGTCATTCCATCATTCTATTTTTCTGTCCATTGTTCTTTCTATCATTCTATATATAGTTATTTGTTAAATAGATCTATCTTTTGTTCGAAATGTTGTTTATAATTTTTTTTAATGTTTATAATTCTGTCATTCTGTCTCATTCCATGTATCATTCTTTCTATAGTTTCATCGTTCTGTTTTTCTATCATTTTATCTATCATTCTGTCCATCTGTTGCTCTAGCTAGCATTTCTATTATTCTGCAATTTCATTCTATCCTCCTATTCTTCTTTCTGTACCCATTCTTTCCCTTTCCCTGTTCTTCTATCTGACTATCTATGATTTTAACTCTCTTTCTTTCTTTCTTTCTTTCTTTCTTTCTTTCTTTTCTAACCGCCTCTCTCTTTCCTCCCGGCGTAGAGATGAGTGAGTGTCAGGTTGAAGAGGATCAATTGAAGGCTTGTCAGGGTTGAGTGCAGGTCTGTTCAGTGTGGACTGGGAGTGCTGTAACCGTGGCCTCAGTTCTCCTAATCAATGCAATAATCACTTCCACCTCTCTCACAGGCCCTGAAGCGCTACTCGCTGTTTGCTGAGCATTTCTTTCATCTGCTGTCAATCCGCAAAGGGCTCGGAGGGGAAGGAGAGTGGAGGAAAAGATAGCGGTTTGTTTTTGTGAACGGGAAAGAGCGTGTTTGTCTTAGAATGAATGTTTGGGAACAATTGGATGAGTTTCTGTTCTCTGGGCGGAAGATGGAGAACTTTTAAGTGGTTTTTATTGTGTGGCACTACTGTTGTCAGTGCTCTTGTATGGATGACCCACCCCACTTAATTACCTCATTAATGTTTCATCCCCATTAATGATGTTTGGAGATGGTCTCTAGAGTAAACCAATGTAAAAGACAAATGAAGGAGGAGAGTGGGGTGTAACTTTGAGATCAGATATAGAGGACACATTTTCTCTCAGAGCGCTTTAACAGGACATTTTAATAGAGATTTCCATATGAAAAGTTCATGTAAAGTATTTCATATAGAAAGTGTAAAGTTTTCACCTCCACATCTCATTTTTACATTTTAGTTTGCACCAACTATCAGCATTTTGTGGATAAAATGCTTTAGGACTATAAATATATAATGCCAAAAATTTTGTGATTTAGCAAGGCAGTGTCTATAACAGGACATTTTAGCACTGTAAAGAATCCAATATCCAGATCCATGATCATATTTCACACTGATGTTAGCAAACAGTGCACTTCCTGCCAGCAAATGTTCCTTCAACCTCATTCACAATATTCCTTTGACACCAAAACATAAGGAAGCACAAAAAAAAAAATAAGGAAGAACATAATGCACAATAGTCAATGTCATGTCTAGATGGGTGGGTTTGTAATATCAGGTTGGAAGATTGTTCCATTTTATTACTGTAGATGTCTGCTTCTGCTGCCCCACATTGTGTAAAAGACTAATTTCTCCTGTAGGGACGACCGGCAGGAGCACAAGAAGTCCAAATTCTCATCCCTCTCCGTCTGTGACAGCTGATGAATAGTCTGTGCTCATCTTTAGGCCACTTTTTTTCTCTTTACGCTTGAATGAAATGAATGAACTCATTCAAATACCGCTGAGAACGCAGCGTCTCTCCTTGCCCGAGAACTCTTTTTAGCTGATTCCTGAAAGTTTCCAAAGCTTAACTTTTCTCTGCTTTTCAAAAATGAAGGACGGATTGACATTTACAAAATATTGTGCTTTGGTGGCCCCCCAAGCTTCCTTCAGGTGGTTCGGTCCTTTTCTGGCTAATAAAGAGAAGGCTATGTACCGGGCGTCCCAGGATACACTGTTCCTCCTGTCTCTTGACCACAAATAGTCAAATTTAACCTTTGTAAAATATAAATTCTTCTCCATAAAATGCATAAATGAATCTATTTTTAGCTTTTATAAGCCATTATATACCAGAAGTTAGACAATTGGACTCTACCTTTTACCTCACCCCTTCATGATTTTATATTAATGAAATAATTGCGTCCTGTAGATTTAATTAAGTGTAGCTGAAATTTGCACCCCACTGCACTCAATTGCACAAGACTTCAGAGACTTGTAAATGTGAGATATACAGACTTTATCAAGTGGGAGGACAGGACATTGTACGATACATTAGTCTGATGTATTGGTGATGCTTTTAAAAGGTTCTGAATGAGGTTAATTTATCAGAACTTTATAGCTGAGTGGGGTTCTTTCCAGCTGCTGAGACTATATATATGTTTCTGAAAGCTTCAGTAAAATGTTCTCTTTCTCTGTGTCTCTCCCTCTTTTTCAGCGTAAAGATGGTGCTTCTGTGGACCGCTGGTGACATCTTTAAGACCACGTATTTTGTGATCAATGAAAGCCCCACCCAGTTCTTGGTCTGTGGTGCGGTACAGATCTTAATTGACATTGCCATTCTGCTGCAGGTGGGCTTCTATGGCCAGGACACCAGAATCAAACTGGGCTGAACTCACTATAATAATGATGGTCATCAACACTCCTAAACAAGGACATACTACATGCTGCAAACCTACAAAACTATACGCTTTTATTTTTCTACAGTGGGGTTCAAAAGTCTGAGACTACTAGTGAAAATGTTTGTATTTTGCTTTTCTTTCATTTAATATAACTTAATTTCACAATGATATTTAATCATATGTTTATCTCTCATTTTAAATAAAAAATTTTTATTAAAAAATGCATTAATAACATGAAAATTAAAGTTAAAAAGTTCAATTGAAAAATGTTAATTCATTAAGGGAGCCAGAAGCTAGATATTTTACTTTATAACTTGTTAAATATGGATATTTTTCTTGCACAAACGCATCGCTTCACTTCAGAAGACCTTTATTAAACCCCCGGAGCCGTGTGGAGTATGTTTATGATGGATGGATGTGGATAGGGTCACTTTTCTTGAGCTTCATTCACTGCCATTGTAAAGCTTGGATGCGTCAGGATGTTTATTAATATAACTCCGGTTGTGTTCTTCAGAAAGAAGGAGTTCATATACACCTAGGATGGCTTGGGGTAATTTTCATTTGAGGGTGAACTAATCTTTTAAAGCAAAATATCAAATGTTTTCTATTAGTTTTCTCATAATGTCTCAGTCTTTTGAACTCCACAGCGTATTTATTTTTATTATATTTATCCTGAGGTTGTTTTCTCTCTCTTTTCAAGTTATTTCATGTCTTACCAAAAAACAAGTTTGTTCAAAGAAGGGTGAACAGGCCTTATATGCACCTGCCGGACATCTTATAATTTAAAGAAAACATTTAACTAATCCAGTCTACACATTTACTACAACCTGCCAAATGAATGACCCTTCAGTTTGTTGTTTTTATAGTATTTGTCTTTTTGCTAGCTTTTGTGAGAGCCAGTATGCTCTTAGTGCAATGGAAGTGCTTGGAAATGCATGTGCCAAATGCATCTGCCTCAAACTGAATTCAAACTGCTAGCTCATTTGTCAACCATTTGTGATTCTTTTTCTTCGTAGAGCACTTAAATCATTGTTACTTGAATAGTTGCACATGAAAATCCATATTTTAAGCAGCAGATTTATGTTAGACTTTATAAACCTGAGCCTTGAGTCAAAACCAGTTGCTGATGAATGGTTTTATTACCAAACTTTAATTACCTAACCATATCAGTGGAATAGCATGAGGGTATGTCATAAATATATAATGGACAACTGATTTATCACATATGATTGCATTGCAAACAAGAAAAACAGATGGATTTGTTCTGTTTCCATATCACAGATCAATATTCCCTTTTAAACAAAGTAATTTTGCTAAAGGATCGTTTTACTATTGGTGCCAGCATTTCGCAAATGCAGTATTGTTTTTAACCAAAGTTTTTAACGGAGAAATCAGAATGATAATGCGTAATGGTCCAATGAAAAACCAGTTGCAGTTCATTGTAACCACACAAAGCCAATTATGGACAATATTTGAGCCATCTTGAGTTGATAGTCTGCTATGTCCTGTAAAGATGACAATGATTACCTCTCCACATGACCACAACCATCCATGTTTGTCCATGCACGTCACGCCAAGATGAAGAGCAGTCTGCCCCCTCAAATATTGACATTTGGTCTGTGTTTATGTGGAAGTTGATGGGACTGGTGAGAAAAAGTGGAAATTGATGAGACTGGTGAGAAAAAAATGCAGTCATCTCAACTCTCCTGCTGCGGTTGATCAGCTTTGAGGAGTCTTCATCATAAAATAGTTCCTCTCTATTAAGTTACCATTCACATCAGCACTGAGGTATGTACTATTTTTCACTGCAAAGAAAAGGTCACTATAACTTTAAATCCTACTGTAGCGCCAGGCTGCTCAGGGAGGACTACAGATGTGGCCTTAAAAAAGCACTTTCAAATTCCATCTCAGTTTTGGCTTTCTTTCTACTTCCCTGCCCATGTTTTACTGTAGGGATTTCGACACTGCGATAGACTGATTAAGCCTGGTGGCTCCTTTGGCATTAGTTGAACGTCAAAGTTTAGCCGTTGGTTATTACAGATGGTCACAAAGCCACAGCCTCAGCTGTTTCCTCCCTGCATGGGCAGGTTTATTGGCTTTAGTTCTCATTGTGGTGAGACTTTATTTGTGGTAAATCTTTGTTCTGTTGTGCTGTTAATCACCTCGTCAACATATCTGACCCCAGCAAAGGTCAAAACCACTGACACATTCATTCACAGGAAAATACAGATACATTGCATTACTGCGATGCTATGCAGTACATATGTTTGAATGTCATTTGGAAGTATTTTCTTTTAGAATGTACTTTTGTACATTTTTTTTAAGTTAAGATGAACTCTTGGATAAGGTACACTTCTAGGGCTGGGTAAAAATATCGATTTCTCGATTTTAATCAATTCTCATTTTTTACGAAGCGATATCGATCCCAAGAATCCATTAGTCCATCCTGTTTTCAGTTGTTGAATGAACAGAACATTGTAGTGTGCCTCCCGTCCAATAAATCGCAATAAGCTTTGTGCATTGTTGCTTTTGATGTGAAACAAAGTCTCAGATTTCAAATTCTGTCAATTGTTTTATGAAATTCAAAAAATAAATAGCATTTTGGCGCTTTTTAATGTGGCCTGACAGATCGCTGTTGCACCTCAGTTCAAGAGAAGCGGCAGCGCGAAGCGCACGTGAACTGATCATCTCCTTCGCTTTAATACCAGTTACAGCATGAAATAAACATGAATGAACATCTGAAGGTATGTTAAAAGATACAGTACAACTTACCGAAATCCGTATCATGTCTCATGTAATCGCTCAACCAGTGTTTCAACCGCGGAATAAGACAGCTTACAATATGTCACATCACATTTAGCCTACCTCAGGAAAACCATATCCAGTGACCATAAACTCGTTAGTCAGCTAGGAAAATGAACCCTAGAGAGGAGCATTATGCTAAATACATGCACCATATTACATATTCATTGTCATTTTTAATGTTCTTCAATGTTTAATGCATGTTTGAATAAATCCATCAAGTTTTTATGACAGCCACCATTATGTTTATATTTCAAAAAACGAATTGAAGTAGGCTAGAAGTAGAATTGTGATTGTAAAGTTAGTATTATAAGTTTATTATTATAAAAACTTCATTGAGTGTAATTTAAGTACAAATTAGTTCATTTTAACATGTATAGTTTACAGCATTAGTTGACAGATTTTTTTCCTTAAGAAAATTTGCCATGTATTGTACCTGCATATATCCAAAATAATCGATATTGAATCGAATCGGAATTGAATTGAATCGCAAGCCTGTGAATCTGAATCATATCGAATCGTGAAATTTGTGTCAATACCCAGCCCTATATACTACCATTCAAAAAAAAAAAAAAAAAAAAAATTATATCAAGGATGCATTAAATTGATCAAAAGTGACAGTAAAGTATTTATATTTACAAAAGATATCTATACTGTTCTTTTTGGGGTTTCTGTTCCTCAAAGAATCTTGAAAAAAATGTATCATGGAAATGTGTTTTTCCACAAAAATAGTAAGCAGCTGATAATAATATTTGTTTCTTAAGCAGCAAATCATATTCAAATAATTTCTGAAGGAAATGGCTCCTGAAAATTCAGCTTTGCCATCACATGAATAAATTGCATTTTAAAATGTATTAAAATTTTAAATTGCAATAATCTTTCACAGTATTACTTATCTTTTTTTGAATGGTAGTGTACACAATTTTTGTCCAGTCAAACTGTCCCGTCTCACACCAATACACTCCTCATGAGAAAAGTTTTATCAGCAGTTGTGATATTTTGTGTTTGAGTTCATATATATATATATATATATATGATTTCACAGTTTTGAGAGCTGACTTTGGTATCCTGGATATTTTTCTTCAGTTTGAGGTATCTTATGAAACTCTAGAGTGAGATTGCTAGGATCTTTTTCTCAGAAGAAACATCTGAAAAGCTGTAGTCTTCATTTGCTCTGCGATATTTTCTTTGCTCTTTCTTTCTTTTGGGCCAACTCGTTTAACGTTTAATTTTGATCTTCTTAAAACCTTTTTGTAACCAGAAAAGAATGATTGTTACATCTAAAGATATTCTTGTTTTGTTTAATAATCACACATATGTTTCTACTGTATCTGTTATTTTTCCAATTTTCATTGTTTTGTTAGTTGCACATGACTGGTACAGTAAATAGCTTTGCCAAGCTTTGTAATTCTCTCATCATCAGTGAGGAAATCACACCGATGAGCAAGATAAACGGTCTATTATGTGTTTAATGTTGTGTGATAATGACCGTTTAATGTTGCCTTAATGGTCTGAACATTTTTGTCAATCGTGTCAAAAAGGTGCCTTAAAAAGTGTCATGACGAACAATCTTTAACCTGTCATTATGAATACAGCTTATTGGACATAATTATTCAATTTTCAGGATATTAGTGTTATAACATATGCAACCTTTATGATATAATGCCATGGGTTATGGCATTATATAGAGGATACAGGGCTGGAAATGAGGGTTGGGGGACTGGGACTGAGTCCAGTGAGTGAATTGCATGGGGGGACAGAGTTCCAATTCGAAATGTAGAGGATTTCCATCTTTCATCCATGTTATAGCCTCCAAACACTATGCAAATTTCATACATAAATATGGTATGATTTCCCCCCCCCCCCCCCCCCCATTTATAGTTTAAAAATATGAAATATTTTTTGTGAATCTTGGCCATTTTCACCACTGTGTGTGTATATGTTTATCATATTCCTGGACCTGCAGATGCTATCCTGTTGCATCTGGATGAACCCACAATGTCAGCATGTTATGTAACAATATCTGTATTGCTTGTTTAATGATTTTTTTTTTTTTATTTCCTAAATTTGTATTTGTAAAGCTCCAGCAATATACTTGATTTAATAACATCTGATGCATGATTACACATTTTAAATGGCATGTAAATTGCTTGTGTGACCAGTGCAGTGGAGTGTAAAATTGAAAAACCAAGTTCCATCCTTTTCTGATTCTGTACTAAGCGTGTGTGACAGGAAACAGAATGACCATTATGGATAATAAAGAAAAAAATCACTGATCAGAAAGTGTTCGTCTCTACCGCACCGCTCTCTGACCCGCGGTCCTGAACTTGACAGTACTGCACTCTACATGGCTTTACATTCCTTTGGTGTCAGCAGTGAAAGAGACTCGGTATGAAATATTCAAGTTTGTGGGGAAGACTGGATTATAGATGAGAGACTAAGCCTTCAGGATACCTGTATCACTCCATTAATCGAAGTCCCATACATTAATAATACGGTACAGGATGTCACATTGATGACTGCGGGAATCCTGGGTATTCTTGCTCGAATGGGGACATTCAGGTGGGCTGTGGAGAAGCCTAATGCAGGGATAGGGAAATGGCGGATTGAGTTACTACATTTGCTCGTTTTTATCTCCTTCTGTAGACACAGTCCATTACAACAATGAAAGCAGACATCTCAAGTTTCAAATGCTTCAGCAGCACAAAGACAAGCAAGGACTGATAGTCAAGGATATGCCAATCAGGTCAGAAGGTCAAATTTAACCCCACAATTATTATGTGGAATTATAAAATTCTCATTCTCAGGACAATAATATGGAAAAAATTATATTTACACACTATATACACACTTATACACTATATGTTTTTAAAAGAAGTTTCTTATGCTCATCAAGGCTGCAATTATTTATGAAAGCCCGTTTCCGCCACTAAATAAAAAAAATTAAAACCGTAATTGCGACTTTTTATCTAAGAATTCTGACTTTTTTTCCTCACAATTCTGAGAAAAAACATCTCACAATTCAGACTTCTCACAATTCTGACTTTTTTCTCAGAATTGTGAGATACAAACTCGCAATTGCGTGATATAAAGTCACAATTCTGACTTTGTCACAGTTGCGAGTTTATATCTCAGAATTGTGACTTTATAACTCGCAATTGTGAGAAAAAAGTCAGAATTGTGAGAAGTCTGAATTGTGAGATATAAACTCGCAATTGCGAGATAAAATGTCAGAATTCTGTCGCAATTACTATTTTTATTTTTTTATTTAGTGGCGGAAACGGCTTCCATATTTATTTGATCAAAAATCCTGTAAATATAATTTACAGTAAATATACAGTACTATTGTGAAATATTATTACAATGTAAAATATCTGTTTTCTGTTTGAATATATTTTAAAATATAATGTATTCTTGTGATGCAAAGCTGCATTTACAGCATCATTACTCCAGTCTTCAGTGTCACATGATCCTTCAGAAATGATTTTAATTTGCTGATTTGGTGCTTAAGAAACTTTTATTACAATATAATACATTAGTGAGTATTTGAAGGCAAATGTGCTTAAAGGGTTAGTTCACCCAAAAATGGAACTTGAAAGTGGTGGTTAAATTGATGTCTATGGAAGAGTCATATACCTCTCGGTTTTCATCAAAAATATCTTCATTTGTGTTCTGAAGATGAACGAAGGTCTTACAGGTGTGGAATGACATGAGGGTGAGTAATTAATGACAGAATTTTCATTTTTGGGTGAACCAACCCTTTAATTGTCTTGAAGATAATTTCACTGTGCAAATGTAATGGTCTGAAAAATAGACTTTATTTTATTAATGTAAAATATGATTTAAGAATGTATTGTTCTTCTAATGTTGGGGTGATGAGATTTACCACTTTCACCAGTGTTATGTGGAACAATATTTCTGATATCCACTGATGAATGACTCTTGCTCAACCCTCTCAATGGACCATCTTATGTCATGTAGAACGTCTCTGCGACGCTTTAAAGCTGTTCTTGAGAAGTCCTGATAATTGCATGTGTAGCGGTGTGTTGACATGACGTAATATGACCTGACCTGAGTTATGGTGCATTTGTCCTTTCCCTTCATATCGTTATATGTGAGAAAAATTGCATTTCTGTGTCATCTGTGAAACAATTGATGTTTGTATTAACTTCCTTTTATAGACAGAAATGCTGCCAAGGGAACAGTCCTTCAGAATCATATGTGTTACCTAACTATAGTGCAGGTGTCATATTTCACAGAACATTAGCTACTTTGATAAGGTCAGCATGTCAGAAAGTATGTACTGAACAATAATGCAATGCTTTTTGAGGTTCTTAAAGCGTGCATTATGTCTAGATTCAGACGGTGGTGGTGATGTATTGTAAATGCTGTTTGAAGTATGTGGGCAGGGGATATTTTATTCCTAATTGCAAACCATCAGCTAATGGGGTCAAAGGGTCATTCTGTACTTTAGCTCTTCACTTGAGATACCATTACAGATATCATTACACGTATATGTACGTGACAGACACGCCGTAGCTCTGTAGGATGTTGCCTCAGACGGTCAGCTAATCGATAATCAATCGTCAGTGAATTCAATAAACAGTTTGATGATGAGTGTTCTGACAGTATCTTAGATGCTTTCAAGTTTAATCAGCCGATGTGGAGCACACAAAATCAATGATGATATTAATGTTTTTATATCAGGCTAACATGCAGAATGTATATGTAAGGGATAATCCATGGCTAGCTGTGCATTAAGTAAGGAATAATTGACGACAGGCTGTTGAATTATTAGAAAAATAATGCACACCCAATGTGGTAATTCAGCCACAACACGAAGTGGAACATGATGTTTATGGTTTTTTTGTGCTGTAAGTTGTAACTTGTATTAAAGTGGAAAAAATGACTCCCGCTCTGCGCTGCCGAACTGAGGCGCTACAGCGATTTGTCATGTCACATTTAAGAGCGTCAAAATGACATTCATTGTTTGAATTTTGTGATAAAAATGGAGAGAATTTAAAAGCTGAGACTTTGTTTCTTATCACAAGTAAAAAATCACAAAGCTCTTTGCGAATCTTGGATGGGGGCACTCTACAATAATGTTTGGTGTAGGGAAAAACTGCAGACCTGGCAACCCTGGCTTGAACTACGGGTCATTCATATAGGGTCAAATAGAGCTTGCTTTAAATTCGCTATTTTTTTAATGCATTATTGTCGTGTTAACTTGCCCTAAATTCAACACAAGAGATTGTTTTCAAACACGATATGGGTTGCAGTCTGAGCACGTTTTTCCGCCCCTTTTTGATTGACAGGATATAATCAGCCCAGATCATCGGCTGTGCCAATGCCAATTGCCTATAGTGAAAATAATTGCTTTTATCGGCCGAAAAATCGGTGCATCTCTAATTTGAATTACATTTTATGAATTAAACAACTCATAACCTACTTTATCACTAGAAAAAACCTTGTGAACTTGAAATAACCTGTTAAATGTTTGCATAATATTTTATGCTTAAGACATTTCTCCTCATTTAGAACCTTTTTTGGGTTCTTTAAAATTAAGTCAGGAACCCTAGGGTTCTATAGAACCTCACTGATTTTTAATTTTTTTTTTTTCTAATTGTTTATATGCTTTTCAAAACAACATTGGACCCCAATGATTTCAATTTTATGAAAACACTGACATTTTTCAAAATATATTCTTTTGTGTTTAGAACGACATAAAGTTGAGTAAATTTTATTTTTTTTCGATTAACTTTCCCTTTAAAGCAACACCATGGAACATTTGCTCACGGTTCCCCCATGTGGTTGATAAGCGCAGTTGTCTGTTACCAGTGTCGTAAATACTGTCGCTGTATAAGCTTACCTGTGGGCAGCGCAATACACGTGAATTTGTTGACTAAAGCTGAACCGGCAAATGCAGAAACCTCGTTTGGAAACCATGTCCACCGACCAGGTAAAGTAGCCGGTGTTACACACACATACAAATATCATTACATAGTTTTATTTATTGTTACGCCAGAACTGAAAAGTACAATGACAAAAAGAACGGTAGTATGTTAGCCTAGTTTTTTGCTCGCATAGTTCGTATGTAGCATTGTTTGAAAAGGGTGTAATTTGTATAATAGCATAAAATGTTGTTCGCATGGCTTTGAG
Source organism: Ctenopharyngodon idella (assembly GCF_019924925.1). Taxonomy (NCBI): domain Eukaryota; kingdom Metazoa; phylum Chordata; class Actinopteri; order Cypriniformes; family Xenocyprididae; genus Ctenopharyngodon; species Ctenopharyngodon idella. The sequence continues at coordinate 25,777,820 of NC_067237.1, read as the reverse complement.
ACTTGCATATTAGATCGTTACATCCTATAGTTAGCTGTTGGCTAACTCCACCCAGGCTACGAGTAAAATGTGTGACATATACCGTAAAGTAAGGTCGCAGTCTTCCGCTGGCAGGGGATGGGCGGGGCTGTGTGTACCGACCCGAACACGAAACTTGTTAAGGGTTACGTTTTTTCTTGTTTTGACTTTATACGTCCCACTCTGTATTTTAGCATCACTCCATGTTTTTTTTTTTTTTTTTTTTTTTTTTTTTAATATCATTCTCAAATGTAAATAATGTAAAGCTCATCACTAGTACTAACAGTTTTGTTGTCCTTCCTTCCTTTTGCATTCCTTTATCAGTTTCCCTATCTTCCTCTATTCCTGTCCTGTATGAACAATGACTTGATTAGACTCTGAGGATGTTGGCTTCACTGTATGATGGAGAGGCCCTATGATCCTATTTGTTTTAAACGCTCATAAACGCCTCTTTCAGTCTACCCAGGCTAAATTATTCAATCTGTTAGTGTAATGAGAAGGTCTCGCGCACCAGAAGAGGTTGAAATATCTTCCTTGTCTCTGCATTACACCTGGCTGACTACTGCACCATTCAGCTCAACTGCAGGGAAAGGGTTTTTTTTTTCTTAACACAGCATCACACCTTTGCTTAGAGGATTTGAAAAGGTGTACACCTGTTATATTTACATATAAAAACAGCTGTGATTTACTAGAAATTCGTTGTAAAAATATAACATGGAAGCATTTCATGTTTTACGGTATGGTATTTTTTGTCTGCATATTTAATTTCAAAGCAGTATATTTCATATATATATAATATATTTTATATATATATATATATATATATATATATATATATATATATATATATATATATAATATATATATATATATATATATATATATATAATAGATATAGATATATATATATATATATATATATATATACACACTATGGTACGGTAACTATTAAAGGGTTAGTTCACCCAAAAATTAAAATTATGTCATTTATTACTCACCTTCATGTCGTTCCACACCCGCAAGACCTTTGTTCATCTTCAGAACACAAATTAAGATATTTTTGATAAAATCCGATGACTCAGTGAGGCCTGCTTTGCCAGCAAGATCATTTCCTTTTTCAATGCCCAGAAAGCTCCTAAAGACATATTTAAAACAGTTCATGTGAGTACAGTGGTTCAACCTTAATATTATAAAGCGACGAGAATACTTTTTGTGCACCAAAAAAAACAAAATAGCTAAGGGAACAGTCCTTCAGCATTATATGTGTTACCTAACTATAGTGCAGGTGTCATATTTCACAGAACATTAGCTACTTTGATAAGGTCAGCATGTCAGAAAGTATGTACTGAACAATAATGCAATGCTTTTTGAGGTTCTTAAAGCGTGCATTATGTCTAGATTCAGACGATTTTGTTCAACAATATCTAGTGATGGGCGATTTCAAAACACTGCTTCATGAAGCTTCGAAGCTTTACGAATCTTTTGTTTCGAATCTGTGGTTCGGAGCGTGTATCAAACTGCCAAAGTAATGTGAACTCTTGAAATTTAGAAGTGCTTATGACGTAACAAATCCAGTGTTTTGAAATTGCCCATCACTAGATATTGTGGAATAAAGTCGTTTTTTTGGTGCACAAAAAGTATTCTCGTCGCTTCATAACATTAAGGTTGAACCGCTGTACTCACATGAACCGTTTTAAATATACCTTTAGTACCTTTCTGGGCATTGAAAAAGGAAATGATCTTGCTGGCAATGCAGGCATCACTGAGCCAATGGATTTTATCAAAAATATCTTAATTTGTGTTCTGAAGATGAGCGAAGGTCTTACGGGTGTGGAACGATGTGAGGGTGAGTAATGACTGAATTTTCTTTTTTGGGTGAACTAACCCTTTAACAGTTTTTTTTCTGAAGCATTTTTTTTTTTTTTTTTTTGATAAAGTTGCTACCATTTTTTTACAGTGCGTTAGACGTGTCATTTTTATTACTTTTGCTTTCCTTGCATTTTTCTTTCTTTCATTCTTTCTTTTCTGTGTAAGGTCAGACTGTCAGCGCAAACAGGCTTGCAGACAAACTGCAGCACCAACAGTAGTCATCAGAATGACTCACTCACTGCCACCCATACTGTGCACTGCTACTGCTGTTCCAAATGATTATCAGAGTGGCTGCACTCGTGGACTTCCCTGAATGACTTCCTCCGAATGCCCTCGGCTCCTTTACCCGAGCAATTAGCCCTCAATCTGATTGAGGGCAGTCTCCATCTCCATCTCCAGCCTGAATCACTGTGCTACACCATATTTAAATCAATATCAGTTTCTCTCCTACAATTACAACTTTTTCTCATTACTGGTGATTCAAATGAAACAATCACTAATCGGGCCGTTTGGCAGTGGAGCTATTTTCTGCTCACAGGTAATTATGAGTCATGTTAAATTACCACTGTAAGTATATGATGCGCACAGACCTTTCCCTTACATTCCTCCATGTAATAACGGGGAAATATCGATTTAGGTTTTTAACATAATGATGAGGCATATATTACTATGACTGATATAGATCATAACTGTCATTGTCTTCTCATCCATGCTATAGGCAGACCAGGTAAAATGTCCAACTGGGGAATTGCAAAACGTCATGGGGAAGCTTTGGAAATAGAGCGTAACTACGGTTCGATGGCATCTGTGTGATTAAGAGAGAGGAAAATAACTTTTGTTTATGGTCAGAACCCTATTTTTGCTTTTAAAGAGACAGTTCACCCAAAATTGAATGTTCTGTCAATATGTACTCACCCTCATGTTGTTACTAACAAAGATATTTTGCAGAATTTCTGCACTGCTCTTTTTAATACAATGAAAACAAATTAGGACAGGGGCTGTCAAGCACCATAAATGACTAGTGAGTGTGTATGTATGTATGTATGTATGTATGTGTGTGTGTGTGTGTGTGTGTGTGTGTGTAGTCAAGTCACCTTTATTTATATAGCACTTTATAAAATACAGATTGTTTCAAAACATCTTTACAGTAACAAAAGGAAAATCATTCAATGATGCAAATAAAGTTCATTTCGGCTGTACAGCAGCTCTAAAAGAAAATCGTGACATTGTTTCAGCTGAAGTCTGTTCAGTGTTGATTCAGTTCCATCTTAAAGATCATCAATTATTAAATTAGTTCATTTCATCTATAAAGCAGTTCTGCAGAAAACAGTAATGTCATCGTCCGGCTCAGTTCAGTTCTCATCCAATAGTGTCAGTGCAGTAAAATCAATAATATTGTTGAATGTTAAGTGTCCTCGGCTTGCAAGCCAGAGGTGACAGTGGAAAGGAACCAAAACTCCATCAGGTGACTGACTGGAGAAGAAAAAAAAAAACGTTTATATATGTTGGTAATACTTTTTAGCTAACATCTTTTTAGGGTAAGAGCGACCTCTCTTAACCTGCAATGAAGAGTGTTCAAAAAGCAGAGAAGCCATTATGAGTCACACTGACATGGTGTTTCCCAACTCAGAAATGGCCCACGTGTCTCTGTGTCCTTCCTCACATCACGAAAAAATGTGATTTCAGGAACAAAACCAAGCACTCTAATTTCAAACTGTTCCCATGCCTAAATAAAGATATGAACAGCAGTGCTGGAAGGATTTTATAAAACATAAATTTACTACGATCAGATGAGTTGCCCATGATAACAGATTCTTGCACTGTTGCATTAAATAGAGTGTGAAATTAAGATTGAATTAGTCAAGCATATGACTAACCTGTCTGGTAGCAAAAATATCTGTCTGTCTGTCTATCCGTCCATCCAGCTACCTAGCTATCTGTCTATCCATCCATCTAGCTATCTGTCTATTTATCCATCTATCCATCCATCTAGCTAACTATCTATCCATCCATCCATCTGTCTATCCATCCATCCATCCAACTAGCTAGCTATCTGTCTGTCTGTCCATCCATCCATCCATCCATCCGTCTATCCATCCATCCATCCATCCATCCATCCATCCATCCATCTAGCTATGTCTATCCATCCATCTAGCCATCCATCCATCCATCTAGCCATCCATCCATCCATCCATCTAGCCATCCATCCATCCATCCATCTAGCTATCTGTCCATCCATCCATCCATCCATCCATCCAGCTATCCATCCATCCATCCATCATCTATCTAGCTGTCTGTCTATCTATCTATCTGTCTATATTCTGTCTGTCTGTCTTGCTTTTCTAGCTGTTGTTCTCGCTAGCTATCATTCTATTAACTTTGCTTTTTTAATTAAAATTGCATATGCATCATTTCTTTCAGTTTCAGTTCATTTTAGTTCTCCTTTGGACCCTGTTTTACCTAATGAACGTTTATGAGCAGTTGTGTGTTTATTGTTCTGACGTTGTGTGTATCCTCTCCATGTGAATGGTAAGATTAATCCAATGTCCTTGAAACCCCTTGCATTTGCCTGCATTGAAGCCGTGCTCATGCTATGGCCACAGCCTCTGGGAAATGCAAATATATGTAGCTCTAAGGCTAATCATTATTTCTATCCACACAAGCTGTATCTCCTTCTATCAATCACTGCTCCCATCTCTGTCACCTCTACCATGCTTGTTCCTTATGCCTCCTCATTTCAAATCCATCTCTTTGGTGACTGGCTGCCTGAATGTGTCCTTGCTATACAATGCTATACATGGTCTCCCCCAGGGTGTAGGCCCCCTTTGTTAGGCATGACTCCATGGCAAGGGACGTCAAGGGCATCCTGGTCTATCTCATGGCATGCTCCAACTACCTTCCCCCTGGCAATTATTGTTGCCCATCCCCTGGGTTGTAATCCCACCCAGACTAATTAAACAGGGTCAAAACCATTACAGTACATAGTATGGGACCCTCCTTGTCACCTTTGAAGGTGACTATGAGCAGCTCATGACGCAGGGATTCTTTTAGTTGGTAGTTTAGGATGAAGATATAAAGTTACCAAATGTATAATTTTCATATAGCTCTGCTTATTCATATATATTTAGTTATTTATTTTTATCTTATGAGGTGCTTTATCTTTCATTCTCAGTCTCATAGCATTGATATTTATTGCTTCTCATGTTGCTGTCTCAAATAGAAATGGATTCACATTACATGGTATAGAATTCATCACTTAAGTTTCAACAAGGCTCATATGTTCTGTACGATCGGTATCTCTGACTTAAGGCAAGTTTTTGTGGTCTGCAAAACAAAATATTCATCATTAAGCAGAAATTGATTTAAAGAAGCATGTAAAAAGCTCAGTCTCGTCAGAACCTCTAAAGTGGCCTTCAGTTAAAGCACTTTGCTCATTACGAACAAGTTTGTTCGATATAGTAATGAGAGGAAATACAATCATGAGAAACCAAGACAGTTTCTACAAAGTTAGTTTTCAATTAATTCCAACAAATCCGACTCTGGCAGGCATAGCAGAATCACTAGCTGGAAATATGCATTTGGGGATTTCAAAACACTGGATAGTGCAAAGGTTTTCACTTCGCTTAGACAGAAAAAAATCCTATGAGCCTCTGCTTCATTTGCATAATTTCTTCTTTAAACATATTCACCCTTCTTATACTCTTCTCGGCAGAAGGTCAAAACAACTTTTTTTCCTTGGACAGCCTTTCAAAAGTAGCTGTGTATTCTGATTGGCGCTGACTGCAAACTGAAATTGAAATACCGATAGCTTTCAACAGGTATTGTATCCTTTGGTTCAGATAGGTTGGGAGAGTTCTTCAGAGAAGGTGAAAATCTTGCCAAGATTAAACCCCTTTTGCCCTACAGACATTGGAGCAGATCCAAGAAGAATTCAGAGGACTTACATTTGCTTTTTTGCAGCCCATTTACAGGACACCTTATGAAACATGCACCGGCTGGTTGATGCTACATCTCGTTCACTCAGTAGACCTGACTCATTTTGCAGATTGTTCTTTAGGTTCAATCCTATGCTGCTGGTGACTTCAAATGGATGAAATGTTTGGTGGTTTGTTCCCTCTTCTTTTTCTTCTGTCTTACTCCCTCCCCCTTTTTATTTTAAATAATGAATGTCCTGTGTAAGAGAATCTGAGCTTGGGAAAGACTGAGATCATTGAAAGGGATCCTGAGCATCGTGGGTTAAGTTTCCGAGCAGTTTTAAACACTGGTTGGCAGAGGAAAAGTAACAATTCAAGTGGCAATGAGTGATCGGTACAGAATCTCTGGCTGTTTGCAGACTTTGGAGAGAGAAATTATTTTACCGACATCACCTTCCCACTTAATATTGTGCTGAAAACTTCTGACCTTCGTATATGAATTACATCTATAATGACTTATATATTTAATTGTGTACATACACTACTAATCAAAAAATTTGGGGTCAGTAAGAGTTTTGTAAAGGTCTCACTAATGCTGATTTATATGATCAAAAATACCATAAAAATAGTGAAATATTATTACAATTTAATTTTTTAATTTTAATATATATAATAATTTATTCCTATGATGGCAAAGCTGAATTTTCAGCAGCCATTACTCCAGTCTTCAGTGTCATGTGATCATTCAGAAATCATTCTAATATTCTGATTTGGTGCTCAGGAAACATTCATTATTATTAGTGTTGAAAACAGTTGTGCTGTATAATTTTTGATGTATGGATAGGTTTAAAAGAACAGCATTTATTTGAAATAAAAAATATTTTGTATCATCATAAACAGCCTCTTTTGATCAATTTAGTGCATCATTGCTTAATAAAAGTATTTATTTATTTTTAAAAAAAAATCTTACTAACCCCAAACTTTTGAATAGTAGTATATATGTACCTATCTATCTTTCATTTCTCTGTCGTCTCCTCTCACAGGCAGTGCAATGGCACCACAGTGGATTTCATTGCCTTGTTAAAAATGTTCTGTCAGGAAGTTACAGAGTTATTTAGTACTTTGTAATACCAGACAGAGAAGTGGGACTTCAGCAATAGCAGACTTTTTTATAAATGGGCAGAGATGATCATAAAAACCATGAGCACTCTCCTCGCTTCCTGAAATTGATCATAGGATGGGCGGTTTCTCTGTAAGCACCTCTTTTTTCCACTTCCTCTCACCTGTCCCTGACCCTCTTCACAGTGCAGCGTGAACACTGAAAACGCATTAAACAAACCCAGTGATTTATCACAGGCTGACCTATGGTGACACTCAGGCTCTCCCGCACCTAAGGGGAGATTGATGGGACCACCAACATAAAGCCTTTGAAGTTGTGACCTTTCAGTGTCCTTTCTCTGATTTCCCCTCTTTCTTTAGGTTTTATTAGTAGTGGAATGTGAAAAAGCATTTGGATCCTCCATTCTACACTGTGAACAGTGCTGTGGTTGTTGTTGGTAACTGCTGTAAGATCCCAAGTGTCCATGCCTGTGATAATCTGATGAGTCCAACAGGTGGGCACTTATAATCAACCAAAGTAACAAGTAAATGTATATTCTAAATACTCCTAAATGTATTGTATTCTATTTTAAACGTAGAATCCTAATGTGAGTTTATAAGTACATATACTGTATGTAGATATGTTCAGTCCGACATTATTTATCACTAATATACTCAGGGTCTTGTATCATCCTGAAAGGGTTTATTTTGTGCTAATGATTGTCTGAGTGTACATTAAATGGTTTGCTCATGGCCATTTTTCAAACAATAAAAAATGCACATGAATTATTGATTTAAGCTGAAATTATTTGAGAAGAAAAAAGAGGCTGAGGAGTAATACAAAAGTAATGAGAGCTGTGTAATAAATTTTAATGTTCTTGGTATTTAAATTTAAGATTTGTATTATATACAGTTGAGCTCAAAAGTTTACATACCCCTTGCAGAATCTGCAAAAATGTTAATCATTTTAACAAAATAAGAAGGATCATAAAAATTGCATGTTATTTTTTATTTAGTACTGTCCTTAATAAACTATTTCACATAACAGTTGTTTACATAAAGTCCACAAGACAAAAAAATAGCAGAATTTATAAAAATGACCCCATTCAAAAGTTTACATACCCTTGATTCTTAATACTGTGTGTCATTAGCTGGATGATCCACGACTGTTTTTTGTTTTGTGATGGTTGTTCATGAGTCTCTTGTTTGTTGAGCAGTTAAACTGAGCTCTGTTCTTCAGAAAAATCCTCCAGGTCCTGCAGATTCTTTGGTTTTCCAGCATCTTTTGCATATTTGAACCCTTTACAGCAGTGACTGAATGATTTTGAGATCCATCTTTTCACACTGAGGACAACTGAGGGACTCAAACACAAGTATTAAACAAGGTTCAAACATTGACTGATGCTCCAGAAGGAAACACGATGTGTTAAGAGTCAGGGGTGAAAACTTTTGAACAAGTAGTTGATGTGCAAGTTTTTTTTATTTTGTTTAAAGAACATATTTTTTCATTTAGTTCTGCCCTTTGGAAGCTACAAAAGATACTTACATGTTTCCCAGAAGACAAAAAAAGGAAAATTTATTCTGTTCATCCAATTCAAAAAGTTTACGTCCCCGACTCTTAATGCGTTGTGTTTCCTTCTGGAGCATCAGTGAATGTTTGAACCTTGTTTAATACTTGTGTTTGAGTCCCTCAGTTGTCCTCAGTGTGAAAAGATGGATCTCAGAATCATACAGTCACTGCTGAAAAGGGTTCAAATATGCAAAAGATGCTGGAAAACCAAAGAATCTGCAGGACCTGGAGGATTTTTCTGAAGAACAGAGCTCAGTTTAACTGCTCAGGACAAACAAATGACTCATGAACAACCATCACAAAACAAAAAAACAGTCGTGGATCATCCAGGTTACCACACACAGTATTAAGAATCAAGGGTATGTAAATTTTTAATGGGGTCATTTTTATAAGTTCAGCAATTTTTTTTGTCTTGTGGACTTTATGTAAACAACTGTTATGTGAAATAGTTTATTCAGGACAGTACTAAATAAAAAATAACATGCAATTTGTGTGTGTGTGTGTGTGTAAAAAAAAGTTTATTAATCAAAGTTTTTTTATTCATACAATACTAGAAGAATAAAAGAATATAGAGTAGCCTATCTGTAGAATATAGAGTATCCCACTGTTTTCATAAACCTTGTTTCTTTGTATTTGTTGGTTATGTTTGTTTGTTTTGTGAATACCAATGAAGGGATTAATATGAGACCAGAAGGATAAAAAGAAAAAATGAGCTTTTGAAAATGAGAGATCTCATTAAAAGCGCCCCCCCCCCCCCCCCCCCCCCCCCCCTCTCTCTCTCTCTCACACCACCAAGATTTTCCTTTTTGCATCCCACCATGACAACAGCTGGCTATTATGTGCTTTCTGACCAACCATATGTGTCTTTGTTTACACCCTTCAATATCTTTAGGCAAATGTACACTTCACCATATGTGTTGCATTCAGTTCTGTCCACTATGCATTAGTCTCCCTGTCGTGACGTCAGAATGGGCCAGCTTTACATTTGATAGTGGTAATTTTGTTGAGAGTGGAGGGGAATGCACTGTAACCATATCAGCAATAGATTAGAAAAGGCTCTCCAGTTCTGCCCTTTGAGACCCAGAGCAGTGGATTCAAGTTATTTTCCATTTACAGAGTTAACTTCATGCTCCACTACCAGAACGATTTTTATCCAAAGAAACAAAAAGACTGCTGTAAAAGCAAATCACAACAATTCTGCCATCAGTGTCTTTGGTTGTGATGTATAGTAATGCGTCTGAAATACCTATTGAGTAATGATACTAGCATCACATCTGGTTGGAAATTATTTATTTGCTCAGGAATTTAATTCAGTCATGCATTCACTTGAATGTACTGTGCTTGATGTTCTTGGGCTGCGTAGTGTAATGGGTCTTTTTTTAATTAATTTTTACATATTTAAAGGGTTAGTTCACCCAAAAATGAAATTTCTGTCATTAATTACTCACCCTCATATCGTTCCACACCCGTAAGACCTTCATTCATCTTCGGAACACAAATTAAGATATTTTTGATTAAATCCAAGAGTTTTTTTTTTATTATTATTTATCTCCCATAGAAAGCAATGAAATTGCCACATTCAAGATCCAGAGAAGTAGTAAAAACGTCGTTAAAATAGTCAACATAACTACAGTGGTTCGACCTTAATGTTATGAAGCGACAAGAATACTTTTTGTGCGCAAAAACAAAACAAAAAAACAACTTAATTGTTGAATAAAGTCATTAATTTTGTTTTGTTTTTGTGCACAAAAAGTATTCTTATCACTTTATAAAATTAGGGTTGAACCACTGAAGTCACGACTAATAGTGACTATTTTAACGATGTCTTTACTATTTTTCTGGACCTTGAATGACAGTAATTTCATTGCTTGCTATGGGAGATAACAAATCTCTAAGATTTCATCAAAAATATCTTAATTTGTATTCTGAAGATGATCGAAGGTCCTACGGGTTTGGAACAGCATGAGGGTGAGTAATTAATGAAAGAAATGTCAGTTTTGGGTGAACTAACCCTTTAAAAGAAATGGTAGAATACTGATATTTGCATTTTTTGAGAAATGCTAAATTTAACCTATATAATATTAATGAATCTAACTGTGGCCAAAAGGTGACACAAAATTCAAATTTAGTCCATCCCAAGAGATTTACTGAATTCAATTGCTGCCTCTAATTTGGAAAGTGTGACTGGAGATTTAAAGGGATAATTCAGTACTCTGTAATCATTTTCTCACCCTCATGTAATTCCAACTTGTATGACTTTTTTTCTTCTGAGGGACATAAGATGATATATTAAAGAATGTTAGTAACCAAACAGTTTTGGTTCCCATTGAGGGTGGGGAGGGTTGGTTAGGTGAGGGGGGTGGGTCTATGTATTTAAGTATAGACTGTGATTAATGGTAACTGAAGACCATTCTTCACTAGTGTTAGATCTGATTTCAGAACAATATACTGTACTATAACAGAATGAGATTCATTGGACCATGATTTCAAACCAAATCAGGGACCAGGGTGAGAACCATTCAAGTAAACTTTAGTCAAGTTCTGTGGATAAGAAATTTTTGTTTAAGCAATTGACTTTAGTTACTTGTCTCTAACTCCTTTTATTTTAGGATTACAGCAGCCAAACTTATTTTACAATCATATTAATTAACTATAAGATTTTCACTTGAGAGAAAATAACTCCTTTGACACAATCCCACAGTATGAAAGGTCAGTTACTCCCATATCATTCACCCAGTTATGTAAAGCTGCAATTCCTTCATTTATTTTTTATATAAAGCTCTATCAATAGAGGTTCTTTCTGACCTCTATTCATTTTCTAACGTTTGTTTAGACCCACACTTTGAAGTGGAATTATTCAGTATTCAGCTTTCTATTTCCTATTTCACTCAGTAAGAGACAAAATAATTAGTGTATTGAGTTTGAGGTTATGTGCGAATGAGAGTGGCAATATGTGAGCAGATGTGCATGTGTATCCATTTAGTTTTAAAGTTTAAAAGCTATCTTTTACCACTAACTCACTCTCATGTAAATTAAGCAATTAATTGAAGAGGTTTGACTCAAAAGAATGATTAGTTCACAAATTGTGAAGGTGAGAAGGAATGGAAGTTAAATTTAGTCTGTTTTTAACTCAAAGCTATACTTCAGTATCACTTCAAGATTTGTAATATAGCACACAAGTCTTATGAGCCACTTTTCTGATTTTTCTTTTAAAGCTTGGCAGCACATGACTTTATCCACTTTCATTATATCAAATGACCAAGATATTCTTCAGAAAGTCTCGCTTTTCATTCCACAGAGGAGAGAAAGATGTTAGGAGTTTGGTTCGGCATGAGGGTGAGTGAATAATGACAAAATTTTAGATGAACTACCCCTTTAAAAAGTGTGTGTGTGGGTGTGTGTGCGTGTCTATGTGGGTGGGTGAGATTAAAAGCAAAGGCAGCACAAACGCCCCATGATGAAAGGATCTCAGTGAGGCTGGCCGAATCTGACCTGTATTTGATTAAGAAGAATGCAGAGAGCTTGCTGCCGAGTTCTGTAGAGGTGTGGTGTGTGTCTTTCTGTGTCTGTATCAGCATTTTAATCTGGCCGCTACGCTCCAGAGTGCACCTCAAATACAAGGCATTATCATTTATGGTAATCCTAAACATGTTTCACAACACAACTATATTACAACAGCTAATTATAGCTAAGATGCTTTGACATGTTTACCTAAGATTAGAGACTTCATTAATTTAGCACTAGTGTAGTAGCATTTAATCAGAAAATGGTCAATTTATTTGCCAATGAAATCATAGTTATATATGCTGAATGAGAGAATCACCAAATTAGCAATGCTGGAATTAGTTCCAATCATTGAATCTTTTGTATAAGGGCAGATATGGTGGATGATGGCTATATTTCATTCCATCCTTTTAACCTTCATGTTCTGCTTGGTGTTTGTGAGACCCCAAGGCCATTATATATACTTATTTATTAATATTATATGTGCTTAACATTGAAACATTAGGTTAATACTTCTAAATTGATAACATGACAAATAGATTTTCTACTTTTTAAATGTAGGCCTATTTTTCTCTGTTTCTATGTTTGTTCTGAGAAGTGCTTGCCTTCTTTGTGGTAAAACATGGATAAAGCTTTAATAATATCTGTGTTCTTGGTTTTGATTTGGCTTCTGTGACCTCAAAGAGCTTGGTTTCTGTTCATATTTGTTGTCAAATAGGTGCATTTTGAAGTATGTATGACTGGATTCATTACATTTCTAGTATGAGGCAGCTGCTCCATATTCAACAAGCAGGGCACTTATCCTTTCTCTCTATATTATTAGACGGCCATTCCTCTTCCCTCCTGTTTGATCACTGAGGGCTGTACTATACACTGCTGTCACAAGAGAACATGACTCAGGCCCAGCCAGTGGCACATGTTTTTTAAATGAGGTCTGAAGCTTTGTCATGTACTTTAGAGGTCATTCATTAACCTTGTTCTGTTTGTCTTGAACTTTTCTCCTTAGGCTATGGCAGTCCTATGGCATTCAACATGGACTATGTGTAGCTACTGGTGACAAAGGAACACAAAGGCATCATTTTGTGAGCGTACAGTATATGTGTGGTGTATGTGCGTGTGTGTTCACCATTTACAACCATCATCATTTATTTCACAAAAGCTCCTGAGCATAATTTTTCATAATAGGATCTGAGGCAGTTGAGCTCCAAAAAAGTGTTCTGAAATGTACTTTTTTTCTGAGGAACTGAAGTTTCAGCAGTATTATTCCAGTATTATTTATAAACTATTATAGAATTTTTATTTTAATTTTAGTTCTAATCTTATGTGCTTTTGTCATTATTTTTTTTTTTTTTTTTTTTTTTTTTTTTAGCGTTATATTAAGCTTAATTGATTTTTAAGTTTTAGTTTCAGTAATTTTAGTATTTTAACATAAACATTTATTTTAGTTAGATGCCTGTTATTGGTATTCTGGGTAATCTGTTTTGGGTGGGTTTTGCACTGTGTTTAAATTTGGTTTCATTGGTCTTTCATTGATTGATTATGATCTGCACCTGTTCTCTATTTCATTGTTTCATTTCATTGTTTGACTTGTGTTATTTATACCCTGAGTTTGTTCAGTTCATTGTCCGTTCTCATCAATATTATGTTGGTTGTTCTGTTGTATGTGTTTTTGTATCCAATATTCTGAGAAGTGTTATTTATGGGTTTAAATGCATAGCGCTGAAACCCCATTGTAATTGTTACAATTTAGAGATTCTCTGGAATCTGATTGTCAATAATTATCAAAAAAAAAAAACAAACTGAAATTTAGATTCACAGTCCCTAATGGCTGCCAAAACTTTCAAATTGGCCGGAGCCTCTTTTACTGCTATAACTCCTGAACGGATTGAGATATTTTCACCAAACTCAGCACACCACCTAAGAGCTAATTTTGTGGTCACGTGAAAAAGGAGGATGTGGCAAATGGCCACTTGTTGGCACTATAACAGGGGAAAAAACATGAAAATGGCTATAACTACTTCACCGTTAGTCCGATTGACTTGGCATGCAGTGTCATTGACCAAGGTGCCATGACTGTCTATGAGGACATTGACGCATCTCAAAAAACATGTCCACCATCGGCAGCTATCAGACAAGGTTAAGGGAGGCCGATCAAAAGGAAACTCAGTGGGCCTGTTTGACTCACGGCCCTAGAGGCCTGTGAGAAAGAAATTGGCTACTGGGAGGGCGGCTTTGTGTTTTTCACGTGCGTTAAGGGTTGTGTATCGTGCAATTTTTCGCACTTTACCTCTAGAACCATCGAATCGTTCGTTAAATATTGGAGATTATTTCAAAAACCAACTTTGGTGAACTAGTCCTAGGTTTTTGGCTCATCCTTGATAAAACCACTGGGCAGGGCATAATATACTCAAAAGCCTATAAATCCTAAAGGAAAACTTGGAACTTCAAGAAAATAGTTGAGCACACATAAGTTTCTAAGGAAGCATGCCAACTTTTATGAAGATCGGACCATAGGTGGCGCTATAACTGTTAAAAAGCTTTAAAAACCTTGTATTTCCTTAGTAAATTGCCTGTATTGGCTGTAATTGGTCTTTTCCATCAACGATTGAAATGGTTACAGGCTTACTAAATGAAAGTCTAAGTTTTCATTTCACATTTATATTTCATTTTAAACAAGTTTCAATTAGCAATAACAACACTGCATTTACGATGGACATTTAAGATGTTATTCACTGAAAATATTAAGAAGCTTAGCAGAATATTTATGTTGCTCTTTTCCATGCAATGAAAGCATTTTTGGAGTTTGATAGTTTTAGGTCACTGTATGTTTATATCAAACATTCTGCTAAAGTTCTCCTTTTTGTTCCATGGAAGAAAAAGTCTTTTTTATTTTCACTTTAAATATCACGGCTTTTTTCTTTTACTAAAATGATCATAATAAAGCAACTTCAAACTAAAACATCAATCAGCTTACTTACTCTGTCTTGACAGAACCAAGCTTCGCTTCTGTGTTTGATGCTGTGGTGTGCTAACATACTGTCAATATTCCCGCTGTAAGCGGTGTACACTGTAAAATATGATTTTATGGTGAAGTAAATACTACAGAAAAAACAAATGTAATTTTTACATGAAAAAGTTAGTCCAGGCAAGAATTAAAAAAAACTAAGTAAATTCTATATTAGTGCTCAATTTAAACTTGTAGAACTTAAAGCATAAATATCAACATTATAAAATTAAGTAAAACTACTCAACTTTTCTGATACTGATGTTCCCATCATGCACTGGGCCTTTTTTGCTGTTTTTCCAGCTGTTTTTACACTGTTTTATCATTGATTTTGTGGTTATGTTTAGAAATTTGCCATTTTGTGACATTTGGAGTTCATTTTCTACTCAGAATGGCACATTCACACTCAAAAACGATCCATCGAATGTTACCGTCATTGTGTATTGTGTACCAAGTATTGAGGTCTCTGTGTTCAGGTGCCATGTTACTTCTAATATGTAGATATGGTATCTACACAATATCTATACTTAAATGTTTCTAAGTAAAGCATACACTTTAAAAGCATGGTTTAATTCAGTGTTATATTGTTTGTAGAAATTACTCAACCTTTTACTGGCCGAGTAAAAATTACTTATTTTCTTTGTTAATTTTACTTAACTTAATTAAGTAGAGTTACTTAATTCCATATTTGAAATTTACAATTAATACTATTAATTATTACTAATAATATTCGTGCAAAAACTTGCAAAAGAAAAATTAGGTAAAATTTACTTATTGTTCTTTACAGTGTATTGGCAGAGGAATGAGAAAGAGCCCTATTAACTCAGCTAGCTAGCAAATACTTCCTGACAAGAATATTGAATTCTGTTGCAATGTGATGATTAATTGGACCAGGCAATGTAACAGCCCAGCACGTGTTTGCTTATCAGAGTTAGTTCTCCATTAAAATTAAAATATATCATGCCTGCCGGGTTTTAATTATTGAAAACTCCTTTTTCCCCCCCATTTTTTCTTGCCCCTGGGCATGGAGAGGTGTGGAGGAGAGAAGCTGACTGATTCAGTCTATTGGTTTTGTTATGATGTGTGTCGATGGCTGCTTGGTGTGTAGAAGAAACTTCATTTTAAAGCTGGAATTCATTCTAATGAGTTAATGATTCTTTGCACTGTTTGCAGGAATGGCGATTCAATTTGGATGACTGTCTGTGGGGAGGCCAGATAAAGCTGACTTATCTGTCCCAGGATTGCGTAGTCCTTCAGTCCACAGGCACCCGTATAGCCGCTGGGTGAGTGAGTTGCAACAGAAAAATATGAGGCTCCGTGTTCTGTGTATTTTGCTGGAAGCTGTTATCTCCATGGCTGCGCTTGTGTCCTGTCTTGGTCTATTCTTCATTCTTCGGTAGCATGTTGACAGGTAAGGGTATTTGGGAAATGTTGAGAGGCTCTGATTGGCCTCCTCTCGTCTTCAAATTCAACATGAAATCAAAATATACACTATTTGTATACATTTTGACTAAACATAATTCGACAACATTGACTAAATGTTTGCTAAGAAGTATTCCCTACTAAAGCAAGGCGGTATTTGACTCTGGTAAGTATATACAAAGCAAACTGATAGGAGTGGTCTTGGATGGCAGCATGCCCAGTGCATTATGGGTGTTGAAATTTTCTTGCCTATTTGGCAAAAGGGAAAACAACAGCCTTCTTTCTCTGTTCTAGCACTGATTTCAAAAAATGTTTTTCATTTCTCTTGTATAGGCAGTCAAGTTTTATTGAAAGCCAATATTCAAGTGGTGAAGTACCCCTTTAACAAAATAACATGTGATGAGTTAAGGCAGGAACACACCAAGCCGTCGGTCAGCCGTCGGGCAGTTTTTGTTCGTCGGCCGACTAAGTTTTCTCAGTGTGTTCCGCACCGTCAGCTGAAGTTGGTCCTCGTTAGCTTTTTTTCAGCCAATTCAACATGTTGAATCGACGTCGGAGCTCGTCGGTCCGTCGGTCCATCTGATCATTCTGATTGGCTGTTCAGCTACTGCCACCTGCTGGTATGGAAAGGCATTTCATCCGTCATTTTGGCCGTCGGCTGTCAAGCGTCGGTTTGGTGTGTCAGGGCAACTTTGGACCAAGACGCTGCCGACGTGAACCAGCCCCGCAGTCTGCTTTCATCGCCACTAGTTTGTTGGCGTCGGCTTGGTGTGTTCCTGCCTTTAAAGCAACCATGCCAATTTAGCTTGCTTCTAAAACTGTTTGAGCTCTTTTATCATGACTCATGTTTCATGGGACTTCTACACGAGCACTTCACATCGCAAGTGCAATACTGTACCAGGCGAGCTACCAAGCAATTTTAGGTAGAGGCACATTTTTGCCTCTTACTATGGTTCTATGGTTATTGTTAAATATTAACCAATATCCAAATATTCAGCCATTGTTGTATTGCAGTAATTTATGCAGTAACTTTATGTAATAAAGGTCACTGCTATATAGAAAATAACAATTAATTTGAAAAAAAAAAAAAAAAAACTTGTTGAGGGTAAAACTGACCTTCAGGGTCAAAAAACCCTCCTTAAATGTGGGTTCGGGTGTTTCAGTAAAGTAATAGTCCTCAGTGCCTAGTTTTTTAATTCAGTTTCTGAGAGATTAAATCAGATCCCACCCCATTTTTTTCCATCATCCTGTTTCATCTGTAAATGTATCACATTACGGAAATTTAATGGATTGGAAAAGCAGTTTTATGATGACTTTAACAGGAGAGAAGATGAGACATTGATAATCTTTCATTCAAAAAAGAAAGAAAGAAAAGAAAGTTTTTGTCCAATGTTCTGATTTGATTCATGATGGACCTGGAAATTGAGCCATAGCGTCTGTAAACTGATCAGAGATCAGGGAAGTGAGATGATCGGGTTGAGCGCTCAAGTTCTTATCCAGGTGTGTCATTACAGGTAACCTGAGCAGCAGGGTAAGGGCTGCTGATGTAAATAGACTCAATTAATGTGGAAACAAAACACTGCACGAACAGTAGAGACCACAGAAAGTCCCTCAATGTGAGACAGACGGTCCTGTTAGTTTCACTGCTGGCTGCAGTTATTGGCAATGCCATGTGTCCTTGTAAACTATATCATTTGATGTTGTTGACAAGAAGTGGACGCTTCTAGAGTTGCATGCGAGAGTTAATTGATACGCAGATGGATTCATTCTATAGAACATGAGGTTTGTTTGAAATGCTGACGGGGTTCTTTTGGTACAGGAAAGGCTCAGATGTGCTTCACCCTGTGCAGATGATGAAGACCATTCTATTTTTGGCCCTCCTGTATGGGGATATCCGGTCTGCAGTTTGCTCTCTCACAAGCACACACACATGCACACTTAGACACACACGCAAAGAGGTGGTGTGACTGCGAGGGAGTTCTACGTTCCTGGCTGTTCTCAAATTCCAATTTAAGCTCAAAGGGAGGTTTGATGTCTGCATAAAGGGATAGGTCTATGCATCCCATCCTCCAGCATTAATGTTTAATACAGAACACCATGGAAGGCTTCAGACTGCATATCTTTCTCTTTAAAAATCTCCAACGCTACGACCGGCCCAAATTCCAGATGACTGACATCTGCCGTCCCCCAGGAGAAAACTCATTTAACCTGCTTCCCTTAGCTGCCTTCAGGATTTGACTACAAATTTGAATGTTATGTAAATCACCCTGGATTAGGATTGCTGTCCGATAATCAAAACAGAGGATGGGTATGTACGAACCAGCATTTCCTGCTCCATCTCACCTAGTCATGGTGTTTTAAGCACAGCAAAAATCACATCTTTGATTATATTGATTCAATTGGCGGGGGAGGGAATTCATCAAACACCTATATTATTGGGATTGAGAAAGTCTCACAGCTCTATAACTCATTCCACTCTGGCAGACCACTGTTTGGCAGTAATCTAGCTATTCACACATCTGCTTGAGGAGCAATTAGTTTGATTGGAATTTACACTGAATCAGAAGGATGTCGGTGGGACACACAACTGCCCATCAGCTGCTGGAGCTGCTCCACGTCCCGTCCCCCAGCCTGACACTCTCATCAGTCTGAACCCATCCCTTTGTCGCTGGGGATTACAGTTTAATCCTCCAACTGATTCCTGTCCTTTTCCCCCTCTGTCTCATTCTCAAACAGTTTCTTTTTCTCTTAAATGTTGTAGAGCCATCACTTCAACAACTGTATCCTTGATGAAGCCACCCACTTGTGTGTGTATAAATCACACAAAGCTGTCGTCTGGGAGACAACAAGGAACATTGTCCTAGGCCCTTTGACAAGGAGGTCCACTAAGGTATAATATAACTTGTACTCTTGGTCCTAGGTGTGAATTCATATAATGGCCCTGAAATTACATATAAGCTGCGTCATAATTCAGATGCTGCATCCTTTGAAGGCCAATTGCATCACAGCGGCGCAACGAAGGCTGTCCCAATTCAAAGGCTCCTTCAAATGCGGCCTCGAAATGTGTCCTTGGTTTCCCGGGCAATGAGGGACACAACAGATGGATCCTTTGCTGCTTAGCTTACCCCCAGAATTCATTGCACAGGATTTTTTTTTTTTTTTTTTTTTTTTTTTTGAGAGAGAGAAATTGCCGGATTACACTTGTAAATGTAAGCATTGGGTTTCAGTTTACTTGAATATCTAATGATACAAATGTAAAACTAAAAAT
The DNA here is from genome assembly GCF_019924925.1 of Ctenopharyngodon idella. NCBI lineage: Eukaryota > Metazoa > Chordata > Actinopteri > Cypriniformes > Xenocyprididae > Ctenopharyngodon > Ctenopharyngodon idella. The sequence continues at coordinate 25,758,153 of NC_067237.1, read as the reverse complement.
AAAAACTATAAAGTGTTGACAAAGATGCGATTTCATATAGTTTATACTCTTTATTATATACAGAAATGGACCAAGGTGAACATATATAGACAGGTTGTGAACCATGTTTTGTTTTCAGACAGTTGAATATAACTTTCAAAAAAGTCAAGTACAAACATTACTTCCACTCGTCAATGACAACTGTCACAGTTGCTAGGCGACAAGAACAATCATCCGTAGGCTAGACCATCCCATTTAACAATGCTCAGTGTGACCTTTGCGACCTTCGAAGGCGTGACCTTTGAAGTCTGAGTCCTTGAAGGATGCAGCCTCCGAATTTGGACACAGCTACTGTATAGAGTAGGGTTGGACTAATCGATAAAATCAATAACATCAGTAACGGAAATAATCAAAGACAAATGTCTTTATTGATTTGTCGGGTGCACATCACTTTAAGCTAAGTATATATGACCAACCCACACACATTACATGTATTTCACATTGTGTGGAGGGGGAAAAAATGTATAGCATACATTATACATACATTATGTACTTGGTTTGAAGGAAATCAGATCAGATCAAGTTCGTAAGAAAAGATTTTTTAAAGTTGTAAATAAAGATTAATGAAGTCTGTTTTTCATGGAAATACTATTTCAGTCTTTGTACTTGCCATTTCTTGGTTATTTTTTTTATTTATTTTTACTAGAAATTTTACAAGAAGTAGTGTTAATTTTTTAGTGTACATGTATTAGAAAATACACTGAACCTCAGAATTACTTTATTATGTGGCAAACAACATACATAAATGTATGATTGAAGGGGTACAAAAATGAGACAGTCAAGAGGGGGTGGATATGCATATATCAGCAGTGCATATCTGTGCAATCATTCATGGGTTTTATGTGTGCAGACCCTTGGCATCCAATGATGGAGAGTGTGAGTGCACAATGCCAGCTGTCTCACTTTCCATTCATATGCCACCAGGACCTGCGCAAACTGCTTAGTTATTTTAGCATTTCCCTAGGCATGCACAACCTAATGAGTACAGTATGCACACTTTGTACGCGTCTGTTCGTAAGCTCCATAATAGTGCTGCCAGGTGAACAGCATGTATGCAAATACTGAATCAAACTAATTGGGCTGTCCTGGGGTGTTTGCACTGTGTGCAATGCATAAATAGACATCATGATTTCTACTGTGTGTACAGCAAACACAGATGCACTTACCTGTAGATATATGAACTGTCGTAATGGAATATTGCGTTTGATGAAACAACCTCATGATACAAATATTCTGTTGGGAATGCAGACTATTTTGCCTTATGATCTTCATATTCAGTTACTTGATTCAGAAATATTTTGAAAACGCCATTGTCACCAGGAAAACGGTTCAAGTACACCGCGAGTGTAATAATTCATGTTTCGGTCGTGTTGACGCACAATGACGTGCACCTCTAAAACTCGTTTAAAATAGGAAACTGTAATACAATAATCTGCTGTTTATAAGGTTTATTGTCGGAGTGCGAACGGTTCGTGACTAGGGCTTGTATTCAGTACGTCCCTATGATGATTTAGACTTCCCTTTAAACTTACAGTGCCTCTCTCAAAGCGCGAGAGGGGCGCGCGACCGACCGGCGTTCACTCACACACTCGCTCGAGTCTATGCAGTGATAGTGAATTCTGAGCGCGCGGGACAGTAATGATGTGTCAGCGAAGAATATTCGCGCTCTTATCATTTTCCCGCCTCTGAATTCAGCATTCCATCAAGAAGCGTTAAGTAAATACTAAAGTGAGTTCGTTTATCCGGTTATGGAGCACTGTGGACAGAAAATGTCTCTGCTGAAGAAAGTGAGGACCGGAGTCGTGGCGAGGGGTGAGTTGGGAGTTTCTACTTTAATGCTCTTGTAGATTTCATTTAGTAAACTTTATATAATCATTAATATATATACTTTTTTGCATATAATGCGTATTTATCAACTTTTAGGCTGTCAGCGGTGTGTTATGATTTCGCTTTAGCTTTATTTGATGTCTTTGCTTTCATACATTGACTGTACACAGTCTAACACATGTCTTCAGAATAATGTTATTTGAACATTTTTTGTGTATTTTCAGATTTAATAAAGTTAAATTCATCAGCGTTTGAACTTTATCATATCATATTATACATTTTTAAATTATGGGTTGTAAATGAGCCAGGAATTTTCATAAATTCTTTAAGTATGTATTGATGGAATGGGATAGGGATTTAAATCGTAACGATTTGTCTTAACAATTCTGATTCGTCTGAAACGATTAGATTTCTACGAACAATTCTTTTGGTACTTTTGATAAAGAATTATTTGGATCTAAGAATGCAGTTCTGTGCTGCCCTCAGCAGTCTGTTGACAAATGATGAGATCGTTTCGGATTTCAACATACATGTAAGAAACAAATTTAATGTAATTCTTGCTAAATATGTTACATAGAGTTTTAAAATGACTTTTCATCAACTTTTTATTGGCGGCATGAATACGATCCTTCAAAATTGGTCAATTATATATTGATTGTGAGTCAGGTTAATTAAGTAACTGCCCTGACTGATTCATAAAGGTTTTTGAAATGAACCAAAATGAACTGGCTCTTTCTTCAGAAATAATATACTATAATATACTGAAATGTTGGGATTTAAATGTTGCTTGCAAAAAGATTTGTTTGGAATAAACATTTTTGAATGGTTGTCAAAAACGCTCTTTGTAACCAGATGGCAGACATAGACATGGTGGAAATGTTTTACTTTTTTCTTTTTTCCCCTCTGAGTTAAAGTTACAGTATAATGATCTTTTAAATTTGCCAAAGTCGATAAATCACTCAGACGTGTAGTGTATTTTTAAATAAGTTTTTAAAGGCAACAGATGTGGCCCCTGACCCTTCTTGCGTGCTGTCTGTTGTTATAAAAGTATGCCCATTATTTTGCCATTGTTTAGATACATTTGCAATTATCATGCATTGTCTTCTTGGTTCACATCCTTCCTAATTTCCACCCTATTTTAACACCTGCTTATGTGTGATTATGAAGAATCTTGCTCCCCTCACTTTCTGCTCATCAGCCTGTACTGGAGAGAATGTTCTTGGTAGAGCCACTGCCACTGGGCTGCTCAGCACACTTTCCTCAATTAACTTTCCACACAGTAAAGCAAGCCTCGCTCCCAATGGGAATACGCTTCTATTAATAAATAGTTTATCACTCCCACCCTAGCATAATGAAACACCTTGACAACAGCAAATTATTCAATCTCTGTTAAGAGTTGTGGGATGTATGGAGGTCTTTGCTAATACACCCAGCCTCCAGAGACTGTGCCAAACAACAGTGTCCTTTCTTATTGAAATACAAAAAGCATGGCTGTAAATATGGATATTATACAATTTTTATGTAGTTTCAACAAACTTATTTTCATGAACACAACTATTTGACCTCTTTGAATTTTGTTGTCTCTTTGTCTCCAACAGAGTGCAAATGATGTGGGCTGTTTGGCTCTTCACTGAACTGTGCACGAGATCCTGTGGGATCTACCTTCGAATAAACACCTCAATGCCCAGCACCCAGGTATCAGGCTAACGGTGAAACAACCATAGCTTCGTCCATCACTTCGATCAGCTTTCCTTTTCAATGCCATCATGCCAATCATCAGCAACGCCAATCATGACTTCAGCAACCTCTCGGTCAGTGACGACAGCAGCTTGGACCACATCTTTACTGAGATCCCAGAAACCGAGACCATCAAGGGAGTGTATTATCAGCGTGCTCAGTTCATTCGCCGATCGGAAGATCTGCTTTCGGTAGACCACGGCCTGCAGGCCCTCATCAACGTGGGGGGCAACCGTTACACCTTCCCTTGGAGTACGCTGGAGCAGTTCCCCTTGACACGCTTAGGACGTCTAAAACCCTGCAGCAGCCCTGAGGAGATCGCTTGCGTTTGTGACGATTACGATGAAGCCCGCCGTGAATTTTTTTTCGACCGTAGCCCCAGTGCGTTTCGTATAATCCTCAACTTCCTAGCAGCAGGAAAGCTACGAATGTTACGAGAGATGTGCGCACTCTCGCTGCACGAGGAGCTCAACTATTGGGGCGTGGAGATGGCCTACATGGAACGCTGCTGCAAGCGCAAAATGTACACGCGCATTGAGGAGGTCGCCGAGCTTGAGCGGCGGGAGGAGGAGCGCCGTCAGCGCAGTATGCAGCTGCGCCCTCCTGTTGTGGAGACACGTTACCGCAAGATCATGAACGATCTGAGGGACATGGTGGAGAACCCTCAGTCGGGCTTGCCAGGAAAGATCTTTGCCTGTTTTTCTGTGGTGATGGTGGCGGTGACAGTGATCAGCTTGTGCATCAGCACTATGCCGGACCTCAGAGAGGAGGAGAATAGGGTGAGTGCATACAAAATGTCTCAGGCTGATTAAGGAGATGGGTCACCCGAAAATGAAAAGTCTGTCATCATGTTGTTCCAAACTAGTATAAGTTTTTTCAGAATATATTTTGTTCCAACAGAGAAAAAATGAAATTTCTGTCATTAATTTCTCACCCTCATGTCATTACAAACCCATAAGACTTTTAATTCATCTTCGGAACACAAATTAAGATATTTTTGATGAAATCCTAGAGGTTTTTTTAATCCCCCATAGAAAGCAACGAAATTACCACATTCAAGGTCCAGAAAAGTAGTAAAGACATCGTTAAAATCAGACAGTGCATGTTTCCGGGTTCTACTTCAGAACGACGACTCAATATGCGTCGTGCTAACATGTTCAGCGTCGGCCAATACTAAGTCGGTGTTCTGACGTAGAACCTGTAAGCCTGCACTATCTATATAACGTCTATACAAAGTAAACTGCGTAGGAGAATGACAAGGGACAGAAGAATGAATAAAGTCGTTATTTTTGTTTTGTTTTTGCGCACAAAAAGATTTCTCATAGCTTCATAACATTAAGGTTGAACCACTGTAGTCACATTGACTATTTTAACAATGTCTTTACTACTTTTCTGGACCTTGAATGTGGTAATTATGTTGCTTTCTATGACGGATAAAAAAAACCATGTATTTCATCAAAAATATCTTAATTTGTGTTCTGAAGATGAACGAAGGTCTTACGGGTTTGGAACGGCATGAGGGTGAGTAATTAATGACAGAAATGTCATTTTTGGGTAAAGTCTTATGAAGAGATATATGATTGCTTTATAGATTTAATTTCAATGATGACATAATTTTCACTTTTGGAATTGAGTTAACCCTTTAAGTCTATATGATCTGGAAAATTTCTATGCTCTCAAATGCGTAGATGCTTTCATATAGAGCCAACACTCTGGAAATAGAGTGATTTACAGTATATGTAAATCCATGTGTAGCCATTCTCTCTATGGTACATTTTACTTCAGTTTGTCTTGATACAAGATGTAAGCAGCAGACGCCTTAGCAGACACTTAGACCCCATTCTCCTCAGGTAGAATGCGAGTATGTCGCTAGAGGTGTGTTTCTGGTCTTCAAGCAGACCTGTGCGTGCTGTTCCTAGTGAGAAATAATGAATGCACCTCAGCAGGGCTCCCCAATGTCAGTAAATACCCAGAGAGTAATGAACTGGACCAGCAATGCCTCCACAATGTCAGCAAACATACATAGAGAATAATGAACCAGCTCCATAGAGACCTCTGGAATGTCAGCAGGCACAGAGGGGGTCCGCTTGAGAAGACTAGACCTTTTTGCTGTTAAATGACTATGAATTTTAATCGCCCTTAGGCGGACACCTCACACCATCCAAAGTGTAAGGGGAAGGCTGCTGAATGTAGCTTCATTTGCCTGAAGTTTCGCTCCACATGTTTTGATTGGAAAATTTAATACTTTGTGTGTGTGATTGGATGTGCTTGTGTATATGTCAAGGTAAGATCTGGCAGTGTCTACGCAGTTGCGCCAGCATATAGCATCCAACTGGAAGCAGCAGGACTGTCATATTTAATTCACACTGCCGGGCCGTTTGTCAGTGTCACCAGCACGGTAGAAAAGGAATGGCCTGAGCATGGAGTCATTCATCTCTGCTCATAAATGTGTATGTGTGTGTGTGTGTGTGTGTGTGTGTGTGTGTGTGTACTGTGTATACAAAGATATGTGTGTGTGTGCATGTGTTCATTGAGTGATAACAAGATGACCTCCTCTGTCTCTTCACTCTGTCACAGCGCTTTCAATTCTTTGTGTGTAACGAATGTGAAGATGTACAGATTGATGTTTCACACTTCTGTATGTTTACAAGCATAAAACTTTTTTTGGTGAAATTTTATTCCCTATAAATGATATACAACACAATTTTGGTTTAGAGCTCAATATCAGATCCGGATAGACAAGGCAGCAAATCTCTAGTAAACGGGAAACATGAACAGAAGTGAGAAACACTGTGAGCAAGCTCGCAATGAGCTGATAGAGAAAAACAGTGAATAAATTCAACAACCCACAGGCTTGTCTGAACATTTTGACATCAATGTGACCTAAACAGACCCCTGTAGCTTATGCAGCTTGTGTTCTAGCTCTAAATAAATCTATAAGAATGTACAGTGGTCTACAGAAAATATCTGGACACTTGAGGAACCCATAAATATATAGGAAAGACATTGCTTAAGACAACAAAATATCAAACCATGTAGCATTCATTTTACATAAAATTTGCACAAGCACACTTTTCAAAATGTTTCCAAAAAGTTTTGAAATTATAAAACAAAATATATTGTTTTGTTCAAAATCAAGACAAAAAGTATTTGGACACTTTCTAGTTGTCAAATGTTAGTGCAACATGTCTGTAATCCATCCACTGAAAGTCAATGGTGAAGTAAAGTGAAGTTAAATCTATAGTAAGGTCTAGCATAATTTGTTTGCAGGTGCCATTTGGTTTGATAATTTGTATCGAATTCTACATCATTCAGGCATTTTAAGTGTGATTTAAGTGTACAAATACTCTGTATACATACTCTCATTGTGAATCCTGAACTCTGTGGTGCAATTGAAATTGTGTTTTGTATTTTAAGCGTGATATGGATAGATATGAGATACAAAACATTTATGGAGTAGCATCTGAACTTGTTTAATCTGACAACCTTAGGAATCATTCCAGAGAGGTTAAGTATCTTGTGTGTTTGCAGGCTGTATTCTCATAATCCCAAGCAACACCTTTTTTATATTGTTTAGATAACAATAAATGCATTCTTGTAAGGTGATAAGATGAGTTTTATCTGGATTCATATGCCCTAATACCCTTTATCTTTGCGGCAGCTAGATAAGTCTGAAGCAGTGCTACTGTACTTGAATGGTAATATGTGTATGTATGGGTGTACCTTCTGCAGGTTTGTAACAGTTTATTTTATATAAAAAATTTAAACTAACCTTCATTCTGCTAGTTCTATATTGTAGGGATAAAACATCACATCAGATAGTAAAGAGAATATGAGCATCCGTAGGATCTGCCCTATGGATCTGTGCTTCACTCCTTCCTTCACTCCTGGATATTTAACTTTTTTCCCTCTCTTGTCGTATGGTAGATGCAATCTAGCCCTGCTTTTTCTAGTTTTCCCTCTGCTTCCTAAATATTAATTTCTACCTTTGCTTTTCTTCTTTTGGGATTCTTTTCTTTCTACCCTCTTATCTTTTCTCTGCCTTTTCTCACCTTTACTCTTGTTACCACTCTCTGCCCCGTCCTTCCCCCATGCTGTCTTAGACTCTCTCTCCTTTTCAGCTCCCCGGGGCTGCAGGTGTAAATTTTGCTTTGTTTGAACTACAGCTGCAAGGACTCAGAACCGAAGGTGTTTGTATGCTATGAGCATCCAGCAAACTCTCACTCACCAAGTGCTAGTGACACACACACACACTTATTCACAGTGTCCTTTGAAAGTGAAGCTGACCAACTTAAAGATAAAATTTTCAAAATCAACTAGTAGGTGGGTTTCCTGAATGACTAGTCGACTAATCAGTCTTTAGCATAAATTTACTTACCCTCATGTCGTTCCAAGCCTGTATGACTTTCTGTCTTTCTTCTGTGGGACACAAAATAAGATATTCTGAAAGAGTCAGTGGGTCTCATTCACTAATAATTGTGTGGATTATTAGTATTTATACACACATGAGAACTTCTAACGAAAAAATTCCACCTAATTTACATCACGTGTGTACGCACATGGATTTGTTCTTAACAACGTTAATGAATTTAGAGTATTCTAAATGAGTGGCCGCATGCCTGAGGTCAGAAATTTGCATAAAACACTTCCAAATCATGTCCATATAAGGGCTTTCCACACATTCCTTTTCAAACATGACGTTCTCTCGGACGCACTCTCGCCTGAGAGCACACGCAGCAAGATCCTCGAGCAATGTCAAGTGTGCCTTCCTCCAAACAAGTTCAAACAAAATAAATAAATTTAATACAGACCCAGATTACTGTCCTCTGATTAGCCACCTGTACATACGCGTATCCTCATCTCTATGCAGAGGCAACTCGCAGCTCGAGCTATAATGCACCTTTTCTTACTCTTTTATTGTATACAGTAAATGTGTGTGTGTGTGTATAAATATATGATGATGAAATATATCTAAATTGAAATATGTATGTATAAAATTTCATTTTAACATGTTTATAAGACCATCCACAGCATGTGCTTTTTGCGTATGTGTGGTTTCAGTTGTTCCTTGCATTTTTTTGTAAATTTAGAATAAAATTTACAATGAAAGTTATTGATTAATCATGATTTGTTCATGAAAATGTTTGTACGCAGATTTCAGGCACAAATCCGTGCGACCTGATGTTTGGACCCCGTTGACTTTCATTGTATGATTTTTTTTTTATATATATATATATATATATATATTTTTTTTTTTTTTTTTTTTTCTAAATATCTTCCTTTTGTATTCCACATAAGGAAGAAAGTCAAACAGGTTTTGAATGACACGAGGGAAAGTAAATTATGACTATAATTTAATTGGGTGTACTACCCCTTTAATAAATTCCTGAATAATTAGGCTGGTTTTGCTGTATGTGATTTCTCAAATTCGTTGTTAAACACTGTTGATATTTGAAATCAACCCAAACAAACCCACCCCTCTCTTCATTGCTCCACCTCCAAAACTCATACTCCAATACTAACCACCCTGCTCCAAATCGGTCTCAAACCCCGGCCCGATCGTTGCTGGCATTCGAGGCGAGTGCACTACCAATGACACTAAACACCTCATTCTCTAGCGGGCGTCAATGTGCACTAGTTTAACTGCAAAACTCTCACTATCTGGCCACTTTTACACATGTAATGCAAGAGTGGATGTCTGTTTATCACAGCTGACTCGCAACAAAATGGTTCACGAAAAATAAAGCGCAGATGATGAACAAACGACAAGGAAGCACAAAAAAATTTACGTACAGTACACAAGAGTAAATACAAACAGGAGTTTGTTGTTAATCGCCAACAGAACAGCAGCTCCAGACAATCAAAACCCAGTGTTACTTACATGATAAGGAATCAAAGCAGCCTCCAGCTATGGAAAGCTTTTCTAATATAAACACGGGTCCTAAAGCGCTTGCCCAGTCATAAACCTTCATTGCAGTGATATTCTTTTGAGCTCTTTTGTATGGTGTCCCATCTCTCGTTCTGCAGTTTTTTTTTTTTTTTTTTTCTTATTTTCAAATCTCCCACTTGCTCGTTCTCTCTCCTCGACCGTCATACGCCCCCAATGCTGATTGGTTAGACGTTTGTTGTTGGTATCGGCCCGACTAACTTCCAAACTGTGTATTTGAAATAATACTGAGTCCACCTTTAACCTGATATTCCAGCCCAGGCTCTGTGGGAACATTTTTGCAAAATGAAAATCCGACGCAAACAAGCTGTTTAAACTGGACGTGTCAAAGCGTGTGACTTCACAGTTCACCCAATATCAAAGCGAGCTGTTTTTCAAGCTTGATTAAATAAATGCTTTGTTTTATAATGAGACGGACGTTTTAAGCTATGAAACTCACAGGATGTTTTAATGCCATATATCAAAAGATCAAGGCAAATTTGATTTCTCATGTTATGACCCCGTTAAATCACTGGTGCTAAAAATATTAATGTTAAAATAAATAATACATAATGACAAAAAATATAATAAACTTGTCGTATGTGGAGGACTAGTCAATCACTGTGGCTCATGCCTAGTCCATATGAGCTAAAACTCAGTACTGTTCTCCAAAGAGCTGGTATTGGACTACACAAAAGAAATTGAACTGTTCTGCCAAGAGAGAAGACAAATTGGCACATTTGTTCATTTAAAATTATACACTAATGCATGTTTGAATTGGCCTGAATTGAAAAATGTAGAGGGGAATAAAATATTTAGTATAATGTCATGAACTCAGTGTTTTTAATTTAGCTAGAAGTCTCCAACCAATGCATCAAGCAGAGAGCAGATTTGTGTTTGCAAAAAAAACAAAAAACATAATCATTGTTATTTGATGGAAACCTTCTAAAAAGAGCTCGCTTGACCTGGAAATTTACAGTGATCAAAATCTTTTATACTGCGGGTGTATTTACTTGATTACATGCATTAAGAGATAATGAACAGCCACAAAGTTGAGCAGATTATCTACATATGCTAGATGAAAGTGCTGGGGGAAAAAAAGAAGAAAAATTTAACTGATAAATGAATCATCTGACTGTAATCAAGCACAGAGTGAGAGAACATTTAAAGCTGTTTTACAGCTCTGCATCACATTTACGTCTGCTGGTCTCTGAACATTTAGCCAGTCTTGCAGTTCAAACCAAAGCTAGTTTCATTTTCCTCTTGACCGATCATAGTCTCCACACACCCATCAGTGACAGACTAGCTAATTCTCTACATGTCCTGCTCATGCTATGTTGGACAGAGTATTACAGATGGCCAGATGGTGTACAGGTGCAAGGCTTGAGTGGTTTTGGTGTTGTGTTGCAGTTTTGCATTTTGGCTGTATGATTTGCCAGAAGGGGAGTTCCTAGAACAGGTGGTGTTGTAGGGTTAGCAGTGAACTTAGCCACTGTTCTCTGGCCTGGGTCCTTATTACAAGGCAGAAGAGAGTGAACAATACACAGCACAATCTGGATAATGTGCTGCAGGATTCACCTTGAGTGGGCAGAAACCACCCAAACTCAGCATGATGAGGCCAAAGTGACACAGTCAATGAAGGGAATTAAAGGAAACACTAGATCGAGATTGGGTGCACTTGCAGAAGTCTGCTGTTGATGACAAGTTTTGTCAACCCATTTAAATTATTTCACAACAAACCAGTACCTTCATATAATTGGACTTTGTAATTTTTATTAGAAATGTAATTTAGATAATGCAGACCTTACAAATTTTTAACATTGGTTTACAAATGTGCATGTTTGACATTGATTGTGTATTTCAGTGGTTCACTCCATTGTTCACAACAATATTCAAAGGCCCCATAACTTGATTTTTAGTTGTCTGCACTTATTTTAATGCTTTTTTTATCTAATTTGAAATTATTCATCTTGAGGCTCCCTAAATGACCTCCAGTGGGACCTGCTTGAGAACTGTTTGTTTACAGTACTGTACATATGTGCAACTAGTGAGAAAAACACAATACAAATGTTATATATTAGCGAAACAACAAGTTGTCAGGGTTCCTATGTTTCATTGTGGTTTTTTTTCCCTTTTTTCCCCCTACGACACCGTTTTCAACTAAAAACAGAATAAGTTTTATGTGTTTTGGCTGCTCATTTACATGACAACAGAGTTTTGGTGGCCTGAAAACGCAACCTTTTGAAAACGGGTTTCAAAGTGTACGTTTTTGAAAATGATACTGTTGTCATCTCTGTGTAAACTGCAAAAACGTGAATCTGTGAAAACGGTGACAGTATGCACATGCGTATTACGTGTTTAGTCTATCCAGCTTATTTTTCAACACGGAAGTAAGTTGTTTTCTGTGAATGTGCGAGATTTCCGATTTATTAGCCGCTACATGGAAATAACCAGAAGAATATAAAAGTGCAGCAAACTGTAAAAATAAGATGGATAGGCATGGGCGTTTGGCGCGAGTGCTCTGTAAAAGAATGTGTATACGCAGGCGTGTAGTCTTTCTTTACAAAGTAATACAGCGTTTTTAGTCATTTTCGCAGATCTGTGTGAACGGGGATAGTTTTGACAACGTTCTCATCTGTACAAAGAAAAAACTTTTCCGTTTTTAGTATATTGTTGTCATGTAAACGTACCCCCAGTTTCCCAGTGTGTCTGATTATTGATTACGTTCACCTGTTCAGTCAATTATCTTATTAGTTATCCCTGTTATTTAAGCCCAGTGTTTCCTGTGTTCTTTGTCTGATGTCATCTATGTTATGTGGATGCTTTTGCCTGTGTTCCTATGTTTCTCCTGAGTGGATTTATTAAGGTGGATTTATTCCTGAACTCTTCCTCGTCATGCGCTTCCTGTTAGCAGCCACGTGTATATAGGGTCATACACTAAGAGAAATGCCGCACAGCGCCACGTCTTTAAAAATCAAACACATTAACTACGACTCCGGCTGTTCAAATTCATGCCGCATCACAGTGTCACTCACATTGGAGATTGTGTATTGTGCATTTTTCCATAATTTGTGTGGTTTGAATAAATATGTATCTTATAGAGAAATAATATAGATCACACTTTCTCTTTCCGTTTGCGCTGTTTTTTTTTTTTTTTTAGAATACCTTAATTCAAACTCATTGACGCGACTTTGTTCATTCTTGAAGTGAACTTTTGCCTATTGTGATTGGATTCACTGGGTTTCATTCACTAAGCGTGCGTACGCGCAAATTTGTGCATGAAATCTGTGAATGAATGTTTTCACGAACAAATCATAATTCACCAAAAACTTTCATACTAAAATTGATTCTAAATTTATGGAAAAATGTAGGAACAAATGAAACCGCATGTACGCAAAAAGCACTTTCTCTGTGCAGCCTTATAATCATGTTAAGTTATATTTCATCTTAACATGACTATAATTACTGTATAGTATATTATATTATATTATATTATATGATAAAATTAATAAATAATACAATCTCATTTCATCTTAAATATTATTTCGCAGAACCAATTCTTTGTCTTTCATTACATTCAATTCACACTGCAAGCTTACATCTCAGCTGAAAATCTAAATTTGTTTTGCCGTGGGGCAGGAAATTCAGCAGTAGAATAATGGTGCAAGAAAAACTGATTAAGTGGGTTGGGAGGGTCGATTACTAATTCCATGGCTTTGAGACTGCAAATTGACTTTTTTTGTAGTTCTACGTGCTTTTTATCAAAAGTGTGAAGGAAGTAAGAGTGCTGGCAACCCTGCAGTGCTCCAATACTGATGCAGGAGAAATTGGGAGGTGATTGCCCTCACATGCAGCTTACAGAATAGGTTATTATATGACACCTAACAGCAGGAGTTTCCAAGCCATAAAGTGCCAGTATGCCAGTGTAGGTCAAAAGTGTTATTGCACCAGAATCACCTTTATTATAGCTGGAGCTGAGGTCCTGAACGAATTGACTTGCTTGAACTCCTTAAATGAGCAGCATGACTTGAAAGAAAATGTTCCGAAGTGGAGCTGTGCTTACGCTTGCCTGCTGTTTACTATTCCAAGCACTAACATCTTTTCAGTTCCAAGGTTACAGGGTTCACAAAAAGAGACTCTGGAGTGTCTCACAGATGTACGTATAAACAAACACACACGTGGTTACCTCTGCAGTGGTGCTTGTCTTTGTTTGGGAAATAGTTACAAGCTCAGGGTAACCAGAAGGTTGCAGGTTTTTTTAATCACCCGAGTCACTTAAACCCAAGTTGCGTCAAGTGGAGTCCACAGGTCTAGATTGCATCACAATACAAAAAACTCCTGTATTTTGTTTTGGCTTTTCTTTTAAATTATTTAATTGGCTTTTTTGCTTTTAATTTAATACAATAGAAGAGAAGCAACAGGAAAGTGAGAGGATGCTTGGGATGCATGGTGTGGTGTTGAAAGGCCGTTAATGTATGTGTGCACGTCTGATCATTTTTCCTTTTGTGCTGCATACTCATTTTTGATTCAGCAGATGCAGAGATAGTAAATGGAGTAAATAGTGTCATCCATCAAAAGATTCGTTCTACAAGTAGCTTCATCCCAGAGTTAAAGATGCATTTTTAATGCCCGCTCACTTGTTATCTTCCCCTATAATTTTCTTGAATTAAATTTGCAAGATACTCAGATGTATACAACTCATCTCGTGTAGGCCACACTTTATGGGTGCTTTGCTCTCCCTTAAGCTCTCTCTCTTTCTACTTTCTTGTGCATAGATATACAAACACATTTTTTTTACAATCACAGTTTTGAACTTTTCTACATTGTTTTAAATGAGTCATTAAGAACATGTTTGTGATGCTATTTATTGGAAGAGAATTTATTTATATATTATTATAAAAATAATACTTTTCATTATATTTATAAAAATACTTATATATTAGGGATTTTAACGTCTAATCGACGATCAATTAATTGTCGATAATAATTTAATCAATAAAACTTATCAATGGTCGTTTAAGCAAGGTCATCATTAGATTGCATAGTTTTGAGGTGTGTGCGGCTCATGCACAAAACACGTGCAGCAGACACACAAGGAAAAATGAAGTGAGTGAATGAACCGCCGTAGTTATGTATTCTACATGTTTTAATGTCTTCGAACCATGCAATGGATTAGGTAGGCTAGTGTTTATTTCGAAACATAATTAACCAAGGGTCCAAAAAACGAACAAGTGATTTTGCTGAACATAAGAACTACTTACTTGTGTAAATGCCACAATAAAAGTACATAAAATAAACAAGTAATAAGATCCTGGTGGATTTGTGATGATCTTCTAGAGCTGTTTCAGTTGTGTGCTCCTATTCTATGGCGCATGGTAAATTAAGACCTGTCAATCTGAGCAATCAAACCAATCCAGCTGTAAAACAGTGTCAGATTGGTCTCTACACATCATCCCTACCCACCACACCTGAGAACCAGATTGAACTTTCAAATGACGTTGGAAAACACTGCATCATGATCTAGATAGAGACCTTATGTAGCCCTGCCCCTTTTCAGCACTGCGCTCATCGTGTTCTGTCTTCCAGTTTGTATTTCCACAGAATGAAGGTAATATCTTAAGGATTTATGAATCAACCACTTGTTTAAAATCTTCCTGGTCTACTGACATTTATTATGACATCTGCTCCAAACTTTGCATTATAACTTTCACTAACTCTACAATAAGAAAAAACCCTTTACCAGCTAATTGCTCTTCGACAGCTATGCCATAGAAATATACAGAGCTAACGCAAAAACAGAAGTTCAAACACAAAATTCTAAAGATGGCTGCACGTTTGTTTCTCTGGCACATACAGCAGTAAGGTCTATAGCTTTAGCCAAGCAGCATGTCATGTCACTCTGTGATCTATGCATTGTCTTATGTTTTGTTTGGCTTCAAGACAACCTGCTCTAAATAAAGATATGTGATCTATTATTTACGGTTTATTATATGTGATCTATTTTTACGGTAATGTTTCGCGAAGTTACAAATTGTGGCACATAAGCATCATGCGTATACTGTTTACATGTGCGCCAACGGCGCTTTTTTATACAGATACTTGGTATAGTGTGGTTTCTTTCTGAAACCGATATGCTTGTTGTATTCTGCTAGTTGAGACATTTTCAATGATATATTGACAAGTCTATCTGTTATGTGTGATGATTTTACAGATTACATTTTTATTTAAAGGAGTTATTTTTTCACGCTATGAAAACAGAGCACTTCAAAACTGTCAGCAAATTTAAAATCACTTGTTAAGTGATGGTCATCCCTATATTCATTGTAAAGCCAAGCTTCTAAGCTTTAAAATAACACCTGTTTTATGTTGGTTAACTTAGCTTATATGATTGTGTTGGTTAACTTAACTTATATGATAACTTAGTAGCGCCCCACACACCCCCACCCACCTGTAATTTAAACAACGATTGATTATGGGATTGTATGTAAATTGACATCCCTACATATATAATTTGAATATAGTATTCGCCTCACTTTCTACAGTTACGTATTAGTTAGCTTAGTCACCTTTGGCAGCAATTACTGTGTCTATCGACAAGAAACTGATGCCTTGACTTCATTAAGTTAAGCAGGAACTGTTTGAAAACTGCAGTGTTTAAGTAATTTCACACACGCTTAATTGGAATGACTGGGTCACTCCAGGACATCGGTGTTTTGGGTTTGAAGTGTGTACTTTGCTGTATGCTTCAGGAATCTGTCCTGTTTGAAGATGAATCACCCTTGTTAAGTCTTAGTGCTGTGGAGGACAGTAACGTGTTTTCTCCTAGGACTTTCTTGTTCTTAGCTTTATCTATTGTTCTTTGTGTCTCTCTGAGTTTTCAGCCTCTGCTGACAAGCAGCATTATGCAGCCATCACTATGCTTTACTCAAAAGCCTGAATCATACTCTATGCACATGAATTCAGGCTCTTCTAGCTATGCAAGCTAAATTTTTTGTTGTTGTGTGAAAATGCATTCTAAAAGTTGCCACAAGGTGTAGTATTAGCTTGGAACATTTTTCATTTACTGTCAGTTTTTCTCTTATAGATCACTGCCCCATACTAGTGTACGTTTAAATGGCGAGAGCTGCTGAAATCCACTGATATCAATTTTTCTGGGAAGCAACATTTAAAGGGTTAGTTCATCCAAAAAATGAAATTTCTGCCTTTAATTACTCACCCTCATGTCGTTCCAAACCCATAAGACCTTCGTTCATCTTCAGAACACAAATTAAGATCAAATTGAAATCCAAGGTTTTTTTTTTATCCCCACAGAAAGCAACACAATTACCGTCATTCAAGGTCCAGAAAAGTAGTAAAGACATCGTTAAAATAGTCAATGTGACTGCAGTGGTTCAACCTTGTGGTTCAATACTTTTTTGCGCAAAAACATAACAAAAATAGCAACTTTATTCAACAGTTTCTTCCATACCCTGTCAGTCTCGTACGCAGTTGACGCAGTTCAGTGCTTCTGTGTTTGCATCCGAATGACGACTCAGTTAGGCTGGTAAATCTGAATGTGGTTGGTTATTTTACATGTCAAAACTGTTTAAGTATAGGTTAACTACAATAAATCACAATGTGCACCGGGTGAATTACTTAATGCAGGTAATTCAGCTTTTAATTTCAACTGAATTTAATTCAGTTAAATGTCTTGACATTTTTCACCTTGACATTATGAAATACCTTTTATCCAATTCATATATAATACAGAAGGTGATATGTTGAAGAATATTGCTTCCATGGACAAAAAAAAAAAAATAAATAAAAAATACTGAGATATTTCTAAAAAAATATCTTCTTTTGTGATCTTGTGTACAGGTTTGGAGCGATATGAGGGTGAAAAAATTGATGACAAAAATTCCGTTTTTGGGTGAACTATCCCTTTAAACATTGTATATTTCCACCAAGCCCTCATTTCTTTCAGACTTTTTCTTTACAGACCAGCATGATGAATTAACCCATCCGTTGACCTCTTGGTTATTTTTCCACTGAGATGTTTATGGGTTGGCTGTTAGGTATCCATGTCTGTTCAATGTCTCCTGGGTCCTGACTAAAAGCTAGAGATGCTGCTCTGAAAAGGAAGGAGAGGATGTTACAGTGCCATTTACACTTAGGCCAGAAACAGACTGTTCCGTTGTATATAATTTCAATGCGTTATGTTACTGTGATGGTAACAAGTAGATAGCTATAACAGGTAGTTAGCTATAAACATGTCAGTTTGATGTGAGTCATTGTTTTATATGTGGCCAGCTGCATTTTTCTTTCCACTGCAGCAAAGCAAAATGAAATATAATGACTGTCTCTAAAAATGAGCAGAGGAACGAGTTTTAATGGTTGCTACTCCTCAGATTTCTATAGTCTGATGTAGAGATGATCTGGCAGATGGAGACCACAAAACTGCTGGTGCAGGACTACGGCAGTAAACCTCACTTGACAGGATTTGCAGTAACCTGCCATAAAGGACAGATCAAACGGGCCGAGTGCAGCGTCGGTCTCAAGGGATCGGGGGAAAGAGCATGCTGAAGAGAGTGAACAGAATGAGAGCGATGCAGTTAGATAAAAAGGTGTGGGTGGGTGACCAGTCCCTACAAAGGTCATGTGGGAACAGTCACAGGTAGTTGCAGGCAGATCCATTTTTGTGTTCGAGATATATGTGGTGAGTTGATCTCTTGCAGCGGACAAACTCTTTGCAGCCTGTCTCTACACACATATTCAGACACACAGTGCAAAAGGCTGCCCAATGTATGGTCTTATGATTTCCGCAATGCAAAAGATAGAATGAACGGAATCTTGGAATCCAGTCATAAAAAAAGAATTTACTGTATAAAGTGGAATGTCACAAAATATGGCAGTATTTTGATGAATAAATCAAACGTAAGGCTATACAACCACTATAGTGTCTGTGAATAATAAACTGCTGAAGGACTGCTATTTAAAAACAAAATCTGCATGTTCTGTGTGTCTCTGTGAATGAGTGGCACAGTTTCGTCTACACATACTCAAGCTCATTCTGCCCTCTCACTTTATGAAGACACTTTACATTAACTTCACCTCCAGAGCTGCTCTGAGAGATACTTCACGAGCATTTCACTATTTTTGAAAAATCTATCATCAGATACACAGACAAACTGAAAGATCTTCACTACAACCCACCAAAATAGAAGTTCTGTTTCGGTCCTAACTTGAAGAACGTACAGAAATATATATTACTGTTGTGCGTTAGAATGTACTTCTGACTTTTTTCTTGCAATTGCGAGTTTACATATCGCAATTTTGACTTTTCTCAGAATTGCGTGATATAAACTCGCAATTGTGAGTTATAAAGTCGGTATTGCATGATATAGTCGCAATTGCATGTTTATAAAGTCACAATTGCGAGATATAAACACGCAATTCTCACTTTTTTACTCAGAATTGTGTTTCTATCTTGCAATTCTGATTTTGTAATATGCAACTGCGAGTTATAAAGTCAGAATTGTGAGTTATAATGTCAGAATTGTGAAATACAAACTGAAATATAAAAAAGTCTATTTTCCTTAGAACTGGACTTTATAAGTTGCAATTGCGAGTTTATATCTCACAATTCTGATAAAAGAAGTCAGAATTGCAAGATGTAAACTCACAATTGTGAGAAAAAAAGTCAGAATTGTGGGTTTATATCTCGCAATTCTGACTTTATTTCTAGCAGTTGCGAGTTTATATTCCGCAATTGTGAATTTATAATGCGCAATTGTTTGTTTATTACTGACTTTATTCCTCACAATTGTTTATATCTCACTATTCTGACTTTATTTCTCGCAATTCTGACTTTATAACTCACAATTGCATGATATAAAGTCAGAATTGCGAGACATAAACCCGCAATTCTGACTTTTTTCTCGCAAATATGAGTTGAGAAAAAAAAGTCAGAATTGTGAGATAAAAATTACCTATTTTTTTAAATAATTTAAAAAAAATATTTATTTTTAAAAATAATTTTTAAATTTCATGTGGTTACATTGTTTAAATTGTTAAAGCTGTATGCATTAATTTGATTGCCAACATTTTTGATAGTAAATTTTTATTAAACCATAAAACATAGAATTCAGAGAAATAAAAAAGAGACAACAACATTTATGAAAAACTAAAACAATTCATAGGGCACTGTTATTGTTAACGTTTTATTAATTCAGTTGATTAGACATCCTTCTTGATTATTAAAAATTAACCATTCAAATTAAATTAAATAATAAAATAAAAAAATGGATTCCAGAAAAAAAAAATCAAAAGGAAAACACAGAATTTGGGAAAAATATAATAGATTTCATAGAGATTTCATACTAATGCCTACTTGCTCTCTCCTCATTTATCCCTTCATCTCTTCATTACTCTCCATTATAGGAGCATAAGGTGGGGAGAAGAGAACGAGTGTGTCTCAGTTAAAAATATGTAGTGCTTAGCAAGCGGGAGATGGAGAGGCAGGTGTTTAAGATTCTGAGATTGTCTCACTGTGTACTTTATCTAGTGCAGAGCTGTACCGTACCATCCCAACCTGTGCTTTATATTTCAGGTTTTTGGGCTAGGAGGGAAAGAGACAGAGAAAGAGGGAGAAATTATTCAGGAGGAGAAATTGAGTAGAGTACATTTTGGAGGATTACACAGATTAAAGCATCAGACTAAAACTGTATGTGCGTGTGTTGGTTATAAATAGCATGCACTGAGCACAATAAGATCAGGAACATGTATTAAGAAAATGGGTTTAATTTTAATTTTGTATTGACTTTATCTCAACTGTTTCTCCTAGACAGCAGTGTGATGAAATGGAGAGCAAATGAAATCTCTTGCTTAAATCTTCTGAAATCTTTTTGTGCTAAGGCACAGACCGTAATCTCACATTGGTAAGTTTGCAATTTACCTATGTCTGTAATCAACAACAACAACGACAACAACAAAAAACATTTTTCATCAAATTCCTCCAAGGCCAAATGACCTGAGCTAATCTAATGTTTCTGTTGTTCTCTTGTTTCTCTTTTTCTAAGGAATTCTAAGGGATTTTAGGAGAAACATTCCAGACAAATCTGATGCCAAAAAGAAACATAACCAATGTAGGGCTGGGCTGTATGACAATATATATTGTAGCGACAATATAAATTGTTCTATTGATTGATTCAATGAGAAAATAAAGAGTGGGACTTGAATGATTTTAAAAAGAGTCATTAAAAGTTTTTATTTTTTACATTTGATTATTATATTTCTTAGTCTTTCTTACTTGAATGCTGCTGTCAGACATATTGTGCCTGAAAAAACAGACTTTGTCATTTGCATTTTTCTCAGATTTTATGTGTCATATTGTTTGTTATTTGCATCTTCTTATTTTTAATAATAGAGATCAAATAAAATAACAAAAACAACTATATTGTGATTTCGCTAATATCACCCATATCCAAGAACTCTGTTCAGAGTACTTTCACTGTCCTTGAAAACCTGGAAATTTCAGGAAATTTTAAAGGCATGAAAGTAATAAAATCTTTAAAGGTCACAGAAAAGTCATGGACATTTCTGTAGTGAATATGTTTTTTCTAGTTATGAACCTACAAGCGTAACAGGTAATCTGTGTTTTTGTCTATTTTGGATGGGTTTGAGTTCTGTTTCCTAGGCTGTGTCTGAAATCGCCCCATATTCACGATTTCCTACATTAGTCTAGTAATGTAGTTCACTTAAACGAGTGAAAGAAAATGAGTGAGCGAATTTGGACATTGGGGTTGCTGGAAGGGCTGTCGCTTTTGCATAGTTTGTGCTTGCTGTTTAATAAGTTTAAATTTATTGTTTAATAAAAAACTTAGCAAACTGGCAGCTCCAGTAGTAAGATGAAAAGATTTATCTTGAACTCTGTCATGAAAACTAAGTATAAGCCTTAATTGAACATTTTTTATAGTCAATTAAAAAGGAATTTAAACCTTCATGATACACTGTAGCCACATTGGACCAACCGTTTTTTAAAATGGATGGATGGACAATTCAGCTGCAGGCGCCATCTTCTGGTCAGACACAGTAATTCATCCACAGTAATTCTCCAGCTGTTGAGCGTATATCTGCTGTGCACTCTTTATTGTGGTACATTGTGGGATTGAATGAGTGCACTCAATAACGTCCATATGGTTTCGGACACCACTACAAATGGCTGTCCCCTCAAATGGTGCCCTATTTAAGGGTTTGGGGGGACGATTTCAGACACAGCCCTATTTTTCAGTTCGTTTCTATGGTTTCTCATTGATTTGATTATCATGTGCACCTGTTATTCATTTCATTGATTGGTTTGTTTGTATTTAAGCTCTGTGTTTCTTTCAGTTCGTCGTCTGTTCTCGTCAGGTTTATACAGTTATTCTGTTTGAGGTTTTCAGTCAAGCATGTTTTGTTATTAATAAATCTTTAAACTGCTGTGATTAGATCCATTTCTCATCTTTATTTGTAACCGCTGCTGACAACAAGAGACTTAGTTATTTACATATATATGCATGTTAAACTGGGATAGGAGAAATTTTTTTTTAAATTTTGGATTTTTTTCAAGTCTCTTGACTTACTGTATAATTGTATTTTCTCTAGGAGCCCATATGTATGTTTGTGTGTGTGCATGTGTGTATGTGTGTTTGTATTTTCTAGAGAGGAAATGGAGGTTGGTTGCCAGTAAGACCCAGACGTGGTATATCTGATCATCTGTCATGTTCCTGTCTGTCTCTGCTCTGTGACTGTATTAGTGCACAGGGTTTCTGGGTTACTGCGATGTAGCACACAGAGTTCTTTCAGTGTCCCAATCTCTCCATCTCTGCCTCTGCCTCTCTCTCAATCTCTGGCAATGACCTCAAGGTCATTTTGACATATGCCTTCATCAGCACACACAACCTGGTAAACACCCAATATGACAGATTGAGCATGCTTTTACAGTTTTTTTGCTTACTTTATCCTTTATGTCTTTGAAACAACGTTCAATCAGAATATTGAATAGAGAGCAGACAGGGGAGTCGAGAGTACAGCGATTTAAATAAAAGCAATATGCTGACCTCAACAATTTCCTGCCTGTGGTCTTTTTCTAGGAGCTCTCAGAATGACGTGGCATTATTGACTCTGCGCCAGGAAATGTTTGACAAAAAAGTGGAAAAGAGCGAGACAGAGAATGAATAATGGACTTAGATTATGGAAGAGAGACAGTGTGTAGGCTCATGTCTGATGTGTTAGAGCAGGAAGACACAGTGAGCAGCATTGGAGACGACTTAATCACATTACATCATATCACACTATACAGCTACTGTCCCTGCAGGACTACAGCATCATGTTAAACATCCATTTACCTCAATTTCAAGGTGTCTCATTGTTTGTATGTGTTTTTTGGCCATTACTCATCACTCTTGCCTGTTAAAAGAGTTCTGAGAGAGTCTTCAGCCTCATATTTTATCACTTCTGTGACAAAGTCACAAGCTTGAAAACATCAGAAACAAGACATCAGTCTTGGAATGTGAGCTTTGTGATATCTTTTTCTCTCCTAGCCTCTCTCTCTCTCTCTCTCTCTCTCTCTCTCTCTGCTTAAATGCTTGAAATGTGCATGAATTTGCAGTGCCATGCGCATTTATATAAAATTCTCTTATTCTCACTAAGGCTTCATTTATTTGATCAGAGATACTTTAAAAACAGTAATATTTTGAATTATTATTATTATTATTATATTATTACAATTTAAAATATTTGTTTTCAATTTAAAGATATTTTAAAATGTAGTTTACTCCTGTGATGGCAAAGCTGAATTTGCAGCAGCAACTATGACACATGATCCGTCAGAAATCATTAATATGCAGAAATAGAAATCTTTTTTATTATTATAAATGACTTTACTGATACTTTTGATCAATTTAATGTATCCATGCTGAATAAAAGTATTAATTTCTTTAAAAAGTGACCCCAAACTTTTGAACAGTAATATATTTATATTAGCTGAGTGAACTTTGCCAACATGTTGCTCAGCTGGTGCAGTTTAATGAATCAACTGGCAAATTGGTCTTATTGAATCAGCTTGGATGACTCACTTACTCACAGGTTTTCATGCCTGTGCTCGGTGTCGCCTACTGGAAAATCAATGTCCTGTAAGGAACAATTGGTTTTGCCTATGTATCAATTTCTTTACAAAGTTACATTGTAATTTTTTTAAATAGGTAAGGTTTTTTTATGAATGAGTTAGATTAGAGAGTGTACAAATGTGCCTACCATACTCCTTCCATACTTTTGGAAAAGAATCCCAAGATGCACCTCATGAAGTTGGTGCCAAACATGTAAAAAGGGTGATGACTTAGGTTAATCTGAAATATAAGACTTGATTTAAAAAGTTTGGCCATGCTTAACATTGTTTATACTTCATGAACAACTCTATATCTCCATATTTTTTTACATTATTTTCATTTATTTTTTTGTCATCTTGTGTCCCTCCTCTATGCCATTTAATATTCAATCATGCGGTTACTCTGAGTAATAAAAGACTTTGCCCAAGGCCAGGGCCCTTATATCTGAAAGTGTAGAAGCCTAGTTGCAAGTGTTTTCCATAACTTAATCTGAATCTTTTTATAAAAGCTTTAATATTAGATGTTGAGACTAGAGTAATATAGTTTATGGTTTTCCAGCATGGCTTCCGCTATATGTGCCGTACTTATGCATTTAGGGCTAGACTCCTGCTGCGGTTTCGTTTCTCATGAATAATATTTTTTTGATGAATATCTGATGCATTTCCATGAAAATATAAGATGTGAAAATATTTGGAGGTCTGAGTTCAAATTGGAATTTTAGGAAACAGCTGACCCCAGGGGTTTGTGGTTTGTGTATGTTAGCATGTATGAAGGAGAATATGCTCTATAACAAGCGTTGACTTCTGTACATGGCGGTAATGTGTTTGGTGTTGTTTATCAGATCCTCTAGTTGTGTACAGTCAGATAAAAGAATGCGTGTGTGTGTGTTGCAGTAGCTCTGCTTCAATTATTCAACTCTCTGTCCAACCCCTTGTCTCTTCCTGACATCCCCACTCCTGGGTCCCCATATCTCATTCACTAAGCAGCTCACAGATCGGATTATCCCAACTGCATTTCGTTTTCAATACATCCATTTATGCATTCTCAGACCCTCCCTCTAGATTCAAACAGCCAGCCAGACCACCTAACATTCAATCAGAGACTCGTACAAGAAAGATGGCTGTCAGTTCGTATAACCTGTTTAGTGCTAACAAAGACTGAGACGTATGCTGGCAAGATTGCAATGCTAATTCTGTGTTTGGTTTTCATTTCTTTGTTTTACTCTGGGTCTGCAGCAGTTGGGTTGAGCTAAACCTATTCCAACCACCCTATTGATTTTAATTCATCATTATACTGTGCTGTTCACCCAGAATGCACATGAATCCCACATGTAAGGCCCTGCTATTTAAGGCTGAACGATTTAGTCAGAGAATCCTATTGTGATTGTGCTGTGAACTGTTAAATAATGAACATTTCATATTTCTGTTTTAAGGTTAAAAGAACAAGAAGCGTCATGATTTCAGTTTTATTTTGATTAATTGTGCAGCCCCACTGCTATAAATGCTGATCTCAAAAGCCCTGGTATAAGTCTTGGTAATCTGCTCATCGGCTCTGTAGGTGATTTCTAAATGTACAGGTTGTATAGATGCAGGGGCTGCGGCTGATTGGTTTTGGGCTCAAAGGAGGGGGGATGTCATTGACATTTCTAGTGGCAGTGCAGAGATAAGGTCATCCTAAGTGCATTAGCACTGAGAAATTGACAATCAGCTTGACGAGTTGCAAATTGTTATCCTTCTTTAACATGCATAATGTCTGCAGCTGCAGTCACAGCCACTTCATCCCCACCGCAGGGAGACGAGGAGCAAAAGTCTGAGAAATGAGATGAGAGGAAGGTGTTGGAGTAGAAGGAGGGAATGAGAATGACTGAGAACTGGGGAGACTGACAGAAAGGGAGAGAGAGGGAAAGGGGACAATGTACGTACTGGACGGAGGAGGACAAATTGTGTGCTGAGCATTTAAAATTGCTGAATTTACACAAATGAATCACCACAGAACTGCTGTGGTTTGATAATATGTCCACTCTAACTGCGAGTCTGTTGCTTCTATGAAAGATTGAGAATTTACAAAGGCTTTTCAGACTTGACAAGCAGAAGCATAAATGAGTTTTGAAAGATGTAAGTGTGGCAGAGTGAGGTTCTTAATGGAAGGCAGGATGTTTGTGGAGCGAGGTTTGCAGTATTTGCATTATGCAGTATTTCAGTTGGTTTCTTGATTCTGATTGTTTCAAGGTGTTGATTTTCTACTGCATTGCTATAAATTAGTTCACAAATTATACTTGAAACTAGAGATTGACTGATTTGTTTGTTGTTTTGTTTAGTTTAAATCTTTTACTGATAAACCTTTTGCTCTCACAGATATGTTATTTTAAATCTCCCTTTCGCAAACACTTTTCTATTTTAACTTCTAATACTGCTAAGCTGGCAGGTTAGTTAAAGGGTTAGTTCACCCAAAAATGAAAATGATCCCATAATTTACTCACCCTCAAGCCATCCTAGGTGTATTTGACTTTCTTCTTTCAGTCAAACACAATCGGATTATATTAAAATATTGTATTAAAAAATATTCTGGCTCTTCCAAGCTATGGGAGTAAATAGTAACCGATATTTTGAAGCCCAAAAAAGCACATCCGATATGGCTCCAGGGGGTTAATAAATGCCTTCTGAAGCAAAGCGATGGGTTTGTAAGACTATAATCACTAGATTCCGGTAACGTCTGTCTGCGCACTCACGAGAGAGTCGAGTTCCGGCGTATGATGTTGGACGTATGAGTAGTGTAAGCTTAGGTGAGAGTAGATGCCTCTCGCGATTCAAACAAATAGGGCTTGGCAACAAACTCAAGCTCCAACTACATTTCTCTTTAAAAATTCTCGTTTTACCCCTTATTTACATTGCACACGTCTTCAGTTCATTACAGCTCCAACGTGGCCACCGGAGTCGCTCACAACCACTCTAGTCAATGCTTGTGTTTACACCAGCCGCGCTGGGGCACATTTCAGAAGCGTCCCAGAAGCAGCTCGGCGCATTGCTTCACTAAAGCATCCAAGCAGCGCAGTTCAAATATAAAATCTTTCACTTCAGAAGGCCTTTATTAACCCCCTGGAGCCATATGGATTACTTTTATGATGGATGGATGTGCTTTTTTGGGCATCAAAATATCTGTTACTATTCACTACCATTATAAGGCTTGGAAGAGACAGAATATTTTTTAATATAACTCCGATTGTGCTTGACTGAAAGAAGAAAGTCATATACACCTGGCTTGTGGATGGCTTGAGGGTGAGTAAATTATGGGATAATTAAAATTTTTTGGTTGAATTAACCCTTTAAACACCTACCGCTGGTTTCAGAGACAAGGCTTAGGCTAGTCCTATACTAAAATGCATGTTTAACTGAAAGCAACTACAAATCCTAAATATGTCAGTGCCATTATTTTGTCTCTTATTTTTTACTAAGCCACATTTATAAAAGCTACTTAAATGTCCTAATATAAGTAAGGCCTACTCCTGGCTTAATTTAAGCCCAGTCTGTGAAACCAGGTCATAGATTTTAAATTTAGATGCTAAGTGTTTTTATTGATAATAAATGCATTGGGAATTAAATTAGTTTCTCACTTTGTCCCTTGTTTTGTTTTTTGTTTTGTTTTGTTTTGTTTTGTTTTCACCAATACCAATACTGATTAAATTAAATTAATGTTTTATTTCTATTTTTGACAATAAATGAATAATCATTACAGTACAACAATATAAAATGTATACATTAGAAAAATTTTATTCAATTTTATTTTTCATTATTAGTAGTGGTAGAATTTATTGGTAGGATTTATTCCAATATATTAAATATTTTTATATTATATTTATCTTCCCCTGTTAAATATTAAGCTTGAAATATTTTGCATTTTTCATTTTTCCACTGGAAGTTGGGAATAAACACATTATAAAGACACATTATAAAGACATGTGCATGTGGTACACCTGAAGTGTGACAGTCCATCATCAATTATTTCTTACATATCTTGTTCTCTGTTTGTGGCTATGTTTCACATCATAGATCTTACCACACTGTTCTGAATATTTGCTGCGAGATGTCATCTTTTTTACTTTGACTGTTCACATTTGTGTTTATACTGTAAATTACACACACCTGCATCATTGTGAACAGGCAGTTGACCACCTGTGAGAGAGCATATACAGAAACAATAACATGCTTTACATGGACAACATGACAACAACAAAACCGTTACATTTCCAATTGTCTTCAAGTAACTGCAAATTGAACAGCAAATTTGCTAACATGGCATGACTGTGATACAATTTTTTTGTTTGAACTAATGCATCTCACCAAATATTAATTAAATCTGCTATCTCAGCATCTTTCCAGTGATTCTGCTTGCTCCTCCCCCGGTTTTTAAGATTTTAGGCGCTTACTGGCACTGAATGATAACAACATGATAAAACGATGATGATATGCATACAATATGTTAACAGAATGTGTGATTTTAGATCTGACTGCATCAGATATATATAGTTTCAAGGATCACATCTAGAGGCATGTCACATGAAAGGAGAAATCCAATTTGGGTCACTTCCAGCATGTTGCCTGAACATCGAGTGTTTAATTCAGGCATTTCAAGGTCAAAATGGTCTGGTTTTTCTTTTCTGTTAGCTCTCCCTCCCCCACCGCCTCAATCTGACCTCTGACTCTGGCTAATTAACTGATACAGCTTGACTTATCGAATAGTGTGACTTGAATACTAAAAGTAAACACTGAGTTTTTCTGGAAAATGTTGTGGCTATCTGCCCTCTCCTTATCTTATCCATTTCCCTTCCTCCTTTTTTGTATTACTGACTAACCTTTTGCTCTCTGAGGTATTTTATATTAAATCTCCCTTTTGCCATTTTTTTTCTACTTTAACTTCTAATAAGCTAAACCTAAACACATTGATTTTAAATTTAGATCCAGTGCCTTTTTATTAAAAATAATTGATTTGGGAATTAAATTCATTTCTCATTCTCTCTCTCCGCAGGGTGTGTGCTCCCAGAAATGCCAGCACATGTTCATCGTAGAGACGGTGTGTGTGGCCTGGTTCTCCCTGGAGTTTCTGCTACGGTTCGTGCAGGCTCAAAGCAAGCTGGAGTTCCTCCGTGGACCTTTGAACATCATCGATGCCATGGCCATCCTGCCCTACTACGTGTCTCTGGTCGTGGGAGAAACCCCCGATGATGACAATGAGCGACCCTCTGGAGGTAAGGGCTACTTGGACAAGCTCGGGTTGGTACTGCGGATCCTACGTGCCCTTCGGATCCTGTACGTGATGCGGCTGGCCCGCCACTCTCTGGGCTTGCAGACGCTGGGGCTGACGGTGCGAAGGAGCATGCGCGAGTTTGGCCTGCTGCTGCTCTTTCTCTGCGTAGCCGTGACGCTCTTTTCACCACTGGTGCACCTGGCAGAGAGCGAGCTTACCGGAGCGCAGGATTTCAGCAGCATTCCCGCCTCTTACTGGTGGGCAATAATCTCTATGACTACAGTGGGTTATGGGGACATGGTGCCCAGGAGCATCCCCGGTCAGGTAGTGGCGCTCAGCAGCATTCTGAGCGGGATCCTAATCATGGCCTTCCCAGCCACTTCCATCTTCCACATGTTTTCCCGCTCCTACCAGGAGTTGAAACAGGAGAATGACAGGCTTTTTAAGGAGGAGTGCGCAGCAGCCGCAGCTGCTACCGCAGGAGCCGAGGAAGAGCAGGATGGAGGATGGGTGGACTTTCCTCCTCCTAGACTAGTTCTTACTCCAGACACCGAGACGCCAGGCTCTGTTGAAGACCTTTCTCTACTCGGGAATGGTGGAGAGACTTCCGGGAATAACAAGCACCCGTTACCAGCTGGAGCCTTTTAAGTGATGCACAACCATTGTACTCTTCTCTAGATCAAACCTGTTTTTCCCTGCCCTCATACTGAACCCTTTTGCAGTGGACAGGGTGAATTTTCATGAACGGCTCCGTCTAAAGAGTTAAAGGGCCTTGAACATACAGTATTTTGTCTTCCATCAGCCACAAGCTGACTATCTCAGTGAAGTACTATTTCCTTCATATTTACACTGTGGACTTACGTCAGATTTAGCACTCCATGAAAATCCATGCAATAGACATAAAAAACAAAGCTACATAGTTTAACTTTGGAGCCTTTTTCCACAGCGTTAGACATACGACAGAGAAATTTACATTTCTCAAAATGACTATATGCTTTTTTTTTAACAAATCCAAAGATGTGCTTTTTGTGGACTGTTTTAAATGCAAGAATTGCTCTTCCAGAAAATGTGCATAATGCATATAATTTTCTGCGTTGGTCGGGACGGACATGCAATGGCTCTTGAACAGCTCCAAATAAAAACAGCAGTAATCTCAGAGTCTTGTCCTGTTATTTAGTGTTCATAGAAGGATTTTTAATCCTCTTCTTTGAAACGCTTAGTCATTAGACACAGTCACCCTGTTCTCTTCTCTTCATTTTACGAAATATCACATGTGTGCCCCTGCCATCTGCCAGCTCTGAGGAGATGCAACAGTTACGGAGTAATAAATCTATGATTGTTTTAGTGTTTATTGCTAGAGTTGAGATTCAGCCATGTCGTGACCTCAGTGAGGTCAACCCTGTTTTCATCATCTTCTCCTCTTCTTACCAATTTCTCCCTAAGAGAGTCTGATGCCCCCATGTGAAAAGCTTCTCTGTAAGGTCACAAAATTGTCCCACTGCCCAATGTTTGCAGGGCTGATGGGGGGATCTTGATGAGGCTGGGGATAAAACATGAAAATAAATTCTCAGAGATAAAAAAAGTCCTTCTGGAGTCAGATTCTGTGACAGACTTTGCTTTGTCAACAAATCACAAATTTGCGCTTCTAATCCAATTATTCAGTCATGTTGCGTCAGATAAACGGCCTTGCTACTGTGCCGAAAGTCCCAGAAGGCTGAGTCATGAATCGGAAAAGGTACAGAGGAAGCAAAGAGGCTTTGATGGACCAATCAAATTACACGTGTAGCTTTTCTCAGGATTAACCAGCTGGTTGAATCATTAAATGGACATCAGCTTGTTCTTAATGTAAAGGTTAAACCTGTTTATCACTTGTTTTTCTTTCATGATACACAAGCAGGGCCAGGAACAGGTCTTAGTCCGCTCTCAAGTTACATAGTAAGTACACTACCCAGATAGTCAACCATTTCTGTCAAAATCACTATATTACTTACTAGAAATGTCATCATATGTTCTTCAATCTCTCAAGTCGTCAGAAAAGGAGGATAAGAATATATTTAATAATGGTACTGTACTTGTAAAGAGCTTCAATGAAGATAAACAAAGCCAAAAAATGATATCATGGCAGGCTCCGCAGCGATGTTGATGATAAATGCCAGCTACATTTAATGCACAACTTAAATTGTGTTGCAGGTCATAGAGTCATCAGCGTCCTAATGTTTAGTGCTTAAATTTGTGTTCACGTTATACTGATATTAAACTGTTATGTAACATAACCTGGAAGAGAAAACCATATTTTTAACCGTTTTGATGGAATGTATTCTATTGCAATAACAATTCATATGAACTTAATAACCATCTGCACCATTTAGCAGCATTAGATGGGGGGAAGCTTTGTGAGATATGCCATCAGCATAGCTATAAATATGCTTTTAGCCACAGTGCTTATTGAGAAATCTTGTTGAAGGATGGCTTGAATGATGTATCATATGCCATTATTTATCAAGAAAGGCCATATCTAGGTGGCAAGTGTCTTCTGCTGGCACCAGTGATTGATGTAAAAAGCATCAAGAAGGGTTTAAGAGGCCATCCATCAGATATACTTGATGGTAAGATTGATTCCTATTCAATGTATAAGTTGATTTTTAGATTTCAAAGTGTGGTAGATTTAAGATTTAGTTCTCTCATCAAGTAAACACATTTACAGTGCAATCTGAGCAATAAGTCAATGATGCATGAGTATGTGTATGTTTTGACATTTCAGAGCATTTCAGCAAAGAGTAACAGCACTTTTCTGTGCTTATGCACAGCAAATCTTTTAATAACAGCCACTTGAAATCCACACTGAAATATGACACATAAACTGTTCAGTCGGAGGTAAACAGGTCAGAGTGTAATGATCAATGAACTTGTTAAGAATAAACTTCACTTACTTGTTTTTAACATCATAATATGCAAAGTGAAAGCCCGAAACAGCGCAAATGTGTTTAGAAGGTTATCTTTTATTTTTCTTACTTCCTCCTTATAACTTTATCAAAAATGTGGGTGGTTGTGTAAGTTAGTAAATGTGGGTTTCTGATGTCAGACATTTTAAGCTTTTGGAACAAGACGTTTTTTGCAGCGTAGTGTCATTAAATGGCCTTTTGAACTGTTTTCGGTTCTTAAAGTTACAATATGTTTACATGATATATTCAAGATCAAGGAAAGTTGTATTTCTCATCACATCCTTTTAACTATTCATGAGTGGCATGAGTTCTGCAGTGTTGTCTGGATGCTTCTATTGGCATATCTGTGATGTTGTCATCATATTATATTTCAGGCTCAAATGTGACTTTTTATCACTTCATTTAGCTTAATCACGACATTTAGCTGCCTGTTGGCAGAGATGCTATAAGTGAACAGATGTTTGAGTTCTCACTATTCAGTTCTTTTTTTGATCTTGTATGTCAGCAAGGTTATAATTGGGCATTGGCTTGTCTGTCAGTCTGACTTGTTTGCTTGTAAATGGATTTGATCTTGTGAACTTTGGCTGACATTATAGTGATCTAGATATACAGCAGCTACTGAATTACCCAGAATGCACTGTCTAATCTCATCTAAAGCAGTACACAGGTTTCAGCATGAACATTGCTTTTTTAAATACACAGTCGGTAGTATAGATTAAAGAAAGAGTCGCTGGTCATGTAACTAAACTTAGCCTCATTGACCTCAAACAGCTCTTCTTGCTTTCACTGTGGACAGACAAATTGCTTGACGTTGCAAAGGCATTGCATCGCTCCTAGCTACGACACAGTGTAATTTTTTCCCCCTCTGTCTGTCATGATGGTAAGAACCTCAATGGGGCAGTGAGCTTCCCATTAATCTTAGCTGACAACTTGACCATAGATGTACTGCAGTGTGGCGATGAAATTCTGGAAAGAGTCTCGCTTGGAAAGTTAAAGCATTCCTCTTCTTTGTATCACACAAGCGTCATCATTGCAGTAGTTCCAGTCTAGGTGAAGGTTTCACTGAACATCAGAGACCTCGGTGTCTTTGACAGACAGCTGTGATTGATTCCTAGTGTTTCTATAAAGGCAAAGTTTTAAAAATGAATCAAAGGCTCTAGGAGCAGGCATTTTCAGCATTTTTTTTTTCCTAGGCTTACTTCACAGTGAGTATCCATGTATTATTTATACACCACACAAACCTAAGTGAAAGAGCAGGAAGGGACACTCATTCATGCAGAATAAGTCAAGTTCATTTAAAGAGTGCTATTGGTTAATAAACTCGCTGGATTTAATTATGTGATGTCATTATCGCACAGCTAATAGGCTATATTATATGCAACTTTATCCGCGTACATACAGTACATTTACGCAAAGCTATATATACTGTATAGCAAATCTCAACTGCAAAATGTATCTATATTATCACCTAGCACTTTATATAAAGTTGGATATATGTGACCCTGGAACCAGTCATAAGTAGCATGGGTATATTTGTAGCAATAGCCAACAATACATTGTATGGGTCAAAATTATCGATTTTTCTTTTATGCCAAAAATCATTTGGATATTAAGTAAAGATCATGTTCCATGAAGATATTGTGAAAATTTCCTACCGTAAATATATCAAAAAATGTATTTTTGATATATGTATTGCTAAGGACTTCATTTGGACAACTTTAAAGGCGATTTTCTTAATATTTTGATTTTTTTTCACCCTCAGATTCCAGATTTTCAAATAGTTGTATCTCAGCCAAATATTGTCCTATCAAACAAGCCATTGATCAATGGAAAGCTTATTTATTCAGCTTTCAGATGATGTATAAATCTAAATTTCAAAAAATGGACCCTTATGACTGGTTTTGTGGTCCAGGGTCACATATAAGTGTGTACAACTTTATCCGAATACATACAGTACACTCATGTAGGGTGATATATAATATTTAGCATATATCAAATGCTTGATTGCTTGTATCCTTGCAAAATGTGACTATTAGGCATGAAGATATTATAAACATTAGCATCATGATTTGCTTTGAAACAATGGATATTTTGAAAAGTGCTATACAAATATTTTTGACTTGACATGTACATGAATCTGATAACTTTTGCACTGTACACAAATAAAGGGACTATCTGCAAAGTACTGTTTATATATTTACTGTTTATATAGAGGCTGATGATGCTTTTTACATTTTTTTCTTATTCAGGTTTCTCAGGCTTTTAAGCAGGTGTTTGGGCATAATGGCTGTGTCTTAGTCTTGCTGTCAAATGATCCACTTGTGTAGCAGGTGTTCTGCTTGATGCTCAGGTACAAAGTGTCTTTTTGTGTCCCTCAGAGATCAGCAACAAACTGTCGAATTTCGAACTGTAAGAAGCCTTCCATCATACAGACAAACTAATATACTTGACTTCTTTTGTGGTGAAAAATGTGATGCCTTGTCTCTTGTACTGTAATGAAATTCGCTGCTGATGCAGATTATATTTCTGCTGTTAGGTGACGCCAACCAACTTCTGTTCTTCTACATTATTCTTTAAGAAAAAAATAGTTTGACATTTGAGACAGAAATAGGTTGAAGAGAGTCAATGAATAATGCAAATAATTCAATTCAATTCAATTCACATTTATTTGTATAGCGCTTTTCACAATACATATCGTTTCAAAGCAGCTTTACAGAGAGTGCATGTCAACATTACAATTTAGAGAATGCAGTTAGCTAATAATGTAATAATGTAGGCAATTAATTTACAATCACTGTTAGCAATGAGCTCCTGGAAAAATGAATTACATATTAACAACAATTAGGATATATAGAAATTTGGGAATGTGCGTGTTGATCCAGATCTTGCGTTTATCAAATACTAATATGATAAAGTAAATGAAATGAACAGAGAATAGTGACTTTATAATTACTGCAAAGTCACAATTTCACTGCATTGCAACATTGTTAGCAAGCTTTGCATCTCATCTCTGGTGCTTGAAATGGATGTTTTATGATATTAAATTTCTGTATATCATCCCATAAACGGATTGAATGTCAAAGGCTCTGTTTGGAGTGAAATAATAGCTTACTGCATACTGTGCAGTATATACTGAAAACAGTATATACTACAAAATATGTGAAACATTATACATTATAAAATGATTATTTTAAACAATTCGGGTAGTGGACTTCTCAGAAATAAATATGGTTATTTTGCTTTTTTAATTCAAATTTAAGTAAAAAAGACTTGACATCCAATCAATTTTTGAGAGAGATGTTAAAAAAATCATAGTTGATATTACTTCTATGTCATTCATCATCCTGGAAAAGGAAGGTTAAGTTAAGTGCATTGCATTATAGTATACATTACACTGCATCCCATACACATATGCCATATTTCCTCTGTTGTAAACTGCACATTTAAGCAAAAGTAGTAGGTCATACAGGTTTATAAATGATACCATTAGTAACTTCTCTGGTGTATGTGGAAGTGCGCTGACATTCTGTAATTGCTATAATGATACAAACTTGTTCTGATGTTCTGCAGAGGCTGACGATGAACAAGAGAGATCAGAGAGACAGGTGGAGGGCCGAGATGGAGCAGGCATCTAGAGATAAGAAGATACAGTACACTGATGATTATTGCCGTTAAGGGCAGATTAAAGGACCACGTTAATCATCTCATCGCCGTGGGTAATTAGCTCCAACTTCTAACATCCTAGAACCAATAGATCAAAGCCCACTCTAAATAGCCCACAGACAGGAATGAGCTATTCTAGTGGTCATGGTGACCAGAATGATGTGATGTCAGGGAATGTAGAAATGTCCCCGAATCGGTTATGAGACTGTGACTGTAATGTATTAATGAGCTTCATCAGACCTCATGATGGATGGTGGTGAATCCATAAAATGTGCACAGAAAAACTGACTGATGATTTCATTCATGATTTATAAACACCTTGCCCAAGGTCTGGGTTCTTACACTCCGGACAAATTCCCTTTTATTTTCAGCAGGTGCATTAGAAATGAGAATGGACATAGAAAAGAGAATGGGAGAAGCTGCAATGCGCAATATGTCTGCTATACAAATGGCTACATTTTGGTTTAAAAAAGTCAATCACATTGGAAAGGCGAACTGGAAAGTATTGCTTTAAGCATAGTTTACGGGGGTAAAAAACTGATACAAATATTTATTTATTGCTTTTAATAATTATTATTTTTTATTATTGTTATTATAACATATTAAAAATATGTTATTTAAATGTAAGCTTGACAGTTTCAGCGATCACATATGCTGAATATGGCTCCTATACAAATGGAGGTTGTGCATTTTATTTTAAAAAATCAATTTTTTGATAGAGACAAACTAGAAAAATTGTTTGTGCTAAAAAAGTACTTATTTATTTATTATTTAAAATGTTATAATTATAATATTATTTTTATTATTGTTATTATAACATAAAATGTTATTTAAATATAATCTTGACCATTTTAGCAGTTTAGGTCTTTCTGTATAATGAGTTTCTACTTGTACATTACTTTAACAAACTATAATACATCATGCTATCTTGTCATTCCATTCAATTTTATTCACTAGTCTGATATCATACTTGTAGAATTGGCTTTCATTTCCTTTCTCTCATCTCTCCTGTGCAGCTCCAGCAGAGATATCATCACTATATCATCAGTCTCAGTCTGGATCACTGCCAGATGTTAGCTTGCCTAAAATCAAGAAACCAAACGCCACAAAAACATTCAAGAAACACAAACACAAAATGAGAAAACTTGTCCACAGGGATCTCCATGTGCCACAGAATCAATCAAGCCACTGGTATGCCTGCACCATTTATCTTCGAACATATCAATGGTTGGAGAAAAGAAAGTAGTCCAATTGGATTGAAATTGGACCCCCTCCTCCCTCCTTCCCAATGCCTATATTAGATATACAGTGTAATTCGTGATCAATCTCGAGATAGGGGAAAGCAGCAGAAGAAGGCTTTGTGTCCTCTCAGCTGTGACAGGGCTGGATTGAGTCTTAATTGTCAACTATCAGCACAGACTGTGAATAAGCCCCTGATGGGCCCTTCATTTCGCATGGGTGGAAATGCACAGAAAGCCATCATCTTGCGTTAGTCTCCCAGTGCATGCA
Source organism: Ctenopharyngodon idella (assembly GCF_019924925.1). Classification (NCBI taxonomy): domain Eukaryota; kingdom Metazoa; phylum Chordata; class Actinopteri; order Cypriniformes; family Xenocyprididae; genus Ctenopharyngodon; species Ctenopharyngodon idella. The sequence goes on along the minus strand of NC_067237.1, from coordinate 25,721,146 downwards.
TATATACATGCGTGTGTGCACGTCCACACTCTGACATTTTGATTGGACAGATAGTACGTTTTTTGTTGACTAAATCTCTCTGCTCATGTAAATTAGAAAGCTTGGGGCTTTGAGTGCTATCTGTGACGCTGGGCAGATGGTGAGGTTGAACTCCAGAGTAATGAATCAAGGGTTTGAAATTTAGATCAGACTGTAGTGAAAAGAACACCCTTAAAATAACCTCTAGATTGGTGCTCAAACGAATATAAAATTCTAATTTAATATCAACCGATTATGACCTTTAGGTAAAAAACACACACAAGTGTTTTAAAGTGTTTGTAGGAGTAAACAAAGAAACAAACAAATTAATTAATTAATTTAAATAATTTGCACAGCTAAAGTGGACAAAAAAGACAAAACCTCTTCTGAAGTGGGATTTAAGTGTCTTACTGTTTAATGCTGCTCAGAGGTGGCATAAATGCATTTACACAGCAATTACAACTATATACTTTGACACAAGGTGCTGAGGTGGGTATAATGTTTTATGCATATGTTTTACACATAAAAACGTACTTTCTTCTAGTAAATTATACCTTTGTAATGTTTAGAAACCCTCTAGTTCTGAATATACATCCTATTCTGAATATACAACCGTAATAACCCACAAACTTTTGTCTTCTGTCTCATTTACATAAACTCCACCCTTTTCTCATCGTCTTGTTTAGCCTGTGGAGTTTTGACATCATCACAGCAGACCAGAGGCTTAGTGCTACAACACACCTGATGGCTACAGGTAAGACTTCTTGTTTCCTATATTGCATATATCACATGTTAGCACAGGGCTTTGCTTAGCCTTTAAGTTTGTTATTTTCCATCAGTATGTGTTGCTTTTGTGTTAAGATAAGGGGGAAGGGATGTTTTTGGTTCTACAACACCAAATCCTCTTGAGGAGCACAGATGGTCACCATGGACACCAAAACATAACCATGACGATAGCAGGGGGCACCTGTGGTGTCACACCTTATGCAGATGAAAACAACAAAACAGAATCACTGTTAGAAGCATAAACACATATGCAATACATAGTAATTATTAGGAAATGCTCAACAGTCTTCAGATCTCTCTTTAGAAGATGACTTGAATGACATTATTTTGAATAACACAAAGTCCATTTCAAGCTGTTACAGTATATGAGCTGTGTTGGGCAAAGCTACTTATTGCATTACAATATTGCATTACTTCCTTAAAAAAAGTAACTAATTGCATTACTTAGTTACTTTTTATAGAAAGCAATGCGTTGCGTTACTTTTGCGCTAGTTTTTCTCACCTGAGCTGTGCTTGCGTGTTTGTTTTTAATAACAAACAAACAACAGTTACATTTTTTGCAAATGTAAAGGCCCTTTCACGCCAAAAGTGAAATGATAAGCCTCAGGCTGAAGGAAATCCAAATTCATGCCTGTAGTAGAGTGATTAGTATGATTGAATTGAATCATTGAAAGACAGCAGCAAAGACATTGGTAAATAAATGTATTGTGTTAAGGTATTTAATTATTGCAGGTTTGCGTAATATTCTGAGTTTGATTCACTGTTTTTATTCATTTTGAGGAATACTGAATCTGTTTTTGTGCAAGTGAGATGAGTAAATGCAGGCTCACATTTAGTCTAGAACTAAAATATCCATCATGTTTACAGCGCACACAAAACCTCTGCCTCTTACTCCTGATTTCTCTCAATATGGGGAAAGTTACTTGGAAATCAAAGTTACTTGCGTTATTTATTTGAAAATGTAACTCAGATATTTTGTTGTCATTTTAAAAGTAATGCGTTTCTTTACTAGTAACTTGGGAAAAGAAATCTAATTACTTACGTAAATTACTTGTAATGCATTACCCCCAACACTTTACATGAGTTTCATTCCATTTGCATTCTCCTTCTTTAAATTCAAATTTAATTCTGCTTTCTGTTTATTACCTCTATACATTCAAGTTGAATTAAAGGGTTAGTTCACACAAACTGTTCACGTGAGCACCACGATGTGTGAACCACCGGAGTCACATGGACTATTTTACCAATGTCTTTACTACCTTTTCTGGGCCTCAAAAGTGGTAATTGCATTGCTTTCTATGGGGGATCAGAAAGCTCTCGGATTTCATCAAAAATATCTTAATTTGTGTTCCGAAGATTAAAGGTCTTGTGGGTTTGGAACGACATGAGGGTATAGGTATTTAATGACAGATTTTTAATTTTTTTGGGTGAACTAACCCTTTAAGAAATTGAATTCAATTTAAAAGTAGTTTTAAATTTAATTCTGAAATCAAACCTAACATACTCCATCAAGCAGAAAGGATTTTGAATGATTTGCCAAAAAGAGAATTCATGTGTATCTAAACCAGTTTTACACTATTCTAAATCAGTTTATTCCTAGATAGAACAGACTGGTTAGGTTTTTCTAAGCTGTCATGTGCGCTCCATGCTCATTTTAAGATAAGCTTGCTCCTCTCTAGTAGCTAATCCAAAAATGAAGAAAAAAGTATTACTTCTTGGAAGAATAACACCTAATTTTCATTTTCATTTACATTACATTGAATTATATCCAAAATTGCCAAGCAACTTTGTATCCAAGAAGAAAAAAAAAAAAAGATGTGCATTCTGTCTTCATTCTGGAAGGATATGCCTTGTAATATAAGCTTCTGAGATAGTAACAACAAAGCAATCTAACGAAGCAATTTCGGTGGAATTGTAATTTAGGTGATCTTTATATTCCAAAGATATCCTATGTGGCTGGCTTCTCATCTTTTTGTGATACTCAGGTTTTGTAATCAACAGCAAAGCCATCTGGGTAAGTGCAGAGACACCTGTGCTTTTTGGGTGAAAGCCACTGGAGTGGAAGGACTGCCAGAAGAGGATGCCCTTCTAGCAATGACAATGTAAAAACATAGAGTTCAACTGGTCTTAACTATTCAGAGGTTTAATACTTATCTATCCTGTTCATCCACATCATCTAATTGGTTTCATGTAGTGTGTCTTCACATTTTCATCCTATCAGAGGGATCCTGAACATAAAGACCCCATTATGATGAACGATCCTCGGCTCAGCTAATGCTAACCTTCTGTTTAACACCTTGCGGGTCACAGCACCCAAACAGAGATTAATCTGAAAGTTATTTCACCCCTGCTGTGATATCCAGTAAGTTGAAGATCATTCTGATTAAGCTACTTGCAGTTTTAATATTATGAGACGTGTTGAGATTCATGTCTGGAATATGAAATCATTAAACAAGATGCCAAGGTCTGTTGACCATGGGTAGTCTGATGCGTGTCCAGAGAGTAAAATATCACAGCTAATCAGGCACTGCACAACATTCGATAACTAACTAGCTGACAGTTGGTCCTTTTTAATTGGTTTTCATCCAAGACTGGACAAGCAATTAGTTAGAGAACATCCAACCAGTGAAGCTTTAAACAGGACATTTAACTTCAAAGCTGATGTATGTTATCTTAACCTTCCAGTGCTGTTCAACCAAAATGATCAGTTCTTATAATCCTGAAAAATGTACATTATGGTTTCCACACAAATATTGAGCAGCACAACTATTTTCTACGGAGCCCCGGACATGACATGCAGGAAAAAAATAGTAGGATAAATCGTGCACACGATTTATTAATTTGTTCCCTCAATTTACTAAAATGTGCACAGGATTTATATTTCATTCCCTCGATTTACTAAAACGTGCGCACGATTTACTATTTCGTTCCCTCAATTTCTAAATCATGCGCATGATTTATAAATCGAGGGAACGAAATAGCAAATCGTGCTCACGTTTTAGTAAATCGAGGGTACGAATTAGTAAATCGTGCGCACGATTTAATTTTTTTCTTGCATGTCATGTGCGGGGCTCCGTAATTTTCAGCATTGATAATAAGAAATGTTTCTTAAGCACCAAAATCATCATATTACAATGATTTCTGAAGGATCATGTGACACTGAAGACTGGCGTAATGGCTACTGAAAATTCAGCTCAGGAAAAAAAAAAAAAAGATTTTAAAATTGTAATACATTTTCACTTTTTTACTGTATATTTTGATCAATTAAATCCAGCCTTGGTGAGCATAAGAGACCTCTATCAAAAACATTAAAAAATCTTAAATCAATCATTGAACGGTAATACACATTTCTCACAGATTTTCATTTTAATAACATAAATGACATGTCATTATTATGTCAGACGTTACTAATGCTAACTAAAATAATTTGTGTGTGAAGTTGATGATTAAGATGTTTCTACTAAACATTATTGCTCAGAAAAAAGTACTGACGAATTGCAGTTTATTATGACGATTTAATTTCAGTACTGGGAATGCTGGCATGTGTTTCGAGACTTTCAATGCTGGAATCAGGTTTAGCTCTGGTAGATAAAAGCATTGTAAAGTAAAGGGATGCAAGCCAATGTAATTTTATCTATGCAAGATAAATATTACTTAGACTCATAACTCACATTATCAAGTTTTCATGCTTTGACAGTGCATATATTCTTTTCAGTATTCTATTATAAATTCAATTCAAAGCATTAGTAGAAATCAATAATATGAGTGTTAATGTCAGACTTCCCTCTTTTTTCCCAAAGTACTGCCAATCTAGACACAGTTAACCAGGATCAGTAGCACCTTATTTCGATAGTCCACTTTAGACATTCTACTAACTCTAAGTAACTTTGCAACTAATGTCAAATAATTCTCAGTAGACTATTAGTAGACTGTCTGCTTAATATCTGCTAACACTTTATTTTGATGTTCCCTCAACAATAACTACATGTCAACTTATTCTTCTAACCCTAACCACTTATTCTACTTACCCTAACCTAACAGTCTACTAACAGTCTAATACTCTAATGAGAGTTAATTGACATGTAGTTGCAAAGTTACTTATAGATGGTAGAATATCCAAGCTGGACCATTTGAAATAAAGTGTAACGTGTAACAGGCTAACGTGTTGCTAATATGATTTAGCATGTTGCTAGCACATTGCTTGCATGATTTGACATTTTTTGCTAGCATGTTAGCTTAATTTAACACATTGCTAGCATGATTTGACATTTTTTGCTAGCATGGTAGCTTAATTTAGCACATTGCTAGCATGATTTAGCATGTTGCTACCATGATTTAACACATTGCTGGCATATACTAGCATGTTGCTAGCATGATTTAGCACATGGCTAACATGTTGCTAACATGATTTAGCGTGTTGCTAGCACATTGCTAGCATGATTAACATTTTGCTAATATGTTTCTAGCATAAATTAACACATTGTTAACCTTTTTAGCAAACATTGTTAACATGTCCTTGGCTAGTTGCTAGGCTTTGCTAGTGATAGATAGATAGATAGATAGATAGATAGATAGATAGATAGATAGATAGATAGATAGATAGATAGACTATTAATACTCTAATGAGAGTTAACTGACATGTAGTTGCAAAGTTACTTATAGATAGTAGAATATCTAAAGTGGACCATCGAAATAAAGTGTAACCCCAGGATCTTATAGCCTATAGGCTATGTGTATTATCATCTACATTAAGTGTCACATTAACATGTTTAACAGGCATTGTGGTGCAACCAATGTTTGTTTGGTTCCTTTATATGGAAGCTTATGAGCATATCTGGTCTAGTTTTTATTTTCCACACCCTGTTTTTTATGCACACTGTATTTTATAGTGTTTCTGTAATACTTTCCCCATCTATTTTATAATTAATAATGTTTAAGTGCCTGTCCAGGAGCCACAAATATCAGCTGAATGAATCTGAAGTTGGCAATTTTTATGCACATTTGACAGTTTAACCTTCCTTTCAGGAAACTCTTCCTACTTTACATGCATAAAGAGGGGAGAGAGAGAGAACATCAATGAAACAAGTTTTTTATTGGCCCCTGAGCATATTTAATTTTCCTTCCTTTTAATTTGTTTTTCAAAACACTCCAAGCAGTGAAGATCAAACATCAGAGGAAGCTTAAATGACCTCCACTAATCAATGAACTCAGAACAGTGGCTGAGAAATGAGATTCAGGATATTACGGAACGGTTTTTGGTTCTCAGGGTAAAGTAATGTTTATGCTTCAATTTTATTTGAAAAAGAGTGTCAGTAGTTCAAGCCCAAGATTACCAGTTTGTATCTTGATAAAAAATATTTTTCCATAAAAGTTTTAAATCCTATACGATGACCTTGGACAATGCTAATTTCAAAACACAGTTAGGCAAAGCTTTATGTATACAAACCCAATTCCAAAAAAGTTGGGACACTGTACAAATTGTGAATAAAAAAGGAATGCAATGATGTGGAGGTTTCAAATTTCAATATTTTATTCAGAATACAACATAGATGACATATCAAATGTTTAAACTGAGAAAATGTATAATTTTAAGGGAAAAATAAGTTGATTTTAAATTTCATGGCATCAACACATCTCAAAAAAGTTGGGACAAGGCCATGTTTACCACTGTGTGGCATCCCCTCTTCTTTTTAAAACAGTCTGCAAACGTCTGGGGACTGAGGAGACAAGTTGCTCAAGTTTAGGAATAGGAATGTTGTCCCATTCTTGTCTAATACAGGCTTCTAGTTGCTCAACTGTCTTAGGTCTTCTTTGTCGCATCTTCCTCTTTATGATGCGCCAAATGTTTTCTATGGGTGAAAGATTCCAGTACCCGGATCCTTCTTCTACGCAGCCATGATGTTGTAATTGATGCAGTATGTGGTCTGTCATTGTCATGTTGGAAAATGCAAGGTCTTTCCTGAAAGAGACGACGTCTGGATGGGAGCATATGTTGTTCTAGAACTTGGATATACCTTTCAGCATTGATGGTGCCTTTCCAGATGTGTAAGCTGCCCATGCAACCCCATACCATCAGAGATGCAGGCTTCTGAACTGAGCGCTGATAGCAACTTGGGTTGTCCTTGTCCTCTTTAGTCCGGATGACATGGCGTCCTAGTTTTCCAAAAAGAACTTCAAATTTTGACTCGTCTGACCACAGAACAGTTTTCCACTTTGCCACAGTCCATTTTGAATGAGCCTTGGCCCAGAGAAAACGCCTGCGCTTCTGGATCATGTTTAGATATGGCTTCTTTTTTGACCTATAGAGTTTTAGCCGGCAACGGCGAATGGCACGGTGGATTGTGTTCACCAACAATGTTTTCTGGAAGTATTCCTGAGCCCATGTTGTGATTTCCATTACAGTAGCATTCCTGTATGTGATGCAGTGCCGTCTAAGGGCCCGAAGATCACTGGGCATCCAGTATGGTTTTCGGCCTTGACCCTTACGCACAGAGATTGTTCCAGATTCTCTGAATCTTTGGATGATATTATGCACTGTAGATGACACTGCCACTCTGAGAGACTCTTTTTATACCCAATCATGTTGCCAATTGACCTAATAAGTTGCAAATTGGTCCTCCAGCTGTTCCTTATATGTACATTTAACTTTTCCGGCCTCTTATTGCTACCTGTCCCAACTTTTTTTGGAATGTGTAGCTCTCATGAAATCCAAAATGAGCCAATATTTGGCATGACATTTCAAAATGTCTCACTTTCAACATTTGATATGTTATCTATATTCTATTTGAATAAAACATAAGTTTATGAGATTTGTAAATTATTGCATTCCTTTTTTATTCACAATTTGTACAGTGTCCCAACTTTTTTGGAATCGGGTTTGTAGATTTGTTTACTGAGTATTGAACTTTTATATACAGCACAAATTCTTTGGAGGTGAAATGTTTATTTGACAATCTCATCTTCAAAATCCTACTATTACTAGGCACTTTGTGAGCTGCTGGGGTTTAAAAATGTGAAGGAATTATGTGACATCTATTGGAGCCTATATCAAAAAAGCTGAAGTCTGTACTTTTCTTTGCCATTCTTGTGCAGTTGTTACCTATTTCTATTTTATCTGATCCTTAGAAATTACTTTCATTGGTGTTGGCTAATATATTCAGGATGTTTCAGTCATAAATAATATGTTCGTCTTGAATAAAAGCAGTTAATTTAGATGCTATCACATGAAGCACATTTTTCGCTTATCTAAGAAAACATGTTTTACAAAGCTGAATGCACCAGAAGGTTCATCATATTTATCATAAGGAAAGTTTAAAATGATATAAAGAAGCTGTGTTTCTCTGCTTGTGTATGCATTTTACTGTCCTATCTAAATGAGTAGGGTAGGATATGAAGGTGATTTATTCTATAATTAATTGTTCATTTCTGCACATCTTGTTATTATGCACTCTAGAGAATGATGTGCTACACACATTACTTTCCAGAGTAATCCATTTACAAAACAGCTTGTTTATATTCAGGTCCAGAGATCATCCAAGCGAGGACCTGTGAAGCTCGGCCACAGCAGTTGTGCATCTCCTTCGGCACAAAGAGAGAAGAATTCTGCAGTAATGCGTATGAAAATAGTTTATAGCCAAGCAGATTACCTACCACTTCCTTCTTCTTCTCTGTGTTGACCTTTGTATTTCTGTGTACAGTATACGCATTGTCACTGAAGATGAGCCATGCAGAACTTGGAAATGGAAATGAGGAGTCTTTTCAGCCAACAGATATTATGAGAGGTAAGATCTCATTTGTATTGCGGATATAATGACTAGAACCCCTGCAACCCCTTTCAGCTGTGATTAGATTCAGAATTTAGTGCCTTATTATATTTTAATTGGCTGATACATGATTAAAAAATATTATGTGAAAAAGCAAGATGTTTTATCTTAATTTTGTTCTCATTTATATGTATTTTTTGCACTGCAAAACAATGTTTGTTGAAAACCTAAAATTTAAAATAGAGCTTCATACTGTAAAATCGCTGTGCTGCATTTTACACACAAAAACAGTCTGCGTATGTTTTAAAAAAAGAGGAAAATTTAGCAAAATTTATATTATTTATAAGCAAAAGTGAAAGTTTAAGCATTAGCCTTATTATTTTGAATGCTCCCCTCATTGTCTATAGTGGTTGTTGCTATAATGGTAACTTGTAAATATGAAAAAGTGCAGAAAGTAACATGTAAAAATAATAATATGGAAAAAATATTTCATACATATTATGGTTTTGCCCTACATGACATTTTGTAGTCCCATGTCATAGGTGACCCTGGACCACAAAACCAGTCATAAGGGTAAATTTTTTTAAATAAATAAACTTTCCATTGATGTATGGTTTGTTAGGATAGGACAATATTTGGCTGAGACACAACTATTTGAATATCTGGAATCTGAGAGTGCAAAAAAAATCAAAATATTGAGAAAATCGCTTTGAAGTTGTACAAATGAAGTCCTTGGCAACGCATATCCACTCACAAAAATACATTTTTGATATCTTCATGGAACATGATCTTTACTTAATATCCTAATGATTTTTGGCATAAAAGAAAAACAATGTAATATTGGCTATTAATTACTTTTCCCTTGAAAAAGTAAAGTAAGGGATTACTCAATTTTTCTGTCATTTAATTACAGTAACTTCTGATGTAATTGCATTAAATACTGTATAGACTATAGAACAATTTTATATAAAACAATAGTGGATTTAACATCAAAATTTAATGTCTATAACGATAAAATGTATGTTTTTAATGTAACCTTCTCCCTTTAAATACTTTGGTCAGTTCAAGTATAATTTATGCAGTGATATATTATTTATTTTAAAGAATTATTTATTTGTTTTTGGTAACACTTCATTTTACAGTGTCATTGTTACATGTGTTACATTTAGTTACTATATTAATAACTATAAATTATGCATAATTACATGCAACTAATCCTAAACCAAACCCTACTCCTAACCAGTGTTGGGGGTAACGCTTTACTTTACTTGAGTAACTTGAGTCGCTTAATCAGATTACTTTTTTCAAGTAACTAGTAAAGTGATGGATTAATTTTTTTTTTTAATTTACAACAAAATATCTAAGCTACTTTGTTTTCAAATTTACTGACTGACAGCTCTCCTGTCCCAGAGGTGTTGTGTGCGCTGTGTAAACATGATGGTTATTGTAGTTCTCGACTAAATGTGAACATGCCTTTACTCATCTCACTTGCATGAAAACATTCAGTATTCCTCAAAATGAATAAAAACAGTGAAATGCAATCACAGAATTTTACACAAACCTGTAATAATTAAATATATTTAATTAAATTAGACAAGCAAGCCCAAGTGAGGAAAAAGTAATGCAAAAGTAATGTAATGCATTACTTTTCATAAAAAGTAACTAAGTAACGCAATTAGTTACTTTTTAGGGAGTAACGCAATATTGTAAGGCAGTAACCTTCCCCAACACTGCTCCTAACCCTATAGTAAGTACATGTAGTTAATTAATATTACTCAGTACTTAAATGTATAATTACAGTGTAACAAAGACACCTTAATATAAAGTGTAACCTACTTTTTATAGAGCAATTAGTACAGTAATCTAATTACACTATTGAAGATGTAATTTGCAGCTATTAATTACTTTTTTGGAGTAACTTACCCAACACTGCTGATAATACCATCCTGTGACACACGCATTGGCTATAAAACAGGACAAACATGTCAGCTGCTCTAGAAAGCACCCCTACGTGGATAATGAAAACCAACAGCATAAACTCCAACTGTACATTCAACTGACTGATTCAGAACTGTTATTTCAAATGCTAGAGGCTGAATGTTTACAGTTTCTTGTTTACAGTGTGTTCACTATTCTTGTAGGGGTATTGACAGAGGTTACACATTCATTGCTTCATACAAAAAAAAAACAAAAAAAAAAAACGTGCACACAACATTCGTTCAGTTTGCAGCAATGTGATTATAGCATGTAGTAGTTAATCATTCTTCAGATGTTTTGACACAGAGATAATAATTGATGAACTATATCACTTTCGTCTCGTGTTACTGGGCTCGGAGAACATCAGTGCTGACTAGGCAGTGTGGATTTATGCATTTCCATTTATATAAAAACTTGTTTTTCTTTTTTAGATGGCAAATGATGAACTTCTTCTGAGCTTCCAATGGAACTACAAAGGAAGAGAAGAATAGTTCGGCCTGCAGGTCCCCCGGATGGAGGCTATGGCTGGTTCATTGTGCTTTCCACCTTCCTTGTCTTTGGGTTGACATTTGGTGTAATCAAGTCCTTTGGTGTGTTCTTCGTAGAAATACACCACTACTTTGCAACCACAGCGACTGCAAGCTCATGGATCACATCCATCTCTGTGGCAACAGTACATTTTGGGGGTATGTACAAATTTCAATTTCAACCAGCAGGGGGCTCCCTCCACTTACACTCTCAGTAACCTTTGCCTTTAAATGCTTAACTGTAGACATACACTAACTGATATGTCAGTGTGACACTTGATCTTCTCTTTTTCGTTATTAATATTCATGTGCAATTATCATACAAAATCAAATCTGCAAACACTTTCGCAATAAATGAAGATGTGATTTACTAAAAACTCTTGATCTTCACCATTGTCTGATCTTATTAAAATGCATGCCAACACAAGCTCAATGTAATCTTTTAATATTTGTTAGAGCCCCACTCATGTTTTCCGGCACCATCACACATTGTGAGGCTGAAATATATCTAACAGAGCAGGAGACTAGAAATATGAGTTTGTGTTGTACCCCTCCATTTCTCTGTCTAACAGTATGATAGCGTTACAGGAGCTGACGGAGCACTTGGCTACTAGCTGTACAGTATGTCATGACTGTGTTCTTTGTGTTTGTCTGTGATTCAGCCCCCGTAGGCTCTGCATTGAGCACGTACTTCGGCCATCGGCCAGTGGTCATGGCGGGGGGTCTGCTGAGCAGCATTGGGATGGTGGCCGGGTCATATGCCCAGGATCTGCTACAGCTGTACATCACTGTGGGGTTCCTTACAGGTAAGAGCACAGCCAGCAGTAGAGCATATGGCTGTGCTCTTGCACACACACATTCACGCTTCCCATCTTTCAACGTTGTTTCACAACTAGAAAAGGTCATTAGCCATTTATAGCGGCTGTATGGGATGTTATTCATGAACCTCTCAGATTCAAGAACACTGCAGAAAGACAAGCATATGATGAGACAAGAAAAAAGGAGCAAAGAAAGAAAGAAACAAAGAAAGAATGAAAGAATTTTACCCAATAGACTTTAGAGTTAAACTAGAGTTAAAGGGTACATAACACACACAGTTTCTGCCAATCTCATGTTAATCTTGAGTACCTATAGAGTAGTATTGCATCCTTCATGTCTCCGAAAAGTCTTTAGTTTTATCATATTTATAAAAGATAGATACACCGACTCTTTCCGTGGGCAGAGCTAGAGTTACGAGTACACACAGCTTTTGCGTAGCGATCATCTGCAAGCTGCGACATCATTATAAATAAAAAGGGAACAAAAACGTTGGTGTTATTTACATTATATCCACTTGCGCGCCGATTGCCAACAAAGATTTGATGCAGTTTTACTCAACGCCCGCGATCTGCAAATCCAGCGTCGAACTGGGACTTGATTACAAAACATTCATCACCGAACTTCCAGGAACAAACAAACATATGTACACAACTCCGTTTCTGCCCCGGAAAAACAAACTGCATCCACTGGTCCCTTAACGCTGGGTTCTTCGGGAAGCTGAAAAAGGGTATCTTTCCCTCATAATCAAAAACACACTTCTTTGGTGACATTGTTGAAAAATCTCTCGGCTTCCGTAACTCGAACAAATCACGTTGATGGGCGTGCTCTGGGTGATGTGTGAGCATTCTTATCAAAGGGAGAAGTGCCGATACAAGGAATTCTGCCCTTTTTGATGTGATACAGGGCCATACTCAAAAAAACTTTCTGAAACTTATCCGAATCCGGAAGGAGTGTATTTGGCACAGAAATAAATGTCTGTTCAGTTAGTCAATGTTGCTAGATGTTCATAATACACATAACCTGTCCATTTAGCCAGTGGCATTTATACAATATTTTACCTTGAAAAACAAATGACTGGTCAAAAAGATAAATGCCTGCTCTGAATGTCCTTTTTGTGTTGTCCTCTGCAGGATTTGGCTATGCCCTGACCTGGACCCCTACTGTCACCATGCTGGGCTGGTACTTTGAAAAGCGACGGCCAGTGGCCAACGCTCTGGCTAGCACAGGAGAGTGCCTCCTCACCTTTGTCCTGACTCCATCCTTCCAGTTCATGGTGGATCAGTATTCCTGGAGGGGAGCGATGTTGATCCTGGGAGCTCTGCAGCTCAACTTGTGTTTGTGCGGAGCTCTTCTGAGACCACTCAACAGACATGTTCCTTCTAAAGAACTGGTAGAGGAGAAAGATCATGAGCTGGAACTGTTATCTCAATCTCACACAGACTCGCACAGAAGTTCAAAAAACAGGTCAGACTCAAAAAAATCAGATCAACTGAAGGTCAAAATCATAACTTACGTGGACTACACGCTTATCGCTGACGCTCGCTTCATGGTCTACTCAATGTTTGGTGTCTTTGCTGCTCTTGGCTTCTTCGCTCCATCTCTCTTTCTGGTACCATACGCCCGCAGTCAAGGAGTGGAGGAGTACCAGGCAGCCGCTCTCATGTCCATCTCTGCGTTGCTGGACCTGTTTGGCCGGGTGCTCTTCGGGTGGGTGGCTAATCTGCGGCTGGTAAAGACAGTCCATCAGCTGATTGTCACAGTGATTTTGTTGGGCATTGTTCTGTTGCTCTGCCCACTAGCAACCACATTCACCCAGCTGGCGCTGTTCAGTGCGGGTTACGGACTTGTGTTCGGCGCGACCGTGGCCATTCACATCACAGTACTCGCGGAAGTGGTGGGGGTGGAGAGGCTCGGGAGCGCTCTGGGTTTCTTCATGCTCATCCGCAGCAGTGGTGGCCTTCTTGGACCACCTTTGGCAGGTGAGATGTTTAAAAGTAATTTGATCATTAGTGACTATCCTGAGTAGAGACAAAAAAAGAGATATTAATATAAGATATATTAATATAAAACTATACATAATATATATAATAAAATTATATATATATATATATATATATATATATATATATATATATGTGTAATAATTATATAAAATATAAAAAGTATAATATTAATATATTTTATTTTTATATTATTGAGTAGAGACAACAAAGACAGGGAAAAGTCAATGTCATGCTTTAAAGAGGCCCTCAAAAATATATATTGATATATATTATTAATTATATATAGTTTTATTAATAATATATAGTTTAATTATATATATTATTAATTATATATATATATATATATATATATATATATATATATATATATATATATACATACATATATATACATACATATATATATAGTTGTTGAGTTTGAGTTTGTTTTTAAATATATTAAATAAATAACATATATGCATATTTGTTAGATATATAACAAACTATTTTGAACAAAAAATATATATTAATATTTTATATTCTATATTGTATAATGTTATTTTATTATATTATATCTGTGATTTATTTATTTGTTGATTGTGTAATTTAAATAAATTACAAATATAATATATAATTAAAATTATATGTGTAATTAGTAATTATGTGTAATTAGTAATTCATAATTATAATCAATAATTGTATTAATTATTGTTGTATATTTGTGACTTATAAGTATTTATATTTATATATTTATATATATAAAATTTGTTTTTATACTAATATTATATTATATTATATTATATTATATTATATTATATTATATTATATTATATTATATTGTGATAAATTTGTGATTTATTTGTTCCTTTATTTATATGTTGAGTAGGTTATTATGACATCTACCAGCAGGGGCCATTGTTCAATATGCAATATATTTACAAATGGCTTGCTAAACTTACTCTAGTCTGACATTGTGCAAACACAAGTTGTCCTGTTTTATTGTTTGAAAAGTTCTTTATCAGTCATCCTAATGCATACTCTTCCCTTCATATTTCTTTGGTGAGGTTTCTCATTAATGCCTGTCAGGACTCAGTTTACAGTAATAATGTGGTATCTTCCCATAAAGCATTGCCTATCAAAGAAATGCACTCGGCTATTGTGTTAATTTCATGGATTATTGGTCACTGCACAAATGGCTTTTCCTCTTTCAGTGGCGGGCCACGCTTTGACTGTCCTGGCCAAATTTAAACCATTCATTTGGTTTCATTGGCTGTAATTTTTCTGTGCCCAGTACATAGAACACATCAGAAACGGTAGTGCAACAATACATCAGCAGAGATACAGAAGTGGCCAGAGAATCAACAAACAAACAACCAGCCAGCCAAGAACAACAATGCATATAAAAGCTGTAATTGATTACTAGATGATAAGCTCTGATAGGACAACTTCAGATAGATGGAATTGTAATGTGGAGATGATGACATTTTGCCCTTACCTAACAGTTTTTCTCTTAAGAGCATCTGCCAAAACATGGCACAAGTTGGAAGAGTTCTCCCCCGTGCAGCCAAAAACCTCTCCCAGGCCAGAGGCAGTTCAGCACTAAATCATCCAGAAAAGCCTCATCTGTCCATTTAGATGCATCAACTGCCAAAACCATGTCCATATCTGTATTCTGAAAGACTAATGTACTTAATATGAATCTCTTGGGTTTTCAGTCCATTAAATAGAGCACAGATTGATGTTTGCGAGGAGAGGAGAGAGTCTTTATTTTAGGCACTACAGGTTAGGAGTGTAGTCTGCTGTGCGCTCCAAAGCGGCGGTGTAATTACACCATAAATTAGCTCTGCAGCAGTTTTTCTCAGTGACTTTTAATCGGGTTGGAAAACTCCTTTACTGTGGCATTATAAAAGATGACTCAAATAATCACTGCATCACTGACTTCATAGGTGCTCTGTTCCTCTGTGCTTTAATTGATTGATCATTTAAAATAATGTACAGGGAAATGTGCATTCAGAAAGCAGGGTAGGCAGAAAAGGGGAGGTGGGATGATGAACGAACAACTGCAGGCTAATTAGTGGTGCTTAGGCAAGCGTCACTACTATGCCCAAGCAACCACCCAGAACACCCTAAAAACCGCATGCAAATGCCCTTGCAACCACCATTTGTTGAGTTTTGCATTGGCAAGTATGTGTTTTAATTCCAAGCTAATAGCATTGATTGACCATTTAATTTTAGTATTACATTAAATGAATGACTTTTTATATTTGATTTGCCTTTTTTTGTTAGTTTTAAGCTAGTTTAAGTTAGTTTATGAAACTTCAAACACAACTGACAATGATGAAATAATTTCTTCTACTGTTTCTACAGGAATCTTCATAGACAAAATGAATGACTATGGTGCTGGTTTCCTGATGGCGGGCGTGGCTCTTCTCGTCTCCGCCTTGTTTTTGCTTGTGTTACATCAGATGAACAAAAAAGGGATGGAAATGGGAAAAGATATCCACTTGGAGAACAGGAAAGGTTCCAAAGATCTGAAAAACAAGAATTCCAATTTTGGAAAAAGTTAGTAAGAGGAGGCTTTAGCGTAATGTGCATTTAGGGGTCGCATACAGCTGACATTTATTTTGCAGTGTCATGTTACTGTGGACAAATATGATGCATTCAAGTTTCACCACACATGCAGTAGTTATGATTAGAGATGACTGTCATAAGTGATAGGTGTAGACTGATAACATGGCCTCATGGTGCTGACATGCATTGTCGAAACTCTCACTCTTAATGACGCTGAGTGAACAGACCTTTCTCACCTAAATGAAACATTCTGGGAAGTCTTCTAATGTAGTCCTATAATGATGCCATTGTAAGCAATATTTCATTAGATCTATTGCTCCAGTAAGTGTGGAAAATGGACAGTGCCTTAATGGACTAATGGAAGCTGACTCATGGTTTAGCTACAGCCAAAGATGATCACATGCAGTCAAAAATAATATCTGGAATTTCTTTTGTATAACAATATGAAGAATGTATTTTGGTCTGTTTGCCTAAAATTACACAAATTAAAATTTGGGATTGAAACATGGATTTTATCTAAAGTTCCCTCCACAGGTCTGGATGTCAAATACATCCCGCAGTTTCAGAAAACATTCTCATTGATCGCCCTCTAATGGTGAGAAAAGGGAAATAAGGATGGATGGCTACAGTATGTTTTCCTCATTATAACATTATAATTTTCCTCAAAATAACTGAGGGTATGTGTAATAGAGCATAAAGTATATTAAAGTGCATTTTATTTTGCAAAAGCATCTTTAAAATACCTTAATCTTGAATCTATAGGGGATAAATATGTTTCATAAATAAATATGTAAGGCATTGACTAAAAACACAGCACATCCCGCTGAAGAAAACCACACGATAGACAGCACTGTCTAGATCTTTCCTGTTTATACAGAGTGATGAAATGGTAACCGTTCAAAGCTAAACCATCTTTACAAGATATCAAAGCATTTTTTTCTCTTCACAATAATCTATTCCCAGCATCTGCACTTTGATGTGTTTTATACATGCTGGTCTGTGTGCATCACAGATTAGTGGCTTTTCAAATTGGAAAAAAAAAATAATAATAATAATAACAGAAATAAATTTCAGTATGCTTGTTACCATGAATCTGAGAAAGCAAACATTATGCTAGACAAAATGAGCCTTCAGTGGCATACAAATGAAAAATGTTAACTTTGTTTGTCCAAAAGTGACTATTGAATATGGTATGTCTATTGACTAGATCTCAAATGAACTGTTCATGCTGGGTCAGACACATACAGGTGCTGATAAGATGAAAGGTATTATCTAGCACTACAGATCTGCACTTATACCTGGTTTAGTTTTAATAATATAGTATAAGCTGTGTATTCTGATGTCAGTTTATCATATTCATCATATTGAGTGTTATTTATATACTATTATAGAATTTTAATAAGCTTTTATTTTTATATTTTCAGTTTTAGTACTAACAGTTAGAACATGCCTAATTTTCGTTAGGTTTTGTATGTTTTTCATCTAATTATTTTATTTTATTTTGGCTTTATTTCAAATACCAAACAACGATTTTAGTTTAGTTTTAGTTAACAAATAACAACACTGATCTTTTTATCTTGACATTTATTTCACTGTAAATTCACTGTGGATTTATTATTTCAAGCAGAAATAGGCCGTTATACTGTATATAGTTTTTGACACTTGATCCCATCATTCCATTCCCAAAGAGAAGAAGAAATAATGCTGTAATGAGAGAAAATAGGACTCTTGCTGTTTTCCTGTGACCTGAGCCATCCTTTCTTTTAAACACGGTTGAGGCGATGAGTCCTTTGAAGTCTGTAATTGGAAACAGTTGATGGAGTAAAGTGGAATAACGATCCCAGATCCGTTTCTCCAGCCATATCTCCCTCCTCTCGTAAACCCGGGCCTCTTCACTTTGACCTTCATGTAGTCTGGGTTAGGCAGTAACCCCAGAAACAGCCGTTCAGAATGATGCATGTGTGACCTTGTGCTTGATGGCAACGTTCAGTGAAGCCTCAGGATCAAAACTGAATTAGACTGAATCTTATATTACAGACAAAAGGAAAAATACCTAAGAAATTAGACAGAAATGACAACAAAGTGGAAATCTGTCTGTCTCTAAACAGAAAATGCAAAGTGGCAGAACACCTGATTAAGGTGACCAGCTCTATGAAAAGTAAGAGGCAAAGACTACAGACTCAGCAAAGAGAACCTTTTAATAGTGACAGGCAAACACAGACAGACCTGGGCTGTGTTTCCCAAAAGCATCGTAAGCCAGAGGTTTTTATGATTTGCTTAGTCTTACAATACTTTTAGGAAATAATTGCACTAAAAGGGACAGACTGTGCTCTTTCTGCACACAAAATGAGGAAGAAATATATAAACTTAAACCTCATTAGATAAGAAAATATTTATGTAAGCTTGTTTCCACCACACAATAAATAAGTAAAAACTTTTCTCATAATTCTTCCTTTTTTCCCCCTGCAATTATGAATTTAGGCTATATCTCACAATTCTCACTTTTTTCTCACAATTCTCTGGGGGGGCGGGGGGCTTGGAATCAGAATTTCAGAATTATGAGATATAAACTCACAATTATGACTGGAAATTGTGAGTTTAGTTCTGCTTGTTGAGTTTAATTAATTAAAATGAGCTAAAGTAACACAAACTTAATTTCATTGTGTTCAATCCACCTAATATATTTAAAGCTGAAGTTTACTGAAGTCATTTGTGTTACATGAATAATTTTTGTTGACAACTTACTGGGCAGTGGATCTGCAGTTCCAGCATGCTTTACTGCATTATGAGAGTATAAAGTTCAGTTATGTTGGACAATTAGAGGAGTTTCTGTAATGTTTTTTTTATTTTTTTTTTATTTTGCAGTTAGTGTGGTGAAGAGTGGCGCTTGTGCTTAGGCAGTGATCTATAGTAATTTCAGTACTGATACCAGTTTTTTCTTATTTGTTCATTATATAATCATTATGTAAATTGTTTGTTTAAACATAAGAAAATTAAAGGTGCACTATGTAACTTTTTTTTTTTTTTTTTTCAAAAATTTAAATATTATCGTTACAAATGTAATAAAGTTGTTAAACATAGCCTACTAGGGTAAATTAATTTGGCCTAAACCAACTTAATTGTGTTCACCCAACTAAATGAACTAAATTAAATTGTGTGTAAAAACTATTTATTTTTTGAGTATATTTTGTATAGAATGCATTGACATTCATACATTTTAAAGTGGTAATTTACTCACAAAATTAAAAGTCTGTCATTATTTACCCCCATGTCGCTTAAAACCTGTATGACTTTCTTTTTTCTGTAGAACATGAAGGATGTTGGTAACAGTTTTGGTGACCACTGAATTCCATTATATGGACACATAATCACATTTCTCAAAATGCCTTCTTTTATGTTCCACAGAAAGTCATACATGAGGGTGTGAATGATGACAATTTCACTTTGTGAGTGTGGCTTTTGAGGCCACTGTGTCTAATGTGTTTAATTTTCCGTGTTTGAAGTTTCATAGAAAGTTATATCAGTGGTATATGTATTATGAATGAAAAAGATGCATATATAGTGAGGCCATACAAAGGGAGACACAATGCTTACAGAGAGAGTGAACTTCAAAGCAGCAAGAAAATAAAAGTTGAAGAAGAAAAACCTGGAAAGCTGGAGGGATTATACTGGATATATACTTCCCCTTTACTATTCTCTTACTCTCTCATTCTCATTTTCTGTTGTTCTTGGTTATTGGGTGGGCCTATAATGGGGTCAAATGAGAGGGGCTGTCTTAAACAGGAGTGATAGGAACAGCTGTATGAGCTCCACTGAGAACCGATACAGACTGATGTGGCTCTAATATGGAGATATTAAAGGAAATACAGTTTTTGGTGTATTTGAGAAAACATAAAATTAGGATAACTCTGCTAGTAATTCAAACCGTTGTATAACACTCAAGTGTCTACAAGTGCCTGACAACACACACACACACTCAAGCCCACATCACTTACATGCACCTACATGCAAGAATCAAAGGTATTTGTTTCAAAGGGAGAGACGTAAAAACTGAGAGAATGGAACATTAAAGCATTTATTCTTGCAGATTTATCTTCTTTCCGGAGCACAGTGAGGTCTGGCCCCTATTTTCTTTTATCCACACATAAATCATGAAAGCTTATTTCCACAATAATACACCAATCATGTTGTGCAGATAATAAAAGGGCAACATCCCCACAGATATTGGAAGTTTGCAGTACGAGCAACATTAAAGCACAGAAAAATGCTTAGGTTTTTCTCACACATCAGCTTGAGTTTTACTGTCACGTGGATCTTGTTTACTCAGCAGATCCTGAGGTTTTGGGCAGTTCAGATCTATAGTCTATGATCATTATTTGTGTTACTGGATTCATCTTTGCCGATCGTTGCGTCAGCAGGTTGGAGACTGATTGTCTCAAAGCTTTACAAAAATCATAGATCAAAGGAATCAGAACAGCTGTGCATCAGATGACACATGTGCATTCACTTCAATTATTGAAATCCTGCCATACAGGTGTTTTTATGCAGATTGTTTAGTCATTCTTTCTTACATGTGTTATTAATATATCCTTTAAGTTCAAGTGAATTTGAGTGAAAAAGAAATGGGACTATAGCAAATAATTGTGAATGGAACATTTAAAAACAAATCTATCAATACAATTTTTGATATGCTGTTAATTCTGAGAATATTTAAATGATTTTGTTTGTAAAAAAAAAAAAAAAAAGAAGAAAAAGAAAAGAAGAAAAAATTCATTCATTTAACAGAAGCAAGACTAATTTTCATCTATTGTCCCTTGCCAGTTCTTAAAAAGGCAACCTAAAATAAAAAAAGTAAAGCAAGTTATCACAAATATCAGTTATAAAATATAGCATTCAGACCAATATTCAAAAGAACAGGTTACACACCTACCAAACAAACACGCAGAACAAAACATCATTTACTAACACACACAGACACATACAAACAAAAATTAATAACACACAAAAAAACAGAAATTGAGTCAGAGTCAGTAGGCAGCTAATATTTTTCTGTCAAATTTCTGTCATTAAGTACTCACCCTCATGTCGTTCCAAACCTGTAAGACCTTTGTTTGTCTTCGGAACACAAATTAAGATATTTTTGATGAAATCCAAGGGTATCTGATCCACAGCAGCAACGTTGTTGAAGCAATTTTCTTTGAAGAGCTTCCCTGTTTACGTCCGAACGGCGGCTCAGTATTGGCCAGTATTGGCTCTGGTCATGTGATGCTGATGCAGGAGCCGGCCAATACTGAGCCCGCGTTCGGATGTAAACACGGAAGCTCTTGAATGAAAAAATAGCGTAGCAATATGACAGAGAACAGACAAATGTATGTTATCGATGTCTTTAATACCTTTCTAGACCTCAAAAGGTGCCAGCGTGGATCAGATACCCTCGGATTTCATCAAAAATATCTTAATTTGTGTTCCGAAGACAAACGAAGGTCTTACGAATTGGGACGACATGAGGGTGAGTACTTAATGACAGAAATTTCATTTTTGGGTGAACTAACCCTTTAATAACACCATTTGTGTATGGGGAAAAAACATAAAAAGGGCTGAAAAACACTGCACATTTCTGCTTTTGAACTTCCAAAATGCACTGCCCCATAAACCGTCCATAGCAAATGTATTACTGTACACATCATTTTTTTGTACACAACTGAGGGACAAGTCAAAATTATTGCTTTGAAACAATGTATATGTGTAAAGTGTATAAATACTAGACTGGACTAATAACACTTAAAGGGATAGTTCACTCAAATATGAAAATTTTGTAATTACTTACTCACCCTCAAGTGGTTCCAAATCTGCATGAGTTTCTTTCTTTGGTTGAACACAAAAGAAGATATTTTAAAGAATGTGGGTAACCAGACAGTTGATGGCACCCATTGACTTCCATAGTAGGGAAAAAAATACTATGGAAGTCAGTGAGTGCCATCAACTGTCTGGCTACCCACATTCTTTAAAATATCTTCTTTTATGTTCAACAGAAGAAAGAAACTCATACGAGTTTGGAACAACATGTGGGTAAGTAAATGATGACAAAATTTTCATTTTTGGGTGAACTATCCCTTTAACTTGTACTAAAGCTGTTGCATTCATTTAATATAGAAACAGACACCTGAATTGTCAGGCATAAACAGACATGTGTTGTGTTGTTATTGCTATTGTGTTGTTATTCCAAAAATTTTCTTTTTGGAACAGATTACCTGGGATATAATAATTTCTAGAATCATTTTCTTCCACTTTGGGAATATTCTGTAAGCATATATTTTTCCTAAACCCTGAAATAATCACAAGTGCATCCAGTAAAAGCAGTGGTGTTAAAGGTTAAAATGGACTTGGCATTCCTTCGTTTTTTTCCCAGCCCCTGTAGCAGGGGTACACAAGGGTACAGAGAGTGTGAGGCTGGAGGCGGGATGTCCTACTTTAGGAGGGAACGTGAAATTTCAAAGACTAGTGGCCCCTTCCTCAGAATTCACCACATGCTTTCATTCTTTCCGCTTCTTTGCCCAGTCTGTTTTATCCCATGGAAATAAACACACACACACACTCAGAGAAACCTCAGTATAATGGTGCTAGGAATAACATTTACTTAAGACAAAAGCAAATATGTGAAGTATGAGATTTTTCTACTGTTCTTTTGCTTTGTTGAATATTTCACAGATGTATTTTCCAGATGAAGACAGATGAAGTTTGTGTATCAGGCCTGAAAACTGTCATAAAATAACTTAATAAAGATGCCTGGCCAAAGCAAAAGTGTAAAAAAAAAAAACTCATTTTCTCAACTTTGTCTTTTTGTCCTCCTCTTTCCCTCCGTCTCTTTCTCGTTCCCTCCCTCTCTCAAAGTAACCATGTGCTTTTCGTGTCAGTAGACAGATTTAACCCTCTCCTCAGATGCACACTGCTGTCTCTTTTTCTCTTTCTTTTTCTTTGACTTCTCCTGCTCTCACTCCTTCAGTTCTTTATGTGTTCATTCTTTGCAGCTTTTTTCCCTCTTTATGGCACTAGAAACTCTCCTGTAGAAGAATTTATGTAACCTCAACAGGACAGAGACCTTAAACACACACAAACGCTGAGGAAGCCACAACAGAAACACGTCCAACAACAAAGTTTTGAACAGCGGGACCAACTTCAAAAGTCTGAGGATTACTGGGAGAGTAGAAGGAGCGTCAGGTTGAAAGAGCGGGACCATGCCGGACTGTCAGATCCGGATTGGGTTTGTGCCGGTTGTGCTGGTCTATTTCTTTCTGCTGTTGGCATCTGGTTCAGGGAATGCACGCATGATCAGGAAGAGGGGACTCAACCAAAAGGTGAGGATTCTAATGTGATTGCCATATTCCTGTACCACAGTTTTTGACCATAATCATATACCATGGATTTTCATAAAACTACCATGGTACATGTCCAAAAAACATGGTATTAACATGGTACCATGTTATATCATATTCATGTGCCATAATATTTTGATCATGGAATTGCTATAGTGCCATGTCATTTGTCTTTTTATTACTTTTTTTGTAATGGATTATGGTTTGTGCTATATTTTGAGCTGGGTAGGAAAATTATCTATTTTCAAGATTTTATTTTCAGATTACCACAGACTTCAAATATGCTATAATAAGAAGCAGTAATCAAATTTGAACTCTAATATGATATCTGATATACGTTTGATCAGAAAAATTCCATGGTACTCTTTGGCGCGTTGTTAGTGAAGGCAGTGTTGGAGGAAGTTGGCATCTGTGAGACTGTAAGAGGGTTTTTAGGTCCATTATACAGTGAGGGGGAAAAAGAAATGAATACACTGTGTCTCTGTGACTCCAGTGGAGTTTCTGTGGTTACGGTTGAATACTCAGGCAGTATAGAATGTATTGTGTGTGCAGCAGATGCATAGTAACTTGAAGCTGGAGGTTTCTGGCCCTCTGCTCATTAGTCCCGATACGTTTGATTGATAACAATTAACAAGGGATGGCAAGATGGAATTTGCACCGGATGGTGATCCCTTCCCAACTGACTGAATTCCAGAGTTATTCTGATTACGGCTCCTCTGTAGAATTCAAGATTGACAAGATTTTCAAACGGATCCATTCACACGTTCCACAGGAAATGGAGTATAGTAGCTCATTATGGAATAGTAGCTCATTTTTAGGTTAGGTGTGTCGTCTTCTTTCTGATTTTGTCCTTAAAAGTCCTCTCATATTCATTTTTCTTTGTTAATTTATCTTTCCATTTGGCATTATGACAAGTAACATCTGCTATCTGTCCTAGCTGTCCTCTCTTTCTCGCTCTCTTTCTGCGGAGTCATTGGTGTGAACTGATGAAGCATGTGTAGACACAGTACAGTGCTGTTATAGCAATGAATCATAATTAGGTGCACATTGAGGGTAATTGAGATCATTCCACTGATGTGACCTGTCTTAAGAAAAACAGCAATAACAGGTCAGAAAAGTAGAAAAGGTTTTGTAACACAGTATTATTAGGGGAGTGAGAAAAGTGAGTTTGAGCCAGCATTCTGTATTTTCTGGGTGGGCTTGAAGCGGTCCAAAAGACATCCTGATCCAGCTGGCTCCCAGCTCACTCGTAACTGCGAACAATCATGGACTATTTATCCTTACAAAGCATTTATGCTTAAAAAAGCTTGTGGCTGTTTCGTGAACAACTCTGAATCAGAATGTAATCAATCCATGAGCTTGTTTCATAGGTTTGGACTGCTAAAGTACAATGGCAAGATTATAAAGCTAAATATTTCTTATTCATCTTTGCAAAGATAGCCATCACAAAAGACTAATGTGGATATCAAAGCTTTTTACGGCATATAACAGCTCAGTCTCTCTGTAGGACATGTAAAGGCATGTGAATGGTCATCGCAACTCTGCTGTACCCTCACAACCCCATCAATCTCTGAGGTCCACAGTGATGATTAACAAGCCAAGGGCGAATGGTTTAAAAGCTGACAGAGATGATGACAGATGTTTTAGAGCTACCTGTCAACAACCTTCTAAGGCGATGCAAGTGTCTGTCTTCCTCTTTCAGGTTCTGTCTGCACATAGACTCAAATCAGCAGTGCAGTATCTGCTTGCATGGCAGGTTATTTCAAACTGGAGCTGTTAATGTTTTGCACCGTAAATAGCATTTGCAAGATAGTAATCATTAATTTTTAGTTTTTGCAAGATATTAATCATTAATTTGCAGCTTTAATTATCTGATTAACACCCCGGAAACTTCTCATTGTCCAGTGTTAAAGAAGCTACTTTGAAACTGCTACAAGCTACAAGCTACTAACAAAAAAAAAAAAAAAAAGCTAACTACATGACAGCCATTTCAGGAGTCATTATCTTAATAAGTATACAAGTATCATATGACAGTATTTTTAGATTCAGAGAAATATTTATCTGGCAGAATAATAATTAGGATCTAAATTAGGATGACAGAAAAACAAAAATGTAACTATAACATAAGTAGAATTGGTAGGGTAACACTTTATTTCAATGGTCCCCCAACAGACATTCTACTGACTGTAAGTAATTTAATTTGCAACTACATGTCAACTTATTCTACTAACCCTAATCTAACAGTCTACTACAGTCTACTAATACTCTAATGAGAGTTAGTTGGCATGTAGTTGCATAGTTACTTATAGTTATGACTAAAGTAGACCATCGAAATAAAGTGTATATCCTATTAAAAAAGAAAACAATTATTTTTAAATTCTAGTAATATTTCACAATATTGCTGTTTTTACTGTATTTTTGATCAAATAATCTAGCCTTGGTGAGTGTAAGATATTTCTTTCAAAAACATCTTACAGACCCCTTTTGAATTGTCTAGTGTACAGCTAATAAAACTACAAAACATGATATACTGTATACATAAAACATAATGTAAAAACATGATGAACGGCACAGCAGCATTAAACTATTTCATTACGAAAAGATGCAGAGACTTGAAATGAATGAATCATTTATTTGATCAGAAAATTGTTTAAATCAACCGAACCAGTTTCCAAAACTTTCCAGCACTACATACAGTACAAGACAGACAGGACAGATTGGGAGAGTTCAGCTCATCCATGGGTGCGATTAAAATATGTCGAAAAATACCAATTCTGACCAAAAGTTATAAGTTCTTTAAGAAGCATTTGACTGTTGTGGTGTATCAACTCCAGCTAATACTCAGCATGAGTTCAGACTAAAGCAGTTGTACAGCAGTCATGTGTTCTGTTGCAGAGGGAGTTCAACAGTAATCCCAGTCAGCTGAGATAGAAATAGTAGTTTTACAGGAAAATTAAACATAAACATGTTTAACTCATTTTTTTTTAATCTATAGATGCGAACAGGCTTTGTAAAAAACCATGCCCAAATATTTAAAAAAATATATATTTCTGTAATGTTTAGATAAAATAGGCTACATGAACTTTTCATTAAGAACTTATTTCTAAATTTGACCTACACTGTAAAAAAAAAAAAAAAAATCCGTAAAAAAAAAAAATCCGCAAAAAAAAAAAGGAAAGTGTACTGGCAGAACATTGCTAGGACATTATACAGTAATTTTACAGACATTTCCGTTAACCCTAAAACACAACGCAATGAAGTTAAAAATTCAAAATAGAAGTAAAACACCTGTAAAAAAATTAATACGGAAAATTCCGTCAAATTAAAGCAGTACATTCTGAGTGTAACAGCTAGATTTTCAGACAGAACCACAAGTTTCTGAAGAAAATGAGAGTGGCGCTTGCCATGGCAAAACTTGGCACAAGGTATAGTTGCTAGGATGTTCTAGGTGTTTTCTAGGCAGTTGCTAGGGTGTTTTCTGGGTCGTTACTTAGGCCTCGATATGTGGTTGCTAGCAGTGTTGGGGGAAAGTTACTTTTAAAAGTAATGCATTACAATATTGCGTTACTCCCTAAAAAAAGTAACTAATTGCGTTACTTAGTTACTTTTTATGAAAAGAAATGCATTACATTACTTTTGTACTACTTTTTCTCACCTGGGCTTGCTTATTTATTTAATATATTTAATTATTACAGGTTTGTGTAAAATTCTGAGATTGCATTTCACTGTTTTTATTCATTTTGAGGAATACTGAATGTATTTGTGCAGGTGAGATGAGTAAAGGCATGTTCACATTTAGTCGAGAACTACAATAACCATCGTGTTTACACAGTGCACACAACACTTCTGGGACAGGAGAGCTGTCAGTCAGTAAATGTGAAAACAAAGTAACTTGTGTTACTTATTTGAAAAAGTAACTTCAATTTTTTGCCATAAATTGAAAAAGTAATCCGTTACTTTACTAGTTACTTGAAAAAAGTAATCTGATTACACAACTCAAGTTACATGTAATGCATAACCCCTAGAGTGCTAGAGTGTTCTAGGCAGTTTCTAGGGTGTTTTGCTAGGTGTTAGTTACTATGTGGCTGCTAGGCAGTGTGTTCTGGGTGGTTGCTAGGGAGTAATTTGAGTGGCTGTTAGGTAGTTTCCTGTGGTGCTGATGTTTACACCATGATATGTTTAGCTGGTATATGTATGTTCAAAACCCATTTTTGGTCTAGAATACACCAACTGACATTAAATGATGCACATAACCATTAATTTAAACGATATTACAATACATTTAAGGGGAAAGGAAATTAATCTTGCTAATGAACAATTTACTAACCTCATGGCATGTCGATATTGAATTAGTCTAAAATAGTCTACATTGGGACTGCTAAATTATTTCAAAGAGCTTAGGGAACACCATAATCATGAACCATAGAGGAAAAGAGTTTATCAAGAAAAAGAGGTGAAACACTGAAACAAGTGACCTTAACCCTTCCCCTCATCAAGCTTTCGGTTCTGATCTTCAGATCTGCCAATCACACAGACCCCGTCCTACTCCACTCAGCTCAGACTGAGCCAAGCCTCTGAAGCACCTAAGAAGCTGTAAAATACCTAGAACTCGGCAGGAAATGAACATGCAGACGTCTAGACTTAAATCACAGCACATCGGAGGAACTTGGAAAGAGAGGAAAGGGGGCTATTTAGTTTTCCTCTCGTAATTATCTTAATGATTGCTTAGAAGACCACACTACAGCGTGCTAAGTATGTCAACATGTATTTAGTTCAAATCTTATTGTCCATACTAATAGGGGCCTCAACTCAGTGAACCTGAAGGATGTTGAGCAGTTACAGGGTGGAGTTACAATTTAAACGGGAAGTAAATGATGTTTTGTGGCTCCTTGAGGGTGAGGGAGTGTAATTTTGCAGTGCTTAACCCAGCATTGGTGACATTGAAATAATAGGCTGCTCTCAGTTAATAGTGCACACATTTTTCACCAGACAAGTGAGAAAAAATGGGTAAAATCTATATATGGGTCTACATTTTTTATACAGAAAGACTGTACAGACCTCTTTTACAATATTTTGCTTACATTTGTGTTAAAACACCAGCAAAAGCAGCATCAAACAGTAAAAAGTTCCTGTATTGTTAAATGAAATATCAGCATCGTTGTCTGATCAAATCAGAGGACCGGAACAAACTGTTGTACTGATATCTCATAAGCAGGAACAGAGAATTTGGGAGAGATAAGTAGAAAGACATATACAGTACCGCATCAGGGGACCTATTCCAGACAGGAAGAGCACACTACCACTTCCTCTCTGTCTGACCCAGAGACACTTGGGGAAATATTATCTGTATGTTAAATAAGCAAAGGCAGACTTATCCTAACCAGGATGCATTCAATTAATCAAATGTGAGAGTAAAGACATTTACGATGTTACAAACAACTTCTATTTCAAATAAACGTGTCTGCTAAATGTATAAATGTAAACTGTTTTCATTATTGATAATAAGAAATGTTTCTTAAGGACTGAATTAGCATATTAGAATTATTGAATGATCATATGACACTGAAGACTGGAGTAATAATGCTGAAATTCAGCTTCACCATCACAGGAATAAATTACATTTATTATAATAGAAAACAGTTATTTTAAATTGTAATAATATTACACAATATTACTGTTTACTTTATTGTTGATCAAATAAATGCAGCCTTGGTGAGCATAAGAGACCCATGTAACTGTTTAATTGCTCTTATACTCTGTAAAAAGATTAGAAAAAAAAGTTGAATCCAAGCTAATTACAAAAACAACCACAATGGGCCAATGCCAGACATTTGCTTTTATTTTAAAAGTTTGTTCGAATGCAAAGCTCCAAACTTGCTAAGTGAACATGCTGAGTTTTTAAGATGCATGCAGTTCACAAACCCCTAATTTCATTAGCAAACAAAATCACAGCCACATTTCGACTTGGGCTTTAATAAAAGGCTCTGCAGAGGAGAATGAAGCTCTGAACGCCAGCTTATACAAGTCTGCATTCTAAACAGCTATGGTCTGGAGTTTCAGCAACAGTTTAGTATATACTTGGCCAGGGTAAGAGGAGAATTAGTGAGCTTGAGTAGTGTTGAACTGTACAAAGAAAAGCAAGAGCGAGAGAATGGAGGAGGACTCTCAGAATAGAGTGCACCCCTAAAGAGTACCTCTAGTGCAAACTGAAACCTGGCTCTGGCAGATCTATGAGCCCATTGAAGAACCCATGGGAGGAAGAAAACTATGGAGTAGAAAGGCTCAGACTTGGATGAAAAGCCTTTTTTCTTACCCAGCGTCTGTATGAGAGGTATTATGTTCCTGAACAGTGTAGCCGTTATATTAACAGTGCTACATCAGAGAAAACCGTGTCACAGGCTATAAGAGACATAAAACATTGCATGGAAAAACTGTATACCAGTGATACTTTTGTGTAGCACACTATGCTGATTTTATTATTTTTATTTCTTATTAGTTATTATAGTTATCTAAGACTAAATCCATAAAAAATTACAATAACTAAATTAAAGCTGCAAGCAGTGATGAAAGGGCCCTTGCACCCGGGCTCACCGCCACCCGTTGCCCTTGTAAAAACAGCGAATAGTGGGTGACATGCATGTAAGCTAGTAAATACAGGAGAAATATGGCAAAGTCATTTCGACGTGCCACACTTTCTGCTGCCAACAGGTGGCTCTTACTGTGAATCATATTCAGACTATTACTGAATATTGCCATGTAGATGTCTTTAGGCCAGGACTATTATCAAACATGTGAAGTTTGGAGCAGATTGGACATTGTATGCCTGAGTTACAACAACTTCCTTTTTCGTGGCGTTAATCGCATACTTTAGCACTTAGTCAAGTGTTGCATGATTTAACATGTTTCTAGCATGTTTGGTACTTCATGGCATATTTAAATGTGTTTCTGGGAGTGAATTACTGTGCAAAGCAGGTCATTTCCTGTTGCCAGCAGGTGGCGCTATGACTAACTGAATATTGGCATATAGATGTCTTTAGGCCAGGACTCGTATCACACATGTGAAGTTTGGGGCAGATCGGACACTATATGCCTGAGTTACAACAGCTTCCTGTTTCATGGCGAAACATCAGACTTTGTCAGGCCCCCATAGAAACGGCCTTCAGCGAAAACTCAAGATCTTTGCAATTTAACATCGAGGCCTTAAGATTAGACTGACCAAATATGATGTTGATCTGGTTAAATCTCTATGAGGAGTTAATCACAGTGTAAAACATGCCATTTCCTGTTGCCCACAGGTGGCGCTAAGACTGTAATTGAATATTGCTATGTAGATGTTTTCAGGTCAGGACTCTAATAAAACATGTGAAGTTTGGGACAGATCGGACACTGTATGTCCGAGTTACAACAACTTCCTGTTTCATGGCGAAACATCGAATTTTGTCAGGCCGCCACGGAAACGCCCTTTAGCGAAAACTCACGATCTTGGCAATTTAATGTCACAAAGGCCTTTAGATTAGACTGACCAAATATGATGTTGATCTGATAAAATCTCTAGGAGGAGTTTGTTAAAGTACAATGTCTGGAAATGGAAAAAACTGCAAAATTTTGCAGAGAAAATTCAAAGTATCTCACTTCCTGTTGGGTATTCAGATTTTACACCCAGGACCTTTTTTTGTAGGTATTGGGCTGTTACATGTATCTACCAAATTTCATACTTGTATGTGAAACGTAGCACGAAAGACGCTTAATTGAAATTTTATAGGTGGCGCTATCAAGCCATTTTGCCACACCTAATTCAGAAACCCATATCAGACGTAAATTTTCACTACTTTTGACGCGTGTGCAAAGTTTCATGAGTTTTCGAGCGTGCTTAGGCCCTCAAAAATTCATTTCAAAGAAGAAGAATAATTGACTGAGCAATTACAATAGGGTCCTCGCAGCACCGGTGCTCAGGCCCTAATAAATTTTCATTGAGTTTAAAGATGCAGTAAGCGATTTCAGAGAAACACTCTTGACATTTGAATTCAACCTAAGCAAACAAACCCCTTCCTTCATCGCTCCGCACCCAAAACGCATGTACACGCAATGCAAGAGTGGATGTCTCTTTATCATAGAAGAAGTAAAGCATAATAATGCTTTGCGAAAAATAAAGCGAAGATGCCGAACAAACAACAAGGAAGAACAAAAAATGAACATACAGTACACAAGAGTATATACAAGCAAGAGTTGTTAGTTGGCAGCAGCACACTAGCTCCAGACAAAGAATGACACTGAAAACCGTTACTATAGCTAACATTACAACAACAGCATGTCTTTGTTCTGTGAAACATAGCAAAACTTTCTTGCGTATGGAGCAAAAACAACGTTTTTCCATTTTCAGGCCTTCCCACTTAGGTCTCTCCAGCGCTGGAAACCTTTTCTAATATTAACGCAGGTCCTAAAGCTCTTGCCTGATCATAACCCTTCTTTCTTTTTCCAGAGATATTCATCTGACCTTTTCTCTTTTGTAATGTCTCTCAGACATCTCTCTTTCTACAGTATTTCTTCAAATCTCCCTCTTACTCACTGACTCTCCTCCCCCATATGTGTATACTCCCCCTACTGCTGATTGGCTACAAGTGTGCTTTGGTGCTGTTCAGATCAGTTCGATTGATTGATTGATTGATTGATTGATTGATTGATTGATTGATTGATTGATTGATTGATTGGCCAATCCGTGTCACGGTCCTGATCACCCTGTGTCAAGGTTTATTTTTTTTTCATATTACATATGTTGTCTATTTGTCAGGACTACGAGTACCCCAACCATCCCCAGACCACTCAGCACCAGAAGAATGACCGCTGTCCTCCGCCACCCCAGATGCTGCCCGAGCGGGCATGTGAGGTGTCGGGTTGCCGCTCTGATTCTGAGTGTGAGAGACACAAACGGTGCTGTTACAACGGCTGCATCTACGCCTGCCTGGAGTCAGTACAACCTCCACCCGGTGAGAAAAAACACACTACGATCTGCTCAATAATCACCACAAGCAACCCCACAGACACACACATCCACTTTAGCATACAAGGTATAGTGCAAATGGATTTTACAATGAATTGAGGAGTAAGGTGTGATTTACTGAGCAGGGTGTGTATAAGGTAAATAATGGGTAATTTTGGCCATGCTTATATTGTGTATTGATTTCTTTTTGTCAGTGCTGGACTGGTTGGTGCAGCCCAAGCCGCGGTGGTTAGGAGGGAACGGCTGGCTGTTAGATGGACCAGAGGAGGTTCTGCAGGGTGAGTATGGATTAATCAATGAATTAGCGCACTGACTCGCCATTATTTGTCATTTTAAACCATATTAAGTAATCTTAATAGATTTTAGTATTGAATTTTACGCAAATGAAAACGAGGCTGTCTTTATAATGGCATGTGCTACATAAAGGTCCAAGATCACATGTAATTTTCACAACTCACAACTTTCAAACCTGTGGAGTTTTTGTGTACTGAAAGTTTTTTTGGAAAGACGTTTCATCAGCTGAACACTTCTGTCCCTCACAGCCTCATTTTTATTCTTGTCAAAATTAAATAAAATGCTACCCTGACTAAGGTCTATTCATATCCAAAAATCTATCAAAAATAAGAAAATTTAGAAAAAAATAAGCTGTAGGGGGGGTTCATGAGTTGATGAAAGGCTAATAATGAATTAAATTAAAAAAAAATATATTAAAATAAAATTTTACTTAAAAATAACTTAAAAATAAAAAACAAAATTAAACTCTTACTAATAAATATAATATAATATAATATAATATAATATAATATAATATAATATAATATAATATAATATAACATAATATAATATAATATAATATAATATAATATAATATAATATAATATATAGTTTTATAATTTCTAAATATAATTTATAAGATATTTTATTTAAGATTATATAAATACTGCAGTTAAGTAAATTTATATTATATAAAATGATTTTATATTTGTTCTTATTTTTACTAGATTTAATATTTTATTTTATATCATATAAATGTTTTATTTGCTTATCTGCATGTCATGTGACCATTAACCAACATTGGAGCCCTGACCATGTGACTGTGTTTTATAAAATATTTTTAAATATGAACTTAAAATCTTAAGGGGTCAAAGGGGTTTGACTGACTTTTTTTTTTTTTTTTGAGGAATATACAATAACTGTAGAAAACTACCCAGAAGGCTCTAACTGGCCCATGCTAACCAGCCAAACCTTGACAAGTGGTGCTCACTACAGAGCTAAATGACCTCCACCTCTTCAAATGCCATGGGTTAAGCTTGAGTTGATCTAAGAGTGGAAGGATAGAGTTATGTGTAGGGTTAGGGTTTGGTTGGACCTTCTAGCTCCATCCATTATACCCAAATTACATAGGAGATGGGGAGCTAGACTTCACAAGCCTCAACCTTGACCCCTCAATACATCCCTAGCAGTGACACTGCCACCTGCAGGTGGTTTGGTATTCCCAAATCAAGTATTACAAGGATTACATGCACACTTTGTCTGCGGAAAAACATTCTGGTGCTCAAACCGACATTCCAATAATACAAATGGCCTATTGTGCAACATAATACATTGGTAACTTGTTTGAACACAGATATGCACACAATGGCACAAACCAGTGACTTGCTTAACTGTGTTTATGTGCAGCTGAGGCCTGCAGCACCACCGAGGATGGAGATGAGCCTTTACTCTGTCCAACTGGTTACGAGTGCCACATCATCAACCCAGGAAACCCCTCTGCTGGGATCCCAAACCGAGGCCAGTGCATTAAACAGCGTGGAAACTCAGGTCTGAAAGGGCTCCTCCATCCAATCTTTCATTAATACATCCATCACTCTGTCCACACGTTATACATTGTGTAGGCTATATAGTATGGTGGTTAAAAACATTGTTTTAGTAAACGCCTAAGCAAGATTACATTGAAAATCCAACAGCAGATTGTAGATTTAATATAGGGGTGAATTCAGGTTGATTGTGACACTTTTTCCAAGTCATCTCAATGGCCAAAAGTGTCCCATTCACCCTGAATTCACCCTATTTAAATAAAACATTCATACAATAAACTCATTTAACTGTTCTCCCTCTAGATGGACGTAGCCTGAGACACAAGTCTTCCAAAGATTATTTTTCCAAGGATTTTTTAGGTTAGTACGACCACCAATTTATTTTGTCTTTCAGCTGTAGGGAGGGGAAGAATAAAAGCAGCCATTAATAATAGACTGACAACGAGTTTATCTCTGTTCACCAGGAAGTAACCCCAACAATGCAGTGAGCTATGAGAAACAACAGCACAAGCACTTGGGCTAAGACAGGTGAGTTGATTTTAGTTGAGTTTCACAATTGCATACGAATCCCAACTTTTGAATCCTAATTTTTGTAATTTCTGTTTTACAAGAGGCATTATCTTTTTTTTCTCATTAGGTGACTGAATGTGGGTTCCATTTTAGAGGACTGTAGTAACCAGTAACCACTGACCCTTATTCCTGAACCCCACCCTTCAAATCCATCGTAACTGGACAAGCCTTTCTCTTTAGCTTAAACCAGAGATCGGCTCATATCTGGTGCTATTTATCTTGGGTGCTTAATGTGGAGACAGAAATGGAAAGCTAAAATTTCCTACCTCTTACAAAAGCCAAAAAACAGACCACAGAAAGTATCAAAGAGCTCATACAATACTATCTAATGTCTTATATGCATACTTTGGGTAAAAAGCACATTTCCTCAGAATTAACTGTATTTGAGAGTTTTAAGAATGATACTTTGTGTGTTTTTTATGCTGCTGAGTCTGAACTCTTGTTTGGTTTTTTCTTTCAATTGATACACCAAAAACAGCTGGTTAATATGTTCTCAGTTACTATAAACTCTTAGGGGGAAAAAATTCAATAGGTTGACTCAATTTTAAAGAACATGTGAAGAAGGTGCTATAAATAGAAAAAAATTACCAAATGATTGCCTAATACTTTCATGTTTACAGGTTATTTCAGTTTTTTTTTTTTGTAGTAATATAGTATATTTACGAGCTGTTTAATTAATAATTAATTAATATAATTATAATCATATAATTAATTAAATAATTAAAACCAAATTAATTAATTAAAACTAAAACCATAAAATGATCCCATAATAGGAACCCCTTATGGATTCTATATGAAGTGCCTGACAGAACCTTTTAAGGTTCTATATAGAATCATTTCTTCTAATAGTGATGTGGATTTAATGGTACAAAAATACTCCACAAAGATCATACCACACAATTATTTTAAAAAAATATATATGTTTCTTCTTTTACGTTTTTTTTTCTTCTTCAAAAAATCATGTTTAGGTGATTGCCTCAACAGCTCACCATAACCAACAGTTAAATTCCAGCTTTGCTCCATCACTGCAAAATATTTGTTTTTCATGTGGTGCTTGAACTGTGGTTGTTGTTTACTGAGCCTGTGACTGATTGTGCAGATCTGTGTTTTCTCCACTACTCTCTGATAAGCTATACAAGTCTGACAAGTGGGACAAACCACAATACAGCCTTTAATAAATCAAAACATTTGAAACTGGTGCTGCATATTACTGCTTTGTTATTCCAAATAAAACAGTTGACAAAATATTTCAGTGTCGTCTTCAAGTGTACCCTCTATGTTTATAGACATGGTGTTATGCAGGGTTTGAAATTAATGAAGAAAATCCAGCAAATCTTTATTTAGAAAATTAAAAAGGTAGCTATATATGAATAGTACCTTCTGTGATAACTATCATGAAACCATTTGCATTTATTTTGGCGTTGTACTTCTTTAGTTATATTGTGGTGTAAAGTACATACATTTCAAGACCTCTCTCAATTTTATGCAAGGTTATACTGTACATCAGGGATGGGCAACTGAAGGCCACTGTCCTGCAGAGTTTAGCACCATCCCTAATCAAACACACCCTACGTGAACCGCTAAGAACGTGACAACAGAACCTACAACTGGAAGTTTTTTTCCTAACAATATTAAAATGAAAATTCAAATGCTTAAAAAGATCAAATAATAAATCAAAGTTTCAAAACAGCTGCTCAAATGCTCAAATTATTAAATAGGTTAGTAAATCAAACTCTCAAACAGCTGCTCAAATGATAAATCAAATGCTCAAATGCAATTTCATATCCTCATTCGGAGAAGCATGAACTGTATCAAAAATCAAATTAAAAACTAATTTGTATTTGATTTTTCAACCCAGTATAAACCTCTATAATTCAATGCTCAAATCATAAATCAAATGCTCAAATTATAAATCAAATGCTCAAATTATAAATCGAATGCTCAAACAAACGGACATCGCAAATAAAAAATCAAATGCTCAAACTGACACTCCAAATGATCAATTCAAATGAGGCGTGTCAATCAAGTGGCGTGTGGGCGGAGTTTTGAGGCGGAAGAGGAGACTTTCTTGTGTGCAGGTTGGGTAACTGCCACACTTGAGTAAAAAATATGATTCTGTAAATCATAATAATGAGAAACTTTCTCGTAATTATGACATTTTCTCATAATAATGACTTAGTTTCTCATAATACGTCTCTTGTATTACTTCTAAGCATGCGGACCAGAAGTGAGTGGCACGCTAGTGACATCCGCTGGTCAAAACTTCTTTCTCCGGACGCGCGTCACATGTGCGTGTCCACCGGCGCGGAGCAGAGCGAGCGTTTTGAAGTCCGCATGCTTTGAAGTAATACGAGAAAGTTTCTAATTATTATGAGAAACTAAGTCATTGTTATGAGAAAATGCCATAATTACGAGAAAGTTTCTCGTTATTATGATTTACAGAATTATTTTTTTACTCAAGTGTGGCAGTTACCCAAACAGCACACAAGAAAGTCTCCTCTTCCGCCTCAAAACTCCGCCCACACGCAAAGGGATTTCATTTATCATTTGCGATGTCCGTTTGAGCATTTGATTTGCCATTTTCGTACGTGTTTTGAGCATTTGATTTATAATTTGAGCATTTGATTTATGATTTGAGCATTGAAATATAGATTTAATTATGACAGGTTTATACTGGGTTGATAATGAAAATTAAAAATCAAATACAAATTAGTTTTAATTTGATTTTTGATACAGTTCATGCTTCCCCGAATGAGGAAATGAAATTGCATTTGATTTATCATTTGAGCAGCCGTACGAGAGTTTGGTTTATTATTTAATAATTTGAGCATTTGATTTATCATTTGAGCAGCCGTTTGAGAGTTTGATTTATTATTTGATCTTAAGCATTTGAATTTTCATTTTAATTTTGTTAGGAAAAAACTTCATACACTAACGTTAGCCTATTTGGTTAATACTTTTAAATTGCATGCACTATCATATAAAAAACAAACAAACGAACAAACAAACAATCATTTAATTGACAAAATTTGACATTTCAACACTTACCGCTGAATCCGTCCGATGAGACCACGGAGGAGACGAGAGAGATGACACAAAAGACAAATTCACAGTAGTTAACGTTACCTGTAATTGCCTCGCCTGCATTATTTTCACAGTAAAATTCTGAATACGATATTATATTGTGAAATATCACAGTTAAAAATGTGAAGGGATAATGTAATTTACTGTGAAATATTACAGTTACATCTTGCGAAATCCTAGTGTGCCTGCAATTTTTTAACAATCCTTTTAGGGTTTTTCAGATATATTTGATTGGGGATTGAGCTAAAACTGCAGGACAGTGGCCCTCCAGGACTGGAGTTGTCCATCCCTGTTGTACATAGACAGTATAAGAGACTAAGAAAGCTATAAAGACCACAAAAGTTTGTGAAGCTATATTTGTGTAACCATATTTTTATATCATCATCTCCCGTCCTCCTTTGGCACCTTTTCTTTATATATTTTATTTTAGTTATTTTATTTATTTATTTATTTATTTATTTTTGTAGTTATATTTCTCTTTTTTCTTTCTTTTTTACTGCTTTATAAATGGTTTATACTTGTTTGTATAATGTTTAATATTTTAAAGTGAATGAAAGAGTGTAATGTTAATGTTTCTTGTAATGAAAGCTCTCTTGAATATAAATCAGATTATATAATAAATATTTTAAAGCTAAGCTGTAACTCTGATAATCTAATTTATGTAATTATATTGTTATTTTAGAATTAACTGACATTGCGTTTAAATAATATCGAAACAACATGTATTATAGGCCTAATAATTTGTTTAATCTTCATGTTGTTTCGATCGGGACCTTTATTCTGAAATTAGTTTTTGTAGACAGGGCTTCTGTTCCGGGTCAAGAGTAACCAACGTGGTGGATCTTGCAGCTCAACGTGTGCGGTACTTCTGAGTGGGAAAAATCTGAACGAGAGAAAAATACATACGAAAAGAGGGTAAGAAAAGAGAGAGAGTCATTTTGTACTTGTATTCTTTTCTTCTCGGGTCATGCGGCATTAAGGCTGTGTCGCGTAAATAAGTATGTTAACCTACTTCAGAAAGACAGTTTCAGAAACAAGCAAGAACGTGATATAGTTGGACAAATTTTCAAATAAAGTTGGAAATTTTGATATTTAAACAAGTTACATTTGCAGTTATATAAATAGGCTCCTCGTTTATGATAACTTTAGCAAATTATCATAAACGAGGTACTTGATCAAAATTTCAGACTCTATGACAAAAAATTACAACGTTCTTATTATGTCCATAGGTCTCAGATCAGCGATGGGGGAGTTTAAAGTTCACCGGGTTCGGTTCTTTGATTACATGCCGTCGGGAATCAGAGCCCTGGCTTTCAACCAGCATAATGAAAGGATGGCAGTGGCGAGGATGGACGGAACAGTGGAGATATTCCACTGTTCAGACAGATATTTCCAAGAAAAGGTACGTTAAGTAAAGCTTTGTCATGTTTTTCAAATCAGTGATCATAGACATCACTTTCTTAGGTTTGGGTACCAGAGCTATTTTGATAAAAAGGTTTTTGATCAGCAGACTGTGTTAAAGATGTTTAATTATGTTTCCTATGTCCACAGATCATCCCTGGCAGAGAGCAGTGTGGGATTGAAGGCCTGTCCTGGGTTGGTGAGCGTCTTTTCAGTGCTGGTCTAAATGGTGAAATAACTGAGTATGACCTGACAAACCAGAGAGTGAAATACACCATTGAAGCTTATGGAGGGCCAATCTGGACTATTACAGGCAATCAACAAGGAACACACTTAGCGGTAGGTTTACTTTCCTTAGTACAATGTGTAGAAGTCACCCACACTTCATGTATGAATGCCATTGTATTAATTAATTTTGTTATCAAAACAAAGGCCATTTATTTCAAAGTCAGCATGAAGTGGGAGTTGTGATAATCTTCCCTATTATGACATATATCTGAGTGAAATGGCTTCTCTGGAATTGATTGGATGATTGTGGTTTGCTATTGCTGTGATGTCATGTGAATGACAGGTTGTCCCGCCCTCGTGCCGGTAAACGCATCATCAGAGAAGAGATGTCGGTGCAGGAGGGAGGGGAAGTTATTTTGATTAAAGATTACGCAGGCACATGAAAGAGAAATCATTTACAACAAATACTGCAATATTTCATAAAAAAATCAGAATTGTCAATTTAATTTCATAGTGACTTTAAAGAAAGATAAAGCATGACATTTTATATATATAATAAAAAAAAAGTTAGTTCAGATTTTGTTTTTAATGTTTGTAGGTTGGTTGTGAAGACGGAACTGTGAAATTGTTTGAGGTGAATGAAGACAAAATACAGTTTGAGAGAAATCTGGACAGGCAGAAAGGTGAGATTATTGGTCTTGTTTGAGAGTTTCAGATGCATTAATGGTTACCGTATTAAAAATACTAAATGTCTGATCATCTGACAACCTTATTCCATAGGCCGCATCATCTCTCTGTCCTGGCACCCATCAGGATCTAAAATAGCAGCTGGAATGATGGATAGGATCCAGGTTTTTAATGTGGAGACAGGTAAACAGAATTTGTCTTTCTTCCAAAACATCTTATTGCAGTCTTGTAGAATGAGTACATGAACTGGAGAACTTTAATGTAATCAAGTGTGTCAATTGTTTTTTGTTTTTTTAGGCCACTCTATACACAGGATGCTGGCTGACAGAGGGGTCGGGACATCCCGCAGTAAGGAGTGCATGGTGTGGAGTGTGGTCTACCTCTCGGATGGGACCATCATCAGTGGAGACTCTGTGGGAATGGTCAAAATGTGGAACGATCACACTGGTACACTAATCAAAAGCCATAATGTCACAAAATGTGACGTGCTGGCTTTATCAGTCTCTCAGGTGAGAAGATTGCTGCAAATTTGCGTGCAAATGGTAGCGTCACATTTGACTTTAAAGACTAGCTTGTAAAATATTTTTTTAGAAGTCTCTTATTCTCACTAGAGCTGCATTTATTTGATTAAAAATACAGTAAAAACAGTAATATTGTGAAATTCTACTACAATAAAAATCCTTCAGTAATCATTCTAATTTTCTGATTTGGTGCTCAAGAAACATTCCATGTTATTATCAATGTTGAAAACAGTTGTGTTGTTAAATATATTACTGACCCCAACCTTTTGAATTGTAGTGTACATAATAGATTACACAACATACAACAATAAAACAGATAGGAAAAAGTCTTATTGTACCCTCTTGAATGACAGAATGAGGACAGCCTTGTGGCCGGGACATCAGAAGGATTTGTGGTACAATTCCAGTTCATCTCTATGGTTCTGGAAAAGGATGACAAAGAATGGGTCAGAACCAGAACATTTAGGAACCACACTCATGATGTCAGAGCTGTGGCAGAGATTACAACAGCTGTGGTTTCAGGAGGTGAGTTTTTTTTCTTAGATGATTCAAACAGAGCTGTCTTCATCACTCAATCCATCATATGACTGAAGTATTTTGTCGTCTCAGGTATGGACACACAGCTGGTCGTGAGACCATTATTAGACAAGATTGAAGTGAAGTCATGGGCCTCTGCCTTGCGGAAGATTAACTTTCCACATGTGAGTATTGTG
This sequence comes from Ctenopharyngodon idella, assembly GCF_019924925.1. Lineage (NCBI taxonomy): Eukaryota > Metazoa > Chordata > Actinopteri > Cypriniformes > Xenocyprididae > Ctenopharyngodon > Ctenopharyngodon idella. The sequence continues at coordinate 25,679,311 of NC_067237.1, read as the reverse complement.
AACTTGTGTCTTGCACTTAGAAGACTTGTTTGTAATAGATTTTTAATAGCAGGGTCTTGTTCTGCACTTTTTCATTGCAGAGGAGTCTGGTGTCCTGTGCAAGAAAGTCAGGCCTGATGCTTTTCCAGTATCCTGGTCATCTGGAGCTCTGGAGACTAGGAGAGAGTGAAGAACAAGGTGAAGATGATATTCAGTGTGATCCTCAATATCAGTTAGAAGTTTGGACACACCTAATCATTCTTTACAATTACTGTTTCCCACATTTTAGAATGTAGTAAAGTCATCTAAAGCTATGAAGCGGCACAAATAGAAATGTTGCAAAAAAAAAAATTGGAAAGAAATGAATATTTTTATTCAACAAGGAAGGATGCATTGATTAAAAAGTGACAGTTAAAACATTTATAATGTTACAAACGTTTTCCATTTCAAATAAATGCCGAAAGTAATTTTGAAGTAAAAGTAAAAAAGTAACCTTCTATTCATCAAAGCTTTCACAAAAATATTAAGTAGCACAACTGTTTTCAACATTTGTGCACCAAATCAGCATATTAGAATGACTTCTGAAGAATCATGTGACACTGATGACTGGAGTAATGATGCTGAAAATTCAGCTTTACCATCACAGGAATAAATTACATTTTAAAACATATTAAAGTTGGAAAAAAATTAAATTGTAATACTATTTCACTTTACTGTTTTTACTGTAATTTGATCGAATAAACGCAGCCTTGGTGCGCATAAGAGACTTTATTCAAAAACATTAAATAAAATTATACCAACACCAAACCTTCGAACGGTAGTGTGAGTAGTGACTGTAATGTTTAACAAATAAAAAAATCATAAATTTTAGTTAAGTCATCTTCATTTATATAGTGCTTTTCACAATAAAGATTGTTTCAAAGCAGCTTCACAGTGATAATAGGAAAATTAATTGACAGAGATTGTTTTGGCTTTACAGCAGCTCTAAGAAAATATTATTATCAAGCTAAAGTAGATTTTTGATTGAAATTTTAGCTGCTTTAAAGTAAGCCACCCTTTGCGTAAAGCTCATTCTCTCATGAGGTGCTGCACCGCGCCACAACAGCTAAAAGCTGTCTACACTGAACGTGACAAGATGACCGTTGCTAGGCACTTGGACTACGTCAGAAATAGAACGGGGAATCCATTGCTGTTGGGAATTTGTCGCGCTGCATCCAGTGTAGACAGTATCACGGATTATAATGGGTTCTGTTGTCTTTTAATGCGTCACGTTGCGCCGATCGCGTCCAGTGTAGACATGGTGTTAATCCTTTACATGAAAAGATGTTTATAAAAATGAGAAACCAGTTTAGTTGAGTGTCTCCAGGCTTTTGACTGATAGTGTATGAAATAATTTCTAGTTGACTTTGGCATATAATGTACATTTTTCCTTGATGTTATTATTTATCGGTCTTTTGTTTTCAGGCCTACCAGGAAGCAGCTTACTTGTAAAAAGAAAACCAGAGAAACTGCTTCATTTGAAAGTGAAGGTACCATTCTTGCTTTGAAAATCAATGTTAATTTTTCTTTAAAGCATGACGTGAATATTTTTTTTTTAAAACATTACAATTGATTAAAATGATTTCTCAAAATATCCATATTGAGTAGTCCTCTTTATAACTCTATCCAGTATGTGTTGAGACTTGTGACATCCGTAGTGCCGCTGAAATGAATGAAGTGATTGAGCTGTGATGTTTATCTGCAGGGAGAGGATCACATCCGCTGCAGTGCCGTGTCTCCCTGTGGAGAATGGATTGCATACTCCACAACCAGCAGTTTACGGCTCTACAGGCTACACTGCGACAATAACAATGTCAGCATCACAAAGGTACTGTAGATTTCCACAGAACTGCATGAAAACAAATTACATAGCTTTGAAGCATGGTAAAGAAATTCATAGATTCTCCTTGAATTTTGAAAAGTCTGATGGCCTCAGATAAAAGTCCCATGAAAACTGATTAAATAGTAGACTGACATTGTTTTGTTTTTTTGTTTGTTTGTTTTTTCCTTCTTTCAGATATCCAAAATTCCAAAGGTACTCAGCTCAGCCAGTCAGCTTTGCTTCTCCTCAGACTCCTCCCATTTGTTTTCCGCCTCCACACAGTCATCAGTGCACTTGGTCTCACTCAGCCAATCAGGTTGCAAGTTTGTGGGCACCCTTAAACCCAAGTCAGGTGAGAGGACTATATGGTTTTATCTTTAGGCTGCTGTGAAAATGAATTCAAAAGATTCACAGATTCAAAAATGAATGCATTAATTTGATTAAAAAAAAAGTGACAGTAAAGACATTTATAGTGTTACAAAAAAATTTGGTTTCAAATATATGCTTAATATATGCTCAAATGTATATCAAATATATAACTTTTTATTCATCAAAGAATCCTGAAAAAAAATATATATATATATATTTCCACAAAAATATTAAAGGATTAGTCCACTTTCAAATAAAAATTTCCTGATAATTTACTCACCCCCATGTCATCCAAGATGTCCATGTCCTTCTTTCTTCAGTCAAAAAGAATTAAGGTTTTTGATGAAAACATTCCAGGATTATTCTCCTTATAGTGGACTTCAATTGGTCCCAAACGGTTGAAGGACAAAATTACAGTTTCATTGCAGCTTCAAAGGGCTTTAAACGATACCAGACGAGGAATAAGGGTCTTATCTAGCGAAACGATCTGTCATTTTAAAAAAATTAAAAATTATATATTTTGATCGCTCATCTTGAACTAGCCCTCTTGTTCTTCTCTAATAGAATTCCGGCAGTGTAGACGCTGCTAAGTGTATTACTGCCCTCCACAGGTCAAAGTTTGAACTAATTGTTATATACTTGTACTAGCTTATTGTATATGACAATTTAGTTCAAACTTTGACCTGTGGAGGGCAGTAATACACTTAGCAGCGTCTACACTGCTGGAATTCTAATGGAATGTTTTCATCAAAAATCTTAATTTCTTTTCGACTGAAGAAAGACGGACATGGACATCTTGGATGACATGGGGGTGAGTAAATTATCAGGAAATTTTTATTTGAAAGTGGACTAATCCTTTGAGCAACACAACTGTTTTTAACATTTATGATAATAAGAAATGTTTCTTGAGCATTAAATCAGCATATTAAAATGATTTCTGAAGGATCATGTGACAGTGAAGACTGGAGTCATGGCTGCTGAAAATTCAGCTTTGCCTTGGCAGGAATAAATTACATTTTAAAATATATTAAGATAAAAAAAAAGTTTTCTTAAATTATAATATTTCACAATATTACTGTTTTACTATTATTTTTGATCGACTAAATGCAGCCTTGGTGAGCATAAGAGACTTATTTTAAAAAAACTTTTTTTTTTTTTTTTTTTTTTCTGACTCCAAACTTTTGAATGGAAGTGTATATGCAACAAAATTATCCTTCTCTTCCAGGTTCCCATCAGGCCATTCACTTATTAGCAGCCAGCGAAGATGGCAAATGGTTGGCTTCTGCGAACAGTGACCACGAGGTTCACGTCTACAACCTGCATACACAGAAGGTGTGTTTTGTGACCAGTGTTGGGGAAAGTTACTTTTAAAAGTAATGCGTTATAATATTGTTTACTCCCTAAAAAAGTAACTAATTGCGTTATGAAAAGTAATTCATTACGTTACATTTCTCACCTGGGCTGTGCTTGCTTGTTTGTTTTATAATAACAAAAAAAGTCCTGTTTTTGGTAAATGTAAAGACACTTTCACTCCAAAAGTGAAATGATAAGCCTCAGGCTGAAGGAAATGCAAATGCAAATTCACGCTTGTACAGTAGAGGGCGCAGCTAAAACAAACCTTTCAGCTGTGCTGCCATTCTATATTGCAGAAGAATAGGCAACAGGAGAATAAAGTTTAACACTAATACTTCAGAAATAAAAACACAAAAATGAAACACAAATGTGATGTTTATCTAAAGTTATTTTTGCTTAGTATGGTTGAATTTGATCATTAAAGGTCATTAAAGCAGCAAAGACATTGGTTAATACATTATTTGTTTTGTTTAAAATATTTAATTATTCCGGGTTTGTGTAATATTGAGTTTGCATTTCACTGTTTTTATTTATTTTGAGGAATGCGGAAGCCTCACATTTAGTCTAGAACTACAATAACCATCATGTTTACACAAGTGCACACAACACCTCTGCACCGTACTCCCGATTCCTCTCCACATGGAGACGAGAGAAGTGTCATTCAGTAAATGGGAAAAAGTAACTTGCGTTATTTGTTTGAAAAAGTAACTCTGATATTTTGTTTTAATTTTAAAAGTAATGCGTTAATTTTCTAGTTACTTGGAAAAAGTATCATACTGATTCATGATTACATAACTCTCTTTACCTGTAATTCGTTACCCCCAATACTGTTTATGACCACAGTGTTTGTATACACACCTTTTGGCTTGCTTATTTGGGGACACTTAATATTCGGCAATATTATTGACATTATCAGAATTGAACTGGGGCTTGTACCATGATGGCAGTTGAACAAACGTAGGGTTACGGGATTAGTTTTGAGTTGACCAAACCAATCCAGTCAGACTTCGTTGGTACCGTGGCGCTGATCATCAGCTTTCTCTGTCAACTCGGGCTTTGATCTGGAGTTTATGGAGAGCATGCTCATGAAAGTGACATCAGTAGCAAACAGCCAATCACATGCCTTGAAACTATTGAATTCTGTTTGCAGCATTGAATCATTATTTTCCTGTTTATCACTCTAAAGCTGCTTTAAAACAATCTGTATTGTATAAAGGTGACTTGACCTATAGATATATTTGACAGAAGATGGATGGTTAACGATGACCTCATGTGTTTCAGCCTCATTGCACAGTTCCTATATACAGTTCTGCTGTCAGCGCAATGGCCATCCACCCAACAACAAACTGTCTGTTCATGATGCATGCAGATCAACAGGTAATTAGTGAGCTTTTATGGCAACCTCCATTGAATTGCTTATGTGTGACTTGGTGTGGTTTTGAATGTATTTTTGATTTTGTTCACCACAGATGTTTGAGTTTTCCATAGAACA